>NC_142106.1:40950000-41255000 GCF_056152115.1 Neolamprologus brichardi | reverse complement strand
TGACACGTTACTGCCATGTCGCTGCTTTCATCCAGGAATGAAGTCGGTAAACTGAAAATGTTCCAGCGTTAAATGCACGATGGATTATGACCGAGACGAGAAATGCCGCATTTAGCAGGGTGTTGTTTAATTTCCTTGTTTGCACATTAAAAACAACCAGAATGCTGGAGGTGATGTCACATGGGCATTTCTTATTAACATATTTAGGTTGCATAATTTAGCCAATATTAACAGATATAGCTATAGGTTCATATTTATAATTAGAAACATTTCCTGCCATAGCATATTTTCCCAAAATCCTAAAAATCGACGAGGTGTACTTTGTCCACCAATATGTATTTGGTCCCCACTGGTCTCTTCATTTCAGAGACATCATTCCCTTTCCTCGCTTCTCTTTGCTCTATGGTCTTTTTTGTTTTGTTTAAGAAACTCTGCAGGGGGAGACGACCTCAGCAGAGACATTATTCTTCAATAAAAATTTCTCTGACCTTTCATTTTTACAATAAAGTAAAACCTCAAGACACCTGAGTTTGCTCAGTGCCCTGTAAGCCCAAAGCCAAAGTGAAGTCGGCTTGATGTCTCTGGTGTGCTGTGACAGTGTGTGGTGCTGAGCTCAATGATGGTGATACACAGGATAAAAAATAAAATAAAATATATATCTTTTTAACTCTTTGAAAAGCCGAGACTCAAACGGAGGTTTTACAATTGTGTTGTTTTAACCAAAGGAAGCTGCGTTCCTCCTGATAGGAATACTGTTACTTTTTAAGACCTGCTTTGCAGTTTCATATTTTGTCTAAAAATAATTGCAGGTGAGAGTGACTCAGCAGTAAGCCAGTGCATTTTCTCTTTGGTACGACCACATCATTACCCTTCTCTGATTATTTACATCTGCTTCATAATTGTGGATGGAGCAGCAGGGTTGTGAGTTTAATGGAGAGAGCGGAATTAAATGCAATGCTCTTGTGTTTGCAGATTTATAAGTTTGATTTGAGCATGTTGCTGATGTGTGGGCTGACATCCTTTGATCTGATTAGAGAGGGCAAGATTACCTGTGTGCATGGGTTTGTTTGAGCGTTTCATGAAAGAGAATAAATGGAGCTAATGTCATTAATGCCGGTCATGTCGACCCCTCGTGAAGACTGCATGTCTCTGAAAGCCGCTCATAAATCTCGCATGCTGCAGAGAGGGAGAGGAGTCGGGGTCAGCGGAGACCAGTGGGGACAGAGGGCAATAAAAGCGTACAGAGAGAGAAGAGAGAAAATGCGAGATGGATGCTGAGCAGACAGAGGACAGCTTTCCTCTTCTCCCTTTTTCTCCCCAGTGTGGCCATCTGTACAGAGTGTGATTAATCATCCCGTATCCCCAGACATGGCAAGCCGATGCTGTGACACTCAAAGTCTGTGCGTGTGTGCCAGTATTGCACTTGTGTGTCTGTGTGCTTTTTGTTGTTGTTGTTGTTGTGCGTTTTAATTCTCTCGCCAAGAATTTGCATGTATGCACATGCCTGTTATATGTTAACAACCATGTTTGTGGCCTGCTCGAGTGCGTTTGCTTGCCAGTGTGTTGGTGCGTACGAGGGGGGGAAGCCACAGACAACTGGTGTCTGTGTGTGTCTGTGTGTGACATTTATGACACATTCTATTTGTTTATCGTTGTGCTGCCACCAGTTACGACCAGTCCCCGTGGCAACCAAGCATCCTTGGTGTTAATTAGCGACATGTCCCAAATGGTCTGCGTGAGTGGAAAGGGAGAGAGACTAATGGAAGTGGTGTAGGTGTGAGAATTTAGGATAGAAGAAAGCATAAAAACAAATGATTTAAAGGAAATGTAATCATGTCCCCACTGCCTTTTGTTTTTGAATAAAGATGATAAACAAAAATATTACAAACATCCCGTCTGTGTGCAGCTTGTGTTCTGTACACGATCTGCTCCTGGCACACACAGTAATTGTTTTTGCATTTAGGCAAAGAACACTTGGATACAGTTATCAATTATCAATCGCAACTTGCATGTAATCATTATGTGAACTGCTGATAAATATTCTATAAATATGTAATTTAAGCCACAATGTCTGAAGCTTAATCTAAGCCTGGTAGTGGGTTAATCCAAAATGGGACTTATGGTGCTCCCACAAAACACAAAGCAAAGTTTGGCATTATACATTTATTTAGACATGTCTCTGTAACAAAGTTATTTGACACCACGTTGTACCTGATGTGCAACTTAAATTTTGCGCACGTTCAACATGGGAGAAAAAAATGATTCATGCATTTTTTGCAAAATCCCATCATCAGGAGTTCCTGCAGGAAATTTGTGTCATGACTTATAACATTTCCAGAACCCTCTTTTAACCCTACGCCATAACCTTCCACACCAGGTGGCCACTTTGGGTGGCTGTAGCTCAGCAGGTAGAGCAGGTCATCTATTGATCGGATAATTGGTGGTTCAATCCTAGTCTGCATGCCAAGTATCCTTGGGCAAGATATTAACCCTACATTGCTCTCCAATTAATGTGTGAATGTTAGTTAACACTTAAAATCATACAAAGTGCTCGTGTGAATAGGTGAATATGACATGTTGTAATAAGTGCTTAGTAGTATAAGAATCCATTCGGTTATTGTGGGCTGCATCAACCTGATGTGTACTTTGAACTTTTGAGGGTAGCTGTAACTTTAAGACGGGAAACACAGAGCACTTGGAAAAAAGTGAGAGATACTTAAAGTTGGGAGAATGTTTCTGTGTCTTGCTTCGATGTTTCCTGTGGGATTGTATTAGAGTCTAATAACATGAGACAAAGCTTCACTTAAATTCAGCATGGACCACAGTGGCTACATATGCTGTGATATGGGGCAGGAGCTCCACTAATTTTAGCTCCACTCTACATGTGCATGCTTCTTGGACTGGGAGAAAAGATAATTTGATGTGAATATTGCTGAGCAGTGGGTAGACTTGGAGAGGACGCAGGTTAGTCATAATTAACTATGAGGAATGGTATGATGAAATGGAAAAGGGATAGGGCAGAGGAGAGGAGGGTAATGGAATGGGGAAGTACTGAAGGATGATGGACAACGAGGAGTAGGCGCCATGGTGAAATGGGCAGAGCAAACATGCTTTGAATGGATAGCAAGTCAAACACATTCAAAGACATACTCTACTTAATTTTGTCTGACCAAAAGAATAAAACCAAATATGTAAACATTACAATGCTACAAATAAAGGCCGCAAATTAAAAAAAGGGAAAGAGTATATGGAGAAAACAAAAACATCTAAAGATACAGATTGGACATAGCGTGCACAGGTTTAGGTTTTGAAGCTAGATCGAAAAGAGAAAAATATTTTTTTAAATAGCTATGCTGTCATTTAAAGGCAAAGACTAAAACCTTGGACAGCAGGTTACGACGATACCACCCTGATTTTGACCGATCTCATCTGAACTTGGAAGCTAAGCAGGGTAGGGCCTGGTAACTACTTGGATAGGAGACCACCTGGGAATACCAGGTGCTGTAAGCCTTTCCTTTCCCTGGCTGTAGCTTGGAAGGTCATCTACTAATCGGAAGGTTGCTGCTCCAGTCGGCAAGATACTAACCTCAAATTTCTCCCTGCACACTCAGTGTGAATGTTGGATAGAAAGTACTTAAGTATAGAAAGTGCTGGTATAAATGGGTGAATGACACATGTAGTATAAAGCGCTTCGAGTGCTCAGAGTAGAAAAATACTATATAAGAAACAGTCCATTCACCATTTACAAATATTATCCAGGCACTACTAACCCTTTGAGGTCAGAATATGGCAGAGCAGTTACATTTAGCTGTAACCTGTAGGACAAATGATTCTCTTAACCCTTTAAGACCTACCATAGAACCAAGTCCGCCAGAGCTTATATTATATTTTTACATGTTGTGGAGCCATTTTTGGGAGCATTTCAAGTTGATACACATCAATACAACCATTATAGGCCAAATTTTAATATGTATGCATTAAGTGCATAGCAATTACGTACACTGCAAAAAAAGGGCAATAAACTACAAAAAAATTGAAAATTATTTTTGTTTTTTTTTAACATATATTTCTAGTTAGAGAAATTTAAGAGGCTTATCCCTCAAAACTGTAAATACAAAAGTTGAACAAAATAGTTTCCCACCACAGGAAATTTATTTCTTCATAGTTTTATTTTTGGAATACACCAATTTTTATATACTGCAGGAAAAACGAAAATAAATATTATAGTGCAAATTTGCAAAAAAACAGCATATGCATCAAAATAAACTATTTCCAGCAGTGCAATATGAGTCCTAAGCATCCCAGAAATGACACAGAAAGTCATAAAGTCAAACACAAGTATACGCTCATAAGGCCCTGATTACTTCCAGTTTCGGCAGGTCATGGTGGACATGCGATAGTTCGTGCTGATAGACATAGGAAGTGTTACAAACAGCTGATCGGATCGTCAAAGCGCGTTTCTGGAATATTATGTGTTTGTTGCTGCAAGTGCTTTTTATGCAATTTTTGCAAAGCCATATGTGGAAGGGACAAGCTGATGGCATAAGATGTAAGTACAACTCCTCCGGTTTCATATGCAAAACAAAATTATTGCGCTAGCTTACGTGGTTGCAGTGCTACCGGGATTTAAAAATAGTTACGCAAAACGGAGCGTGCCCGCTCCGACCGGCTTTAAAGGGTTAATCTCCCAGAGAAAATAAAGTGTCACTGTGCCACTTTTACATCTACTGAAATGGAAAAATATTATATAAGGATATCTTGGAGAGATGGAGACAGTAAAAATGAGCAATGATTGAAATTCATGGAGGAAATGAGATGGTGAAGAAACCAAGTATTATGATGATTACAATGCAAAAAAGAATCAAGCAGGCATTTAAGAACCAGGTTGAACAAACGGAGCCACAAAAAATGAAAAAAATCTTTTTATAACAGTATAAAGCAATTGTGACTGTGCAGGTGAGCTGGTGAGGAAGGGGAAAGGCAGAGGAGCTGCAGGAGGCTAAAGAGATATTTTAGGGGTGAATAGAGAAAAAAATCAAAGGTTTGTCCAATGTCACAATGACACAACGATGGCACGGAAAAAAGGACAAGAGGGAGAAGTGGCAGCAAGGGCAGGATCCACAGAAACTCACGAGTATCACAATGTTTTTCAACAGCAAAATAGCTCAGGCTGTTATAGCATTAACAAAAGGAAGGAAAGGGCACTTGCAAGGACAGAAGTGCTTCCATCAACAGATGGATTTCAAATGGGGGAAAAAAGAGTGAGCAGAAACTCTTGAGGATAGATGGAGGTGAAAAGAGGCTGGAGTATTTGAGGAAAGAAGAAAACGAGGACAACTGAGTGATCCTGGAGAGGATGGTGAAGTGGTACCCAGACTAAAAGTGCATGATAGAGGAGGCCTGTGAACTGGAGCTTTCTGGCAAAACTCAAGAGTTGAAGATGAGCTTTACGTTAGATTATAGTTATCTCAAGTAAAGTTGAGGGCAAGAATAACTCTTGATAAATGCAATAATTTTCACCATTGACATGTCTCGTCTTGCCTCGAACGTATTAACAAGGCAGAGGAAGGGGCAGCGATTGAGATGGGATGACAGCAACGGATGATGGAAGAAATTGCTTGGATGGTGGAATGCAGACTGTGAGGGAGATGGTCTGATGAGAGCTCACACTGTTAAATCAGACGCGTGGCAGTTGTGACACTATCTTCAGCCGCTGGCTGAGAGAGACGAGCACGATGAGGAGAGGATGGTAATGAGGAGGATTTGGGAGGAACTAGGAGCCAGAGTGAATGTTTGTCAAAATGTCAAGCTAATGCACGTGTCAACAAACCGCCGCCATCCTCCTCAGGAATACAGGTTGGGCTAAGGAGGTGGAGAAGGGAACTGTGGGCAGACATCTTACAGGGATCCGTGGCCTGTTTATGTTTGTGCCCCACATATTAGTACTAATATATTTTAATCAGTCTGAGCCCTGGGGTGTCAGAATACATTTACTCAGTTTGAGTCCGGGTACAAGATGAATACTAATATATTTTAACGATCCTAAGCCTCCGGGTATTAAGACTGAATTTTCTCAATTTGGGGGCTAACTTAACACCCATATATTCCAAGGGACACCTGACATAACAGTTTATAAAACAGAAGCCATGCACTAATACAATTTGTGGCATTGCTATCTACGCTGCAAACATCGGAGCATCCGGATTGTCCTCAGTTCAGTTTTTAGGTGTTGATTTGTTTTGAATATCAGGGCACCATAAGCATTTTGTGCTAGTTTAGCAAAAAAGGTGCATGTTGTGTGTAGTTGTAGAGTAGTGCAAAGATCCTGCAGCGCACAAGTTGGATGTTATATCAGTATTAAAGCAATAAAAAAAAGAAAAATCTGGTGTTTTCTGCCACTGTGGTTCCAGAGTCATGTTCACATTGTTCTCTTTGAAGGACTTCAGCCTAAACATAGTTATGCTCTAATGTCCTTGTTTTGTGCACAGGTGTAACTTGGAAGTATTATGATTTAACACTGTAACACACCAATGTTTACCAGTTTTACCTTTTTTGTAAATTTTTAATCTTATGAAGAAATGAAAAGTTTTCATAAAACTTGAAAGTGACATTTTGATCTAGGTGTTAAAAATGCCGACAGCATCCCCTAAAATATGTCTACAGCTCAAACACTAATCAGCTAATTAACCTGAATGGGGTAATTGTACTATATTGAGAGAGGCCATTTGGACCATCTGGACTCTTAGACTTTGTTGCCATCCTAAGTCGGTCTAGCACAAAAGTTCAGCATGCTCGTGTGACCCGTGCCACAAGCTGTCACAGACTAAAATGACTCATCTTGAGTCATAGCGTAGCAGAGTAGAGTATAATTTTGAGTTTAAATCCCAGTGTGTCCAGATCTGTACTTACTTTAGATCCCCCACAGTGAGAGCCTCCGTAAGAGCTGTCAACGGTCAGTGAGGCCAGCATTCATTGGATGAAAGCAGTAGCATGTTTTCAAAAAGCTGGCTGTCAGAGAGACTGTGTGGCTTAGGGCTCCATGTAACATAAGTATTGTTTTTAATGAATCTGGCCTCCAGGGTGCAACACAATTAACTGTATTTCCAGTCAGCTCATACAGAAATATGCATTTGAACTGAAAGTACTGTCTGAGACTTCGTAATACCAATGGCAGCAACAACTACAAGCATTACAGAAGATGGATGGTGAGAGGACAAGATAAGTACTGGATAACACACAGGACAGCAGATGTAATCTATGGGATTGTAATCCACTAATGATTTTACAGATGAGTACTCTTTGTAGTTTCAATTTGATTGGTTAACGAAAACAAATGAAGGGACAAATTTTGTGTGGTACCCTTTATCTTTAGATGTTGAAAATGAGTATAAAGTAGCCAATCCAGTCCCTGCAGCTGACATTTTCAGAGGAATGTTTTCTTTTGTTTTTTGGTTTGAGTGTGCTAAACCACTTAACACTGACCTTTAAATCATTCAAGAATAAAAAAAGGCACCTCAATCAAGGGATCAGCCAGTGTTTTCTAATCATTTAATTACAATTTTCAAAACAATTTTAAGTTGTACTGTAGGCGCTTTATTGCAAAGATCCTGCTGCAAAAACAGTTTGCTCAGATTTCTTTAACTGAATGTACAAAAAAGTGGCAGGTCAGAAGCAGAGGTACATCTACAGGCCATCTGTAAAACATGGTGGAGGATCTGTGATGTTTTGAGGCTGCAGGTCAGTCGGTGGTTTTGGGGATCTTGTTAAAATTGATAGATTTATGAAGCAGAAATTTATAGTCAGATTTTGGTCCACCGTAAGGGGCAGAATTACAGTAACAAACCTCACAGCTGCATGTGGATTTGTTTTGTTGCTTCATATATGATTATAAATATTGCTGACTAGTCACGCAATATACAATACATTGGACTGACTTGGTCAGAACTAGTGGAGTCTGTTCAGCAGAACAATATGTTCTTTCACATACTTGTGAATGGATCAGTTTGCAGTTTTGATTAGAGGAAGAAATGCTGCAGAGACTGAAGTAAGAAGTCAAAGATAAGGGTGTGTGTGATGCATCATGCATTACTGCAGGGGTAGATCAAGGCTTGGGCATAATAATCAAAGTGCTTTTGTCCTTGTTAGACAAAAAAGACATGCCCACACAGTAAAGACATGCGCCCAGACTCGTGCAGAATGACTGGTTTATACTGGTGCTTTTACATTGCAGCACGAATAGCCACTCTTTTCAGACACACAAACACACTTTGATTATATTATGCATATCCAGTTTCCTGTTAATCTATCAGAGTAATTCATCAGTTTCAATGATAAAAATGTAGCTCATTAATTCATTGGTCTTTGTAAAAAGATGGCATGTGAGGGAGAGAGAGAGATGAGGCAGAAAGAAGGGTCATAAACAAAATAAGACAGAATGAAAATTAATTTGGATTGCACGTATGCATGCATATAAAGATGGGCACGCCTAATAGTTTTCAATTTCAACTGAATATTCTGCTGCATTTGTGTCCTTTTAAAGGAGGGCAGATGGAAACAGGTCTGCGATGGAGCGTTAGCAGATATTAAAATCCTAATTTTACAGTTGAGCACAAAGCATGGGTAAGGATATTTAAATAGTATACACCACATACACCTATCAGCTGTGGTGTGTATTTAAAAGGAGGTAAAAACTATATTTACAGTAAGAAACGAAGTTGGTTTGAGGCAGAGCTCAAGCTGAAAAAGATGTTGGAGGAATAGACTGAAAGGGCAAGTTGGAAGTGTAATTGAGGCAAAAGTCAAAGAAATGGCAAGACCTCAGCAGAAGGTTTTGGATGAGAAAGATATAGTGAGTAAAGGAGTTTCGATGAGAGCGGATTAGGAGGGATAAAGCTGTACCTGAGGAGATGGACACAATGGAATGGGAAATGCCGGATAAAGATGGAACGTGGATGGGAATTTGAGACGTGGAAAGATTAAAATGTATTTGAACAGTTAGATTTTCCTCTGTTTTCATCACTTATCTCCATCCTCTTTTCATAAAAACAAATGCAAGTATTTGCAATATTTTTGTGATGATTTTTGTATTTTAATACCGTTGCAATATATGTTGATTAAGGAAGCTTTGTAGAAACGGCTGTTTGATATGTAGCTTCACCTATTCGAGATATTAGGTAGTTGGACAGTTGACTAAAAAGTTGTTTAGGTAAAGGTTGTTCGCCTGTTAAATCTTCTCAGAACGATCCTTAATGATACAATTTTTTTCCTTTTTTTTTTTTTTTTTTTTTTTTAACATCAATTTTATTTATACAGCACCAAATCACAACATCAGCCGCCTCAGATGCTGTGGAAGAGAGCCAGAGATTAATAACAAGTATGATTCAATGCAGAGAGGTCTATTAACACATAGTGAGTGAGAAAGGTGACTGAAGAAGAAACACCCAGTGCATCATGGGAATCCCCCAGCAGCCTACACCTATTGCAGTATAACTAAGGGAGGATTCAGGGTCACCTGATCCAGTCCTAACTGTATGCTTTATCAAAAAGTTAAGTTTTAAGCCAAATCTTAGGAGACAGACACTATCTCTACTTTTGAGTCCAAACTGGAAGCTGGTTCCATAGAAGAGGGGCCTCCCATTCTACTTTTAAGTACTCCAGGACCAGGAGCAACAACTAAGCCTGCAGTGCGAAAGCGAAGTAGTGGAGGCAATGTGATCCATAGCATCCAGTTGCACGGTCTCGCTGGTTCTCATTGATGACAAAAGACAGGAGCAGTTGGATGAATGGTGAAGCGTGCAGGGACATACTGCCCGCTCTAATTTAGTCAAATGCAGCAAGTTCATTGTGACTTTGAAGAATACTTTCACTTTTACATTCAGTCTCTCACTTCATCTTAACCTCCCTATTGTTGAGTTCACTACTGCATATAACACTAAAGGCTAAAAGATCCACCATCTTTTTGATTGGCAGCTGCAAACATCACAAAGGAGGAAATCTATTCTTTGTCCGTGCTTTCCAACCTTAGTTGTCATTGTCTGACGGGACTTGACGGAAAATTATGCATTTTATTTAAGATTATTTGAAAGACAGGAACAGGTATGCAGTTTGTTGTAAATCCACACTGTTGGGTTAATGCTATATTTTTCTTCAAACCCCTTAAATTAATGCTGAGTTTCTGCACTTCATTTGGATCTTGACTGTTTAATTTCAGATCTGATGTGTCATAGAGTGAAGATACAGAACATTTGTGACTGTCCAAATATCTGTCAAACTCTTTGTGTGCTTAGAAATGTCTGTGTATATATCGGACTAGTTTTAGGCAACCAAGATAATTTGTTTCCTCAAATTGATGATTTAATTTAATGTTGGTGTTTGTTTTGGTTTTTTAAAGTGCAATTTTACTTTAACTGATTTCTACTTTCTTTTGTTGAGCTTTGTGCTGCTGATGCGTTCCTTTACTGTCACTTGCTTTTGTGCCTGGTGTTAGGGAGCTGCAGTGTTTTGTTTCTCTCCGGTTAACGCTTGTAGGCTGAAAGTAGTAATTTTTATTTATTTATTTTTTAGCATCTATCTGCATCCTCCTGCTGAACACCGATGTTCTTCTTCACTTTCTGTGACACAGTATGTACAATGTGGTGTTAAAAATAAATCTAGGAGATGGTCTTTTGGCTCAAAGCCCCTGAAGGTTCTTTGGTGAGTCAGGATTGAAAAAGTTCTCTGCTTCTGAACTTTGCTCTTGATCTATATTTTTCACCAGCTGCTTCATCCCACCGGATACACCGTTTGAACGAAGGACCTGGCAGCCCACCCAAATGTTTTCCCATAAAACTGGCAACTAATAATCCCTCTTTCCCTCCATTTCTGTTGTTTGTTTTTTTTTCCTTTTTTAATATCTAGCATTATAACCTCACTTCCCTTAACCTTGGCTTGTCATACCTTAGTTCTTAAGCGGCATCCACACAGGGAGGACTGTGATGACGGTGACCAGAGACGATGTAATGTCCATGAAATTTATCAGTTTGAAGCAACGACTGGTTGAGTAACAGTCGGCTCCATGAAGTGACCTGAATTAAACTCAACTATGAGCAGCAGTTGAAGCCACTAACTATGAAAGTAAAGTGCTGATTGATATGTCATGGTAAAGACATGAGGTTACCTCATGTCCACCAGTGAGCAACCGTCAGCTGCAGAGTGATGCACAGCGAGCACTTTAAGTCGATGAAGCTTCACTTTCACGTTTGCTTTTTTCTTTTATCATTTAATTGAAATTTGCGTAGCAGCTTTACCTTAATCTCTGGCATTTTCCTCAGCACTCCTGATACTCCCTCTTGCTCTCACCCCACTTCACTCCCACTTTTGCTTCCTAAGCTGCTACTGTTTGCGTTTGACTCGGCTACATTGCACTCTAGCTTTGTCTTCTTTGTCAATTCCCCTTACAGCTCTCCTCCCTCAACTTTGCTCTTTTTCTCTGTCTATCTGTCATGTATTTTTAATGCCTTTGAGACCTTCAAGTCTTTGCTACTTCAGCTTGACTTCAAAATAAAACAGTTGAGTTCTGTATGTGTTGGATGGGAGGGGATGATGAGGAGAAAAGCTGAGAAGGGAAGGTCTGCAATGCATGAGGTGACAGGTACAGGACCAGGCCTTTATTTTAGACGTGTGGGGTGTTTTTGAGAGAGTGAGGGGAAAAAAGACACGGAGCAGACGATTCATGTGAACATTCAGCAGATCATCAAGTACATGAACGAGTTAATGACACAGATATCAGCCTGTACACAAACCTACAGTTTTCTGGTAAACAGAGACCAGTGTATAACACAGTCAATCACATTGGAAGCATTTCAGGAAATAGAAGGGATGGATAGTCTGTGTATTGCTTTATCTATCTGATAATTTCTTTCTGACAGATGAATTGATGCATTTTAATTTGTTGACTCATTCTAAATATTATAAAACCAGCTGCTATTTGTTTACCAGATTCCTTATCTTAGAAAGGGCTAATATTATTTCCTCTTGTTTGGACTAGCTAGCAGTCTACGGTGATGCTCTTGTCTTGTATTTGCTGTAGCATTTAATGCAACCAGAGCTAATCTCTTATTTGTATGTTTTGAACACACAAGGAGTAGGTCCACTTCATGAATATGGTGTTGTTATTGTTGCAAATATAAAATATAAAAGTGACAGAATAATAGCTGAATTCATCTTAATTGGCAAATTGGCTGAAAGTTGAATGACTGTAGGAACAAAGTTGGAGCTGGTGGAGAAATGGAGTAAAAATCAGGATGGTGCAATGTAGGGAAGGGAGAAGTAGTTTGAAGTGACCTACTTGGCAAGAATCAGATGCTTTTTGTTATACTGTATAGAGAGTGAGGATAAGAGAAGTGATTGCCAGTGAATTTTGGATTGTGTTGTTGCTTTGTTGCTATGGTGTTGCATTTTCTAATGCAGACATAAGAATGAAAATGGAGACAGAAACCACACAAAGTAGTCTCTGATCAAATTTTTCTCTTCCATTGAATTTTCTCATCTTTGTCCCTCAGCCGTAGAAGGCTGTTGGGGTATTGTCGTCGCCCTGCTGGGCGGGCGCAGTCGGGCAGGCAACGTAGACACGAACGAAGCGACCTAAGAGTTTGAAATTGATACCCTAATCGTATCTACTAAAAATCACAGATTGATTTGAATCTCAGTGATGTTGACCTCAAGTTCAAGGTGAGAGGTCCAGTTTTCTGAAAGTGTTGTGAACATGATAACTTGAAGTGACCTAGGATTTTGAAATTCATACCATAGGTTGTATTTACTAGGAGGCTGAGGGTTACCACTGACTGGCGCCAGGATTTTTCTCCCATCAAAGTGCCTTTCCCCCCCTCCTCTCTCTCTCTACATTGTTCCTCAGTTGCCATATTTTCCACCCCCCTCTGTTTTTGTCACATGATTAAAAAGATAAATGTGCAAAAGGTTTTGTAATGTGTTATTGGCACACAGCAGCTTCCTTTTCATCTGTCATCTGTGTGTTTGCTGATGGTGCTGATTGCATCTGTGACCAGGAACATCATCTTGTGATTTCTGGGTGTTGCTACAGGAATAAAATTTGGATCATAATGTGGGTTTATTTTCTTCTTTTTTCTTTTTTTTTTTCTGTCTTGGGTTGCTGCAAAAAGTTTTAGAATTTATCTTTATGCTGCATGGCGGGGTGGCACTGTATAATTTTAGAAAAGAACAAATTGAGATTGATTGTATTGAAGCACACAGAACAGATAAAGGCTGACAAACTGCTCGTCTGCAGCTGTTGGTGTTTAATATATAAATAAAATCCACTGTGAATAACATTTATAAAGCAATAAGTGCACAGATACTATTTTAAAAGTTAAATGCAATTTAGCAATGGAAACTGCATTTTGTAGTTTTTGTATATATTTTTTTCTTTGTTTGGTAAAATGTGAAATGTCTGAGTGTTATTAAAAGTAGCATTTCATGTCGAATTTGACGTTGAACAACATAGCAATCTGAGTTAAAAAAAAAAAAAAAGCATCTTTAACTGTTGTACTGGTTGTTAATGAACTCTTTATTTGCGGCATAAAAAATACTGCTTTCTGTAACTTTGACAGTTCTATAACAAATTTGCATACACAGAGGAAGTTTATATGAAACGCAGGGGTGGCCGATTAATGTGCTGAATTACTATTTTTAATTCAGCACACTCATGTGTCCCTCGGTTTCACACAACTACTGAACATGGACGATTCCTTTTCTTTCTTTCTTTTACTGTAAAAGAGTACAGAAAAACAATAAATATAATAGTGTATGTGATAGATTTAATAAAAAAAAATGTAGCTGACTTTATGAACCTAAACAGCATGATTCTGGAGGCGCAAGAAATACTTAGCATCGAAGCAACAAGTACATCAAAGATCTGTTGAAGTTGGAATTGCAGAGGAAGCACTTGGATATTAGGATAGTATAGGCATAGCCTTAAGATGTGTTTGGCGCCGTCACAGTGAGGAAGATGGGCAGCGCAGATGAAAGCTGATAGATGGTTTGAACTTTTGGGTGAGGCAGAAGATGAGAGAAGTCTCGACAAGCCTGAGCGGTGGCTAAGGCTTCTGCCGCAGGCGAAGAAGTGCCACATGCACATGGAGGAGAAAAATCCTTTAATATTGCACTAGCAATCAAAAGTAATGCACACTGGTAGAAAATCCAAATACCTTGACTGGGGATGATGGCGTTTCACATAAAGGTCCCCAACTGTGTTGAGCAGAGCAAGATTTTTAAATCCTGTAAGTAAGTTGTGTCCAACTAAAACAGCCACACTAGCAGTAGTCTTTCATTTGACTTTTACTCAATGTTGCAGAAGACCCATTCAGTGGGAACAAGTCGTCATGGATCTGTTTGAGTGGACCAAAAATTTGTAGTGGGAAAAAGCGAGGACACCTTATCAAGTTCCGCCCTTCTCCATTTATAGGAGTCAATTATCACCCCAAGGTCAGACCATGCAGTGCTCAAAAAACTTCAAAATAATCATAGACTTACCTCTCACTCACAAGCTAAATGAATCCTACAAAGTTCATGATGGTACAATCAGAAAATGACTGAACATGTGTGGCTTCTTTGGAAGGGCCAGTAGAAAGCCTTCCAAACATGGCAGCACTGCTTAGATTCAAGATTCAAGAGCTTTATTGTCAATACAACAGTATACACGGTATACAGTGTACCCAAATTCTGTTTCACCCCAACCCCCCCACGGTGCATTTATAAGTATATAAAAGATATATCTCCAAGAGATATCAACTAGAAATTACAAATAAATAACGTGCTAAACTTCAGTAAAATTAAGGGATAAAAGGTACTAATTACTAACTACACAATACTATATAATACTATGCAATACTATAATGATAACTATACAATATTAACTGTATGATAAACAAAGACATGAGAGACTATACGAAGTGGATTGTGCAGTGGTATTGAATACCAGGTTCAAGTTATGGTCAGGATATTATAGACGACACATGACAAAGACATGTGCAAGATGCAAAATGTGCAAATGTAGTATAGTTTAGCTTTACAAAGCTGGAACCTTTTACTGAAAATAGAATTCAGCATATCAGCACAAACACTACATACAAACTGCCAAACACGGTGGTGGAGGGGTGGGCTTGTTTTACAGTCACTGTGCTTAGGCATCTGCCAGTCACTAAGACAACCACAGTCCTCTGTATAAGGTCCCGTCGAGTCAAATGTGAGGTCATGTGACAGTGACCCAGTGGAAGTCCAGACCTCAGTCTGATTGAAATGTAATGGGGCCGTGTGCAAAACGTGTTGTAAAGAAGAGTGGGTCAGAATTCCTACACATCCGGCTGAAAGTCCTACAGATAACAATTCAAGTTATTCCTACCAAACTAGGTTCAACAAGCTATAAATGATGGGCTGTGGTTTGTCACATGACTGCAGAGTCTCTGGTGTTTTTCACATGAGTGTTTAATAAATTTCACAACAATCCATCCACATTTTTATTGCGAATCAAAATATGGACAGACCCCATTTAAACCCATAAAGTCATGCTGTTATTTTGACTAATAACAATTCAGTAATAAACCATTAAACTGGTGCAAACAGTGCGCCTTAGACAAGAATGAGAACAAGCATGTAACTTCTATGAGCATAAACTGCGATAAGATTTAGGTTGAAAGTAAGGGCAACCTTAATGCTCAGGTTGTAATTGAGCTTTAGATTTGCTTAAATGTAAAAAGCAGAGAGCCATTAGAAAACATTAAGGTGGAATCACACAGGACAGATGTGAACTTTGAAGGTGTTTTCTGAGGACACTCAACAAGATTTCCATATTTAATCATTAGGACCTAAAATCCAACAGCTTCCCTGAGGTGATGAAACTTTGATGGGTCTTGTCTAAGGCTGTTGAATTACCATGCTTGAATTTATTCTCCGCAGACACTGTTTTTATTTTTTGAGTATAAACTTAGACATCACTAGCTCTCTTCAGAATCTCATAGGCATTGACAGGTGGAAACTGTATGTGCAAGATCTGAGGATTTATTTCCATGCAGTACATACGCGTGTAAACATGCATCTTCATAGCAGAGGTCTGCATCTCCTCCTGAACCAACTTATATCTACTGTGGCTGCAAGTCTAAGTATGGACTGCTAGTAATTCAAATAAGTGTGTTAGTGTCCATTGAACCTCCGTCCAAACCCCCAAACAGCTTGTAGTGCTGTCACAGACATCTGGTTGCCACTGACTCTAATGGTCACACTGATGTTAAATACTACATGAGGTGTGTGTGTGTGTGATCAAGCATCTCTGCCCCAGTATTTCTTCCTGAGGTTATGCTGGGAGTCACTTTGTTTGGAGTTTTGCTCGGTGTTGGACAAAATGTGGACATTTATGGGTACATTTTTAAGGAGCTGTGTGCGTGATTTTTATTTTTCATATTTTCTCCTCATGATGGTATCATGGAACAGTTACTACTGTATGTAATTAGGTGATTAATGGCAAATTTTTAATAGAGGAATATATGAAGGAGGGAGGGACGAAATTGTGAAGAGGAGATTAAGAAGGAAGAGGGTTCAAGCAAGGAAGATGGCAGTTGAAGTGAAGTGCTGGGCCACGGGTGTGTGGGGTGGAGCGAAGATGGGAATTACACAGGAGTAGAAAGGAAATAAAAGGAGGAAAGGGGTGAAAATGAGAGGGAGGATGATGAGAATATGAAGAGAGGGGGAAATTAATGTGTTCTGAGGAGTAGAAGCAAGGCAGAATGGGTGATAATTGACAGAAAATTCAGAGCTAAAAAGGGAGAAAATGAAAAGGATGAAAAACTGTGAAGAAGCAGTCTTCTATTGCTTATTAGGGTCATTACACCTCCGTCTGGAACACACACACTGAGAGGATTGAAAGGAGAAAGCAGTTCAGTATGAGTATCAAAAAATGGGCTTTTGATAAATGGCAACAAGAAGCTGAAAGCAGGGCATGTGTGCTCTGCAGTGTGCATGTACATTTACTGTCAAATTAGTTAGTACTTGGCTATAAATGTGTTTTTATTATGAAGGACACAAACACATCTATGGACTTGGCCTAAAAATGTATTGATGCTGCTGTGAAGTGGTAAATAGAGGGAAACAGAAGGCAGGAGGAAAAATAAACACTGAAAGTCAGAGCAGGGAAGAAAGGAAGAAAAGATTTTAAATGAAGTAAAAGAGGATAAATAAAGCCAGTGATACCCCAGGGAGACATACAGGAAGGAAAGTGAGGTAGGTAATGGTTTTGTGAGATGGTATAAAATAGAACCTGTACTGTACAGTACAGCAAATGAAGGTGAAATTGAAAGTATAGGAGTAAAAGTGAAATAAAGTATCAGAGTTGATGTACTTTAAATTCATGCACTTGTACAGCAGCTGTGGATTACAGCCACAGATAATGAAAAATATGCACAAAAAGATTTTCCTTTGACAATGTGACTGGATCATTTGCAGTAGAAGGATCCCCGTGCATGTAAGAGATGACCAGTGCGGGTTGGTTTTTCTTTTCCAAAATTCAAAAATAATTTCAGTGAAAGAAAATGAGTTTACAAAAGGCTCCTTTCATGCATCACTGAAAGTCTCCAGTTAACTTTCTGTTAATGAAATGAGACTGTTCATGTCTCCCTGGTTTCAGACTTTGCTAATAACTTGTGAAAGATTGTAGAAAATACAGAGTAACTTTTAATTGAAGTAAGGAGAAATTGCTTTGCTGTCATTAGAGTAGTCATGAGTCAGCTGAGTCAGATTTATGTAACCAGTGCAGCCATTTAATTCTGTGAAAAGGTCTCTGTTTAAAATAAATAAACCTCTAGTGTTCGTCCCTTTGTGTTATAGTGAAGTAAGAGAGGTCCCGCTTATTATCAACGTAGGCATTGTTCTCCAGTCAGTGTTGGCGGCGTTCGGTATTAAAGCAGCCCAGTGTCAAGCACCTGTAGCTAAAGGCCAGTAGCATCACATGGATGTACTACATACACATAGAACACAATTAATTTAATTTGTAGCAATTTTTTGGCCAAATTTGTTACCAGTCTGATACGTCTGAGATAACATTAACATAATGGCATTATGTTTGGGTTGTTAGTTTGTCAGGTAGATCGTGTGTGTGTGTGATACATTGATTTCAATTGGACCTGAGCATGAACAGAGTCTGTTTTGGTCTGCAGAAAATACTTTTCTGGCAATGATTCAACACAGCCTGAGGAACAGAAAGAGATTATGAGCATACTTTGCATGTGGTTGGGCTTAAATTCTGCCAAAGTCTTAACAACATGTATCACATGTCTTGGTTGTATGTGATTGGTGACTGAATCTTTTTGAGTCTCTGTGAATAATATATAGACGGCAGGATTTTTAGACTACACTAGGGTGCATAGTTGCTTTAGTATTTTTATTTATTTGAGAACAAAAGTCTGGATGGAGCAAATAAGGATCTGGCTGTGTGTGCTGCCTTACGTGTTTTTGCTGTTCCACGTCTTAGATGTATTCCAGTATTGAAGGCAAACGCCAAGGTTTTCTTTTCACATACGTTCATAAATAATCGAGGTAGTAATGCATTGCTTTCAGAGCTTGTGCATGTTCTCAGTGAATGTGTGACCATAAGAAATGCGCAGGAGAGAGATGACGTCCTTCTGAGGCAACAGTCTGTTACTCATTTCCATGACTGGCCCTGATTTATCTGCTTTCTGTGCCACATACGAAGATGTCACCTTGTTATGCTCAACTGGAACAGCATATATGCTGTGTGATTTCCTTTTTTCACACTTTGATTCAAGGGTCTTCTGTCATTAGCTCTTCGGAATATTAAATACTATAACCATTATGGTGTCAGTGGAGACTGAGCTTATGGCATCTGCCCACTTTCAAAAGTTAACATTTCCCTTGGAATCTTTAATTTAGGCTAAAGTGAAATAAAAGGTCAATATTTTAATTGAAAACTGTGGTAAACATACTGGCTCGGGGGGGGCTTGTGACAGCATACCAAGTGCACATTTTAATTTGGCACGTTGCAGTTACATGATGCAGAAGCTGTGACAGCGAGACACCCAGTTATGAAGGACATCAGTAATTATATTCAGGAGATGGCCAGATTTTTCCAGGGCTGCACATAAACTGTCACCAAATTCCTTGGGAGTCAACCCACTTACGCATTTAGCAAAAAGAAGAGAAAAGTAGGAAGATGCTTTAGAGACATCGAGTCTTTAAAGCTGGTGACAAAGTTGTGAAGTTTGTTTCTGTGTCAAGTGATTGAAAGCTGGATTTCTTTCCCCCCTTTTAAGTTGGTCTTCATTTCTGACCTCCCCACAAACTTTGTATAGAGAATTAATTAAAAAGGGGCTTTTTAGGGGTCGTGAAGGACCCTCCGGCCTCATCTGGTAATACTTGGACACACGATGCAATTCTTAAAACATGTTTGTCTTTTGTTTTGTTTCTTTGAAGTATTGAAATAGGTGTTGGCGAATGACCTTTTTTTTACTTCACTTGCCCCTGTCTCACTTCTTTCCGTCTTCATTCATCCATGCAGCTTGACTTCAAACATTAACATGGGACATACATTTTCATCTCTCCCCAACTCCATGTGTTATTCTGTCTCGTTCCCTTCATTGCTCTTTACCTCTCTGTGTTTCTGCCTCTCCATCTGCTCCTCTCCAACTCTAATTGGTACGATATCAGTTGGAGCTCAGATATTGCCTTCACTTTTGGTCTGTTTCTGGCAGGCAGTGTTGTCTCAATGTTTCCTCTCCGTAGATCAAATTCAGGTGCGTTTGTGCTGTCTTATAAGTCTATATGTAAGCCTAGGCTGCCAAACTGCAAAAGTGTTTAACCAGGTAGCAGCAGGACTGAGTTTGACAAAGTCGGCGAGGTGGTGAAAGGTTTGAGGTGAAGGGGCTGTGAGTGAGCCTCGGTTGAGGAGTCTGTAAAGTGGGAATCGAGAGTAGAGTGGATAAAAGGAAAAATGGACTTAATGGTAAATGGTTTGGAGAGTGTTTTGAAGAGGTTTCATTGTTATTACAAAAGCAAGCTAACTGTGAAATCTGGAATAGGGTCCACTTACGGATCCTGAGAAATTGAACCATTGCTATGTTAAAATCCCTAAATGAGATGAAGGTAACAAGGATCTTGTTCAGTTGTTTGTTTGAAACTAAGGCCCATAATCAAAGTCATTTCACGTCTGTTTCTGCACTTTACACTCCCCTGCTGAAATGTACCACGTCTTTAAAAACACAGTATTGTCGACAGCGGGAAGCTGACCAACCGATATTGGTTTATATACTTTAAATTTTAAAGGAACAGTCTGCCGATTTTGTAGTTTTACTAGAAAGATAGAAGTTGCACTTTTAATTAGTGTGTAAGTATGTCTTCCAACAATCGATGCATTGTTATAAACTCAAAATTAAGCAATTAAAAATGCACAGGTGCAAACGCCGATTTTTGGAAGCTGCCATTTGCCCCACCGTCTTTACTTCGGGGGCAGAGGTTCGGCCAGTTGTGTTCATATATGTGGCCACATCCATAGCACTCCTGCTGCGGAGGCAAATGTGAGCTTGGGAGCTACGATTGATCAAACCTGTGACTTTGTTTCCTTTACCAAAGAAGTGAAAACACATTAAATCATGTTTCTGCTTTGGCACTTTTTTATAATTAATTGTTATTGCTGAAATAAAAGAGAGCTGTGCAACAAAAATGTTTGATGAATTTGCTCTTTTTGTATAGTAAAGTGTCTTTTTGTTGTTACTGCTTGAGAGGGATTTCTCCAGTCTGAGTTCAGTGGTGTAAAGCTTGTCCACATGATGAATTGTAAAGCTCTCACACTGAAACTCTGTGATCTCCCAACAGTTGGATAAAACCATTTCAGTAAAACCACTGATGTGTTGTTATGTGTAGACGTCTTAAATCAATGTTCAAATGTGCTCTCTGGACTCATTTTTTTTGTGCTCTTCACTTGTTACTGTTTTAAGGTGGCATATCGACTTGGTCAAGTGAAACAGCGCAAATTCACTTTTCAGCTCATTTGTTTGTGCCGACCACACTGTAGTTTTTATGACTCGGTTCTCTAAAATCTTTACATAAGCTATTGTTGCAATTGAAGAGAAATATACCATTGATCTATGCTTCAGAGTGAGTGGAGGATAATCTGAGAGAGGCACTTTGAGCATTTAGAAAAGAAGGTAGAGATCACATTAAAGGAGACTTTCTTTCAGAGTTTGCAGTAACGACTGAACAAATTGTGAGGGTAAAAGGTGGGAAGATGGTGAAAAGTGGCATTGTTTGATTGTGGAAATATTATAAGGAAGATGGTATTAAGCAGAAAGCCCTCATTTTAGCTTGTGTGCACATGTGCATTTACTGATTAACAAGAATCCCAAAGAAAACAGGAGGATAAAGCTGGATTATTGCATAAGGAACAAGATGACCGCCCACACAAGTGTACAAGACAACAGCGAACCAAATCAGTGTGTGTGTGTGTGTGTGTGTGTGTGTGTGTGTGTGTGTGTGTGTGTGTCAGTGAAACCATTTAAGCACTTAAATTATTTGTATGTCCTGTGTGCATGAAAGAAAACGAGTTAATTTGGAGATAAAATGACCTGGTGAAAGAGTGAGAGAATTTTTCTTTTTCCTGTTGTACAGCGCCCTGAGCTGAAAGAAGCTGCCACCTTCGCTTTAATTATTTATGTGGTACTTGGCCTTCCATTCAAATCTGCCTGTATAGTCTCTCATACTTTTCTTTTTCTGGCTGCAAAATCTTTAGAGATGCTGTTTTTGTTCGAGTCCATGCTGAGCGAGTGGATGGTCTCTGTGGCATTTTGCTTTGGCACCATTCTGCTGATATCTAAATGCTTGAAGCCAACGTCAATGCAGTGATCATCATATATTGACAAAGGCACAGCGTGAAAGTTCACAAGCCCTCGTTAACAGATAGCAGACAAAAGTAAATATAGAAATGCCACTACACTGGGAAGGGGGTGGGGGGCGCAGAGTGGAAATGTTTTGTTTCTGAAAGTGTTTTTTTTTTCTTTCTTCTTTCCTCTCCCATTTGTATTTTCCCATTTAAACTACTTGTCTGACTGGATCCAATATCCACTGAGTCGTTTGGCTTCCAGTCCAACTACATATCCCATGTATATATATTTGTTCAGTAAAGTGTAACGGTAAGCATCTGTCTTCCTGCCCATTTGATTAGTCTCCTGACACAGGCAGCGTAGAGTTGTTTACAGTAAAAAAAAAAAAAAAAAAAAAATCTATTTCAAAACAATATTGGTATCAGATTTCTCTGCATGAATGTGTTTTTATAGCCACATTTCTTATTGCTGTCCAGCATATATTAAAGCCTGTAGCAAAGATTTATGTATTCAAACATAAATCTTTTATTAAATACATCAGTGTTTCTTTGTATGGGTCCAGTTAAGTGAGACTGTGCAGGCAGTCTTCAGTGTTGCAGGAGGCTGCAGCTGTATGGCAAGATTGTTATGACAAATATGTGGTATAATGCTGTGAGGTTGCGTGTCTGAACTAGAGAAAATAAACACAGGCAAAGTGTGTAGGTTTGCATGTGAGGCAAAACTGTTTTTATCATACTTCCACTTCGATATCCAATCTGGATTTGATGACAATCTGTTGGGGATTTGACCTACTTTGGTACAAATTAAATTGACAGTATCCGAAAAGGGAATTTTGTTGCAGGTGCTGACCACAGACCGTTGCTTTTTTTCCCTCCTGGTGGCGTTTCGTCCAGGATGGCACATCCGTATATGGTGTTGCAAGGAGTTTTGATGTGTCTCAAGAGTGGAAGAGATGCTGTGAGATGGGCTCTTACATTATGAGAGAGAGCGAGGCAACTCAGCAGGATGGCCAGTATCTGCTCCTCTTTGTGAGGAGGTCCCAGCATGTTTCTGACCACACTATGAGAACTGGACTCCATGAGGTGGCGTGAGGGCCCGGCATCCTGTTGTGGGATCTTAGTTCTGAATTTGCCAGAAAACGCCAAAACTGGCAGGCTCACTACAGGTGCCTCGTTCTCTTCGGAGATCAGAGCAGATTCACACTGAGCATGTGTGATAGATGTGAAGGAGTCTGAAGAAGCAGAGTGTGGCTAAAGTCGTGTTATCATCCAGCATGACTGGTTTTGACAGAGGGTTAGAGAGAGCCTGGGGAAGCATATACTTGGAGGATCAAGGACGGTAGCCTGAGTGCTGTTAGGTACCAGGATGAAATCGGAGCTTATGCCGGTTCAAAGGCTTTGGGTTGTGGTGCGCAGAAATATGGTCAGCGTGTATAGGCAGCTCCTGGATGATTACATTGATGTCACTGACTGGCTCTCATCACCTCCAAGGGGAACCCAATAATTGGCCTATACAACGTATTGTATCAGTGCACCTGATATTAAAAATCACTGCAGACTGTTGGAGCTCTCTGATGCTCTGATCCAGGTCTGGGAGGAGAGATCCCAGGACACCATCGACACTCACCAGAAGCGTGCTCAGACGTTGCGTGCATACATACTACTGAGCCATATTATGACACAACCTATTTCAGTGTGTGTGTTAATTTTTAAGTTTGACTTTTGGTTTGATTTTTAAATCCAACCCTCAAAGGGTTGATGGTTTTCACTGACTGCTGTTTCATCATGTTGCTCTCAATGACTTACACTTGTTCATCAAAATCATATGTATGATTTAAGTGTTCCCTCATTTTTTTTTTTTTTAGCAGTATAAAATAAACATAAAGGAAGATGAAGGTTTTTTGAAGTCTTCTTACACTCATGTCTTCCCTTTTTTCTATTCCAGGAATGTTTAAAATGGGTTTTAACTTCTGTTTGGACTCTTTGTTGGTACTCGGTAGCTACAGATAAATATTTTCTTGTGCCAGATTTCTTATGAATCACTTGTATTGTCACTTCATGTCATAAGTCTCACTTTGCAGAAAATTACTCCTTCTACTCTTGATCATATTGATATACTGTAGCAGCAAAAACATTGTAACATGCATATGGAGTATTTGCAGTCCTACTTATCAGAGCTGCATCACCTCTGTGTTTGCGAACTACAGAGTCATAGCTGTAGTTTGAAAATACTTTTTTTTTTTTAAATTCCATGTGCACAAGATTTAAGCTACTTAACAGTTCAGTGGTTTTGGTCCTTAATTCATCAAAATGTTTATGTGGGTGAGCAGTCTGCAGCACTCTTGCATTGCAGCCATGGTATTGTAATATGTGTTGAATGTGTTTTGGGATTGTCTTGCTGAATAAGCAACAGTCTCCTTGAAGAAAACTCCATGTGCTCCGTATCCGTGCACCAGGCACTGTTACGAGCTGCTCCTACATATAGCTGTCAAATCATCAGATCCTGCATTTAGATTTAATCCAGTGCGGTTTCAGTGGTGGTGCCCTCCTGTGCCTCCTCCTTGGAGATGTCCGTGGTCACCCTGAGATCAGGTCCATCAGCACATGTTGATCCAAATGTGAGACTGTATCGCTGTTCGGTGGCCCTAATAGTTTCAGAAACTTTGAGGTTTTTGCAAGCCAACAACAAAGCCAGGATGTCAGGAACAGAATTGGCTTCGAGCTAATTACTGATCCGTCTCCCTCCTTTTCATCTTTTCAACCTCTGTATAAAAGAGTTTGCCAAGTACCGTTCTCATTATGCAGTGGGGTGTTGCTGAAAAAGGCCCAGATGCCCAGTGAACCTCTGTGAAGACTATAGCCTGAATAAATCAAAAAGCGGCATCAGTTTGAGCATAAGCAATGCTAAGCGCTTTGCTTGCCTCTGGGAGATCTAGCTTTTTGATATTAAATAACAGCGTGCAAGAAAAACCTGGACAGTTATCAGACAGCCAGTCACTTGAACATAGCACTCAGTGCAAACAACTGCATTTGTCTTGTGTGTGTGTGTGTATGCTTGGCCCGCAGCTTTATGGGATGACAGAACAATTTTAAAATATAGCCAGTCCACAATAAGGAAAGATTTAATGAGTAGTGGAAAAGTAAACAGATTGTAGATTTTCCCAGGGGTATTTGCACAGATGAGAGCTGGCAACGGCCTCAAGATGACTGTGGAAACAAACTGCCCTAGAGCCCCATCGGCAATACCGATAAGCCACAGTTGGCAGAGTACAGCCCATCAACAGAACTGTGGGATGGTTTTCTTTTTTCTCTTTGTGAGCAGCAGAAAAAGAAACCTAAGATATATTTGGGTTCACTTTATTTCTGACATTCTTGGTCATTTCAATTTGCAGAAAACATCACTGCTCCTGCTTTTTGTGCTTCAGTAAAATATTTCGTTTACCACTCACTTTGTTTTTTTTGGGGGGGGGGTTAAACAATGCAAACAACACTGTAGAGATTGGGCAATTTCAAGTAGGTATTCCACATCTTAATTTATCAGGCACTATTGAGAAGATTTGATCAACTTTTTACACAAGCATGGCTGAAACTTGGTCTAATATGTGCAGAGTAGCTTGTAAATTGTAAAATACAAGTCTAAACATTTGAGATCTACTTGAGCTACACTTGAAGTGCTGATGACCAGCCCCATATCAAAGGGGAGATCCTTGAAACAGGATATTGCTCTCTGCAGGCAGTCTCTCTCCACTTGGTCTCCAGTTGAGTTGAAACAAATCAAAACTCTTCCTTGGTGGAGGACATCTCAATGAATAAGTCATTCTTTGAAATATTAAATTCAAATTGAAAAATGCATCAATACTCCTGGTATTTATTTAGTATTCAGCTTGATGATCAGATGTATTGATGTCTAAATTGCAGTTTCACATCTTTTACTTCCCTGCTGCGGCACTTAACTTGGCTTAAATGTTGCATCTACATGTGTTCATTTGGGCTGATTGGGCTTTTTTCAGTTTTGACACAGATACTGTGGGTTCTTGTCTGTCTTTCTAAGACGCTGTCCAGTTTATAGTGAACCTGCCTACAACCACAATTTCCATCATCGCCAACTTGTCCTTTTTTTTCCTTTTTTTTTTTTTAACTGTTAAATCCATCAAGTGTAAAAATGCTTGCACTAAAATGTGCAGTCCTAGTTATTCTAGCTGCATCACCTCTTGTGCTAACTCTCATAACGCTTTGATAGCACTCTTAGCAAATTCTGCAGCGATTAAATGGTTAACTTTGTTCTACCACAAGTCACTGGTAAAGAAATGGTGTACAGATGTGTTGAGACACCCCTCATGACTTTATATTTTGCTTCCAAGAAGCTTTAGACTTTTATTTTTATTTTTTTATTTATTTTTTGTAAGTGATCCTGACCAACGGTGCTCAAATTTTCCAAAGGCCTTTCAAAGTTTTTCTTGGAATTTTTAGTTTTCTGTTATCCACGTAACACTGGCACCTTGTTCATGGGATGAACAGGTCTTGTGTTTATGCATACTACAATTTAATAAAGAGCCAATGTGAAATTCTGTCCTTGGATACACATGATTTGGTCCCATTTCTTTAGTCAAATCTGTAAAAATTGCTATAGACAATAGTTTTTTAATGCATAAAATAGTATTTTTGCACCAACAGGGTGATTCCCAAAGAACCACTTGCCTAAAAATGGCACATTTGAACAGACAAACCAGACAAATAGAAGACAAAGTAAGAAGTACCAGGCCTAAAACAAACTATCTACAGCAGTATCTAAAAGTCACATCCTTGAGAAATGGACACGCCACAGACCTGACACAGGATCTGAGAGCTGCATCAGGCCCGTTAGTTTATCCTTCTGCTGTTCAGTGAAGCCTCAGAAATTGTCTCGGTGGAAGTGTGGCTGTGGAGAAGACCAAAAATTAGTGGCAACAGGTCTTATGGAGCGAGGAATCCAAATTTGAAAGATTTGGTTGAAATCATCATCGGCATGTATGGAGTAGGATCAGTGAGGGTCTACAGACATCTTTAAGACATAGTGGGGGTCAGATGTTCCACCATGCAATATAGTCTAGAAAGGTTAAATGCAGAGAGGATTTTCCCCACAGGGATCAATAAAGTATACATATTACATTATTATTTAAATGCCATCATTCATGGGTCGACCACCGCGGAGGCCGGACCTCAACATTAGTCTCTGGACAGAGAACAGAAGAAAAGGGAGCCACAACCTACGAAGAGTTCTGAATGTCCTTTAAGAAGCCTGGAGAACTTTGACTAAAGAAAGCTGCCTAAGAGAGTCCAGGCCATGTTGAATAAAAATGGTCATACTAAATACTGACTTTCAAGCTTTTCATTATGTTCTGTATTTTTATGTGTTTGCACATTAAATTGCTGCTCTGATTTTCCACTTCCTATGAAAAACAGAGATGAGGCTTGGCTTGATTTTTTTTTTTTTAAACATTACTATCACAATTTATTTTTTTTAAATGTGGCAGGGAGTCATACTAGAGAGGGGTCATACTAGATGAAATGTCGAGTTGTGGCGCAAATGATTAATGAAAAAATATTATTATGAATGTTGACAGCTCTGCACATCTACTTCATCTGTTAATATTAGCAGCAGATCACCAGTGTGGCAAAACATTGTTATAATTATAATTTCGACTCCTTTCTCCTCCTGCCCTCGAGGGGCTCCATATGTTGTAGTGTTGGACACTCCTCATTCTCCTCTTCACTTCGCCTTCCTCTCTGCTCTCTTGCCAAGTGGTTTGGAACAGTTCAGCCTTTCTCACTCATCTCATGCTCGTTTTCTCCACTCTCATCTCGTTATTTTCCTCTTCTTGTATATCCGGCCTCCATTATTTTCAGTGTATGTTACGTTATGCTGAGGTCTTAGGCACCTGGTAGATGTGAAGCTTCAATGTCTGTTTAAACAACAGCTCTGTCAGAAGGAGCAGAATATTTTAGCTTTTGGTCTTTTAAAGTTAACTTTTATATTTTAAATGAGGGAGTGATGAGAGACATGTGACTAAGCTCGAAAGGCTTAATTTGAATCTAACACACTGTTACATTTCAGTGCACTGAGACACCAGGATACTTTTCCTGCCTGGCTCCTAAATATGCTTTTTTCAGGGTCTGAATAGATGTGCCTGCACTGGTCATTGATCCCAGCTCAAACAGTGATTGCAGGGACATATACCAGAATTGTCTGTTTCCAAAGTAGTGAAAATACAACCAGTTAATAGCAGTTTCAATAGCAGAAATAACACAAATGTTAGTGCTTCCTGTAAAATATATCGAAGAGGAATAGCTGGGGGCAAAATGCATTCAGTAGCATTACTAGACCCTGCAGGGTAATACAATAATATCCCTAATGAGAACACTAAATCTTGTATTGGCAAATTATCCAAGTGTATTATCTTGCCAACTGCAGAAAAATCCAATGTAATGAAATCCACAAAAATACTGTGCATATATTGTTTTGCACATTTGTTTATTGTTAATGAACATATCAGAAATTGCAGAAATTGAGAATTTGTCCTGAGTATACAGAAAATGTATTACATATTGATAACAGACTATTAATAATGATGTTTTTTCTATATTAAATGTCTCTCTTGTGCAATGACAGACATTTTCCTTCAAAAATATTAACCTGTGCCGTGCTCTTCCTGCCAGGTCTTCCGAAGCGGCGAGGGCATGGGCATCCGTCTGGACAGCGCCTCGGCCTTCCAGGGTGCAGTCATTTCCCCACACTATGACTCATTACTAGTGAAAGTCATCGCCAGCGGAAAGGACCTGAACACAGCAGCCTCCAAGATGAGCCGAGCTCTGGCTGAGTTCAGAGTGAGAGGGGTTAAGGTAGGACATTCGGCCAAGTGCGCTCCAAAGGGTTCCAGCTTTGTGCATGTTTTTCCTGGTTTAATTTGCTTTTCTAGCTGTTGTTTGGCTAGTTAAGCTGATGAGGAAACTCGGGAACTAATGAACATTTTGGCATGAGGATTAATTCTTTCACAGCATGGATATAAATTGAATTGAATTCTGTGTATTGGTGGCTGGCATGGTAAGAGCCCGTCTAAAACTACTCGGGGTAGTTTAGATTAATGGTGTGATGCATTTAAAGCTGAAAGAGAGCGAGTGTGTACTCAGTTGCTGCAGAGTGCCACAGCTAAGAAGTAGTGCGCTAGCAGTCTTGGACACTTAGCCTGTGTGACCTTTCTGGCTGATTACATGGTTTATGTTGCTCTTTATTTCTTGGCTTTCCGACTGAAAACACACTCTGCCTGTGTCAGAAGGTGCCAGTTGTTGTTGGCTTATAGCAGTTTTGTCACAACAACTTGCACTTGTTAAGGTAGTGCTATTCACCTTCCATAACTCTGCAGCCCATACACAGAAACGATCGTGGCTCAAGAGTTGGGAGTTCGTCTTGTAATCGGAAGGTTGCTGGTTCGAGCCCCGGCTTGGACAGTCTCGGTCGTTGTGTCCTTGGGCAAGACACTTCACCTGTTGCCTACTGGTCAGAGGGCCGGTGGCGCCAGTGTCCGGCAGCCTCGCCTCTGTCAGTGCGCCCCAGGGCGGCTGTGGCTACTATGTATCATACAATGTAGGGCTTACGATTAATCGTTAGAAAATCGCGATCTCAATTCATACTTATGTGCGATCTCATTTCCAAATGACAACGATTAAAAAAAAAAAAAAAAAAAGACGACGACGATTGTTCCGCATTTTGATCCGGGACGTACTCTGCATGAAAACAAGCGCTCACTCTTCCTGCTCAACAAATGACAAGGGCGGAGCCTTATACCACGTGATACAGAAGCTGGCTGCTAAACTTGGCAGGGAAAAAACAACGGAGAGCACGTCAGGGATGACGAGAAAGTGACTGGAGAAAATCCGTCCCGGTCAACCACCCAAACATCAATAACGGGAACCTTATACAGCGCTTCCCTATACCCGTCGAACTCCCGCAGGCACAAAGAAATTACGGAGGCTATTACTTATCACCTGACCAAAGATATGGCTCCCATTAACACTGTGCAAAACGAGGGATTTAGGAAAACGATCAACACCCTAGACAAACGCTACACAGTGCCGTCCCGCAAGTATTTTTCTATTGTTGCACTACCTGCTCTATACACGCAGCGTCGAGCAACGGTGGAGACGCAATTTCAAGCAGTACAACATTTTGAGGCAACGACAAAATGTGAGAAATTTGTTGTTTTTGTTTATTTATAGTTTTTATGTTCAGTCTCAACTGTTGCGAAGTTGATGTGCAGTTAATAAGTGCAATAAATATTTATACTGGAAAAGAAAATCGTGAGAGAATCGTGATCTCAATGCTAAGCCAAAAAAATTGACATTCTCATTTTATGCAAAATCGTGCAGCCCTAATACAATGTGTGTAAATGGGTGGATGACTGTATGTGTAAAGTGCTTTGGGGTCCTTAGGGACTAGTAAAGCGCTATACGGGCTCTTATAGCACTGTGTGTTTGCGTGTGCACCTCACACATCTGTTTTTATTAAACCACAGTGAAACAGATGAAATGTATTTTTAATCTAATTATGACAACTTGCATTTTATTCATTAATAAGAAAACAAGTTAAAATCCCCTCAGTCCATGTGACTGTGATCACTAACTGCTGAGACGACCATCAAAACATTCGTGTTAAACTTGGTGCAATGTTACATTGATAAATGGAAAAGTCTATATTTCTTTGTATTTATGTGCCAGCATAATAACATTTAGCATTTTATAAATACTAAAAATGGCTAACATGTTATAAAACCAATTAATCGTTGAATTAGACAAGCACAAGATTTTTTATTTTTTTGTAATTTGGATTTCCTGTAGCTGTCATCATTTACACATTTCACAGCACATTTAAATGTGCAATTTTCTCTCAAATAAAAATTAACAAGATGAGTCTAATCCAACATATACATGCAGCTCAAAACATGCCTTTTTCTCCACTGAGAGGTAAATGGTGTTTTTAATCTTTAATCTGGCAACAATGTATAACAGTGTATCAGAGAGACAAGTCTCTGATGTTTTTGTTGTACGATTAGGTCGGGCAATAGATGCAAATATTCACTGAAGTGAAAAACTTGATTTGAAATCTTCTGAAACATCTTTCAAACCTTTATGGTTTTGGTAAGTAGACAGAAAATGCTTCATGAGTAGTTCAGTGTGGGTAAGAGAAAAGATGTTCCAGTTTATATAAGTTAACATAAACAGAAAATGCCATTAATGATTTCAAAGCAAAAAAGGTTGCAGTGTTTCATTACATCCATAAATCCTCTCTGTGGTCTTTTTCCACCGTACAATGAACATGGCTAAATGCAACAAAAGTTTGAAAATAGGTGGCAGTTATTTTAGGATAACAAAGTCTACAAGTTTACATTTTATGAAATTTAAATTGGTTCAAGCAAAAAACAACAACAAAAAAAACAAAAAAAAAACCAATTGTTTGTAAATAACCTGGTTGGAAGACAAAGTGCAGCCTTGCTTTTGTGTAACAGTTAGAAATCAGTTGCATCAGCCGTGGAAGATGTAGACGAAGCTGTTGGAGCAGCTGGGTAATGGAAAGATTGCAGAAGTTGTTTGGATATACAGAGATGGGGTGGAGAGAAATCTATTTTTGTCATCTTATCCTTGAGCAGTCTCTCTTTCCAAGGTTGAATTCATGTAATGGCTAAAATGCAGAACGTTTCAGAGGGTTTCAGACATGCGTGTGGCCAATGGGTGGATTTGCTCATGCTGAGGTCTTCAGTATTTCATATTTTGAATCATACTTGAAAAAAAATCACTTTTTTTTGTGTGTGAAAAAGGGATTAATGGAGGGAAATGTGCAATGCTTAAGAATAGTGTATCTGAGCATGTATATCACACATACTTTGAGGTTTGTTCGTTTTGCGTTGTTATACTGAGTATAAGACTGAAGTGCTGATACGTGTGTGTGTGTGTGTGTGTGTGTGTGTGTGTGTGTGTGTGTGTGTGTGTGTGTGTGTGTGTGTGTGTGTGTGTGTGTGTGTGTGTGTGTGTGTGTGTGTGTGTGTGTGTGTGTGTTGCAAAAAAGCTGATCTGAATGTACAGGTTGGACCTAGAGCAGGGCGATATGACCACAACTATTTATCACGATATACATTTGAAAATTTGTGATAACGATATAATTGACACTAGACAAAATACTTTACAACTCCTCAACTTTATTAGTGCAAAAAAACCAAAAAAACATCAATGTGTTTTCACTTAAACAAGCAGCTGTTTTTATGTGCATTAAAGTCGCTGACAGTTTAACCAAAAGGCATTTCCAGTGGAAATTGGCACACATATTCTCAGCATAACCATGTAAAATATCCACAAAACTTAAAAAGAGGTTATACACATAATACGGTAATATTATGTTGAAGCACAGTACGTATCACTCCGCGGGGCGCCTAACTACGATAGCCGTAATGCTCCGACAATCCATCAAGCGGTGCGGCTTCGTAGCTTAGCAAAGTCGTACTAAAACATTTGACAGATTTTCGAGCGCCGTGTACGAAATAAAATCGTTTCGAGGTCAGTAAACACAACCAGAGTTCATACATAAGGCACACGGGATTATAAGGGGCACTGTCGATTTTCAGAAAAATCAAAGGTGATTTTAAGTGTGCCGTATTTTCCAAACAACACGGTAATAACGTCGGCCCGCTAGCATGTGCTACCAAAAATAGTGCTTTGTTGTGTATCTGACGGACGAAAGCTAAACCAGTTGCACACCACTGAAGTTGCAGCATTTTTACAAACCAGTTCTGGTTCATCTTTTTCATTCAACGATCCACTTTCGCTCTTCTCATTCTCCATCGCCACCATACACTGGAGCTTGAAGCTTTAGCTTGTTATACTGAGTGTTTAACCTACTTTAAATGGCGATATTTTTATAACTAACTTTGATGTAAAACAGAAAACAAGGTTATCAGTGTGCAAAGGCTTTTTCTTATGTTGTTAAGAGCTGATGAGGATGGTGTGCGCCACACATCAGCTACCCAGTGTGATCTTGGTCAGTGCCTTTTACATCTGAGGAGGAATAGCCTTCTTTCTGTTATGTATCAGCATACTCCTGTAAAAGCTCTGAGCCTCATGGACACCGGCAGAGAATAGGACATTGAACATCACGTAACGAGGCCTGAAATTAAAACTGTTCGTGTAAAGAATGCTGGTGGCGGGCAGGAAACCATGACAACAGTTTTCGTAGAGGTTTTTTGAGGAGAACTGGCAGCTTACTTTTGCTACCGTTCAGTTTTAGGTTTGCTTACATGGGTGTTTATGTCCCAGGGTTGAAGAATTCAAGGACTCGTTCCTTTAATTATTTCACAAACAAAAACATTCTTCACCAAAGTGTGAACAAAGACTTGCTTTTTCTTCCATACATTGCTTTTACCTGCGTTTAAGACACTGGTTGTCATTTCTCTGATCTGTGTTTTAGCTGCTGCAGGCTCAAATTGTTCTGTGCCATGTTATCAAGGACTCTTCAAATCTTGCTCTTTGCTGATTTCTAAATCACCTTCTGCAATGACCTCCGTTCTATTTATCCTTCATCCTCTTTTCTAGTTTCATACTGGTGAGTGAAATCACCTTGAATTTTTTTCTTTTAACATGAAACACACTCACACATGCAGAGCCCACATGCTGCAGCAGCACCCACCTGATACCACAAGTACTAATCTGTCTTCATATAGATTTTTACAGTAAAACAGCAGCGCTTCAATTCCTGTGAATCTGTGTACTCCATTGTTGTGGTTATAGTAGGTCTCAGCGTAACCGCAGCTATGGCAGTCATAGAGTCTCAGCATGCTAAGAGCACTTTTACCTTGGAAATAAAAGTTAAAACTAGAGAGTGCATTCAACAACAAAGTTTGAGCTTCTCAGTTGAAACCTGGCTGCCTGCTGTGCTCCGTTGTGTAGAATTGTTTGACATTTCAGATGTGTTTACCTTCTGTTTCTCTATACAGTGTGGGTCCACATGTGCGCATGTCTATCAGCATCTCTGTGTATGTGCAATGATTGCGAGCACACAGCTCCCCAAAGGAGAATACGTGTGTTAGGCAGGGAAATGTCACGCATTCAGCATCAAAAAGACAAGAGACGGGAAGAAAGATGGATGAAAGCAACAGGACATGAGGCAGGAGATTGAGGGTGGATGGATAGGAGGAGCGTGGGGAGAAAACATTAAAAGGGCAATCAAGATGGAGAGAGTGCAACATAAATTTGGTAAGCTGGGGTCTGTGGACACCCATGTACTCTGCTAGTCAGTGTTGAGAAGATTTATGGAAAAGTTAAAACCTGACAACACATTTAATTAAAATTAATTAGGTTTGTGGATTAGTCTATTTTTTTTTTAAAGAAAATCTTATCAGTAAAATTAATTTACCCGTGCTGAAACAGTGCACAGGATTGCAGGAAAGCAGCACATCTTACTGTAATGCACCAAATCTGTCAGTAAACCACAAGATCAGCCTTTGAGCAGCAGGAGAGCTTGGGTCTAAAGATGTAAAATGACCCATTTTAGCATTTATACACTTAAATCACTTGTTGGATAGAAATTGGATGTTATAATTGTGAAATTATCTCCACTATAATTGAAAATTATAACGTTTGGATATTAGTCATACCAATTTCTCACTCTAAGCCAATGCTTCCCAGCCTTTTGGAGCCATGGCACATATTGCACATTAGAAAAATCACCCGGCACACCACCAAACAAAAATGTCACCAAAACAATGTTGATCATTTTTCCCTGCGCACCAGGTATAGCGGAATTGACTCAGTTCGTCCCCAGTATACCTTTGTTGCTTTTTCTGACCACTACTCAAGCTAGGGCCTTCATCTGGATCGTAATTTTCTCCAGGACTCGGGTCAGGATGGCTACTTTGTCTTTTCAAGTATTTATCTATTGCTATTATGTGCTGCATTGTCTAACTCACAGCATGATTATTATGTAATTTCTTCTTCGTCTTCTTCTGTTTTACTGGCAGTTGGCAAACTATTTCATTAGAGCAGGTAGTAGTACTGCCCTCTAGTGGAAGAGAACGTAATTGTTCAGCCAGTACTCATGCTTGGAGTTAGAGCAGCGGTCCCCAACCTTTTTTGCGCCACGGACTGGTTTATGCCCGACAATATTTTCACAGACCGGCCTTTAAGGTGTTGCAGATAAATACAACAAAAATAAAACTAGTACCGAAAAAAAGATTTATTCATAACACACGTGAAAAGACCAAGAAAAACAAAGTAAACGATAACAAAATAACGCTGAAAACCGATTAAAAACCCTGAAAACTATACATTTCACACCCGGCCCGGTACCAAACGACTCGCGTACCAGTCCGAGGCCCGGGGGTTGGGGACCGCTGAGTTAGAGTACTAATCAGGTGGAACCAGATAATCTTCCACGGCACACCTGATCATTTCTCACGGCACACCTATGTGCCGCAACACAGTGGTTGGGAAAGACTGCTCCAAAGTATAATGGCAAATTTCTTTATTCTATGTATTGAGCACATATTTCAACAGTATCACTTTATTAATTGTAAAATCAATTTGTCACTAGTTGTATGCATGTAGGATGTTATCACAAGTGGGCCTTATGTTTATCACACCTTCACAGTGGGGCCATTGTATGTGGGTTAGAGACATTCAGGCACCGTGGGTAAGGGAGGTGATGGTTGGGCGTAATTCTCCTTTGGGGGAGGATGAGCTGATCTGGGAGGTATAGAGCTACGTGATGTGCTGTGCAATTTTCTTTGAGTTAGGTCAGGTTGCGTAAGAGAGATCAGGGCAGCGGCCATCGTCAGAGACCACTTTGGCATTTCTCCATGTTGCAACATGTTATTAAACCCACCTTAAAAGACGTTCACTGGCGTTTGCAGTTTATTTAAAATTTCCACATCAACACTTAATGATGACATCAGTGATTTCAGGAGCAAATACACTTTTTTAATGGTTTCTGCGCATGTTCTTGCTAATTCCTGTGTTTTCTGTGACAAATTAATACCTAAAGAAGGAGAAAAATAATAGTTGTTGGAGATTTTTTTGTTGTTGTTGTTGCCTTTCACAGGTGGATTTATAACAGTTGTTTACCATGCTCTGTAAGGGTGAGATGACCTCAGTTTCTTGCATCGTTTGTAAGAGACGGATGGAAGCTGTTGGGGCAGAACAGTGGGGTTTCTATTCAGAGAGGCTCTTTGAAGAATTTTAGCAATGTTTCGCTTCATTATAGTTTGATAGATCACAGGCTTCATCTCAAGATTGCCTCTGACTTTTCCTTCTGTTCCTTCTTATTTGAATGAAATCTTTAGTTTTGACTTTGTTTTGCATAGATTAGATGGAGTTACTGCAGAATTCTTCACATAAAAACATGATATACAATATAAAAAACCTTAAACTGGAGCATTCAAGTGAATTATGGCTACTGTGAATGTCAATGCTCACACTATGCAGTTATCAGTGGAGCAGTTGGCGTGGAGAAATGATAGAAATGAACCAGAACTGTCGTCGTACCTTTCATGTTGACACTGTTTTTCCCCCTTTTTTGTGGAGGTTGCTGATAGTGTTGTAGTGACACAGCTTAATTTTAGATATCAGAACACCAGTAATCCATCCTGAAACTGTTTTGTTTCCACGCTGGTTTCATTTTCGCCAGTCTGATCTGTGTGTCGGGGGTTTACACAGCATTTCTCAGGGCTTATTCTTTCATATCTTCCTTTTTTATCATACACTTACTTCTTTCTCAGCGTGTAAACAGTCCCTTCACACTTTATTTTATTCTCTTCTGTGATGCTCTCCCCCCTTCTACAACCGTTTGACCTCAGCCTGCTTTCAAGAGCAAACTTATCTTTTTTAGTTTCAGAGTGCTGAGCCTCATAACGGTTCACCGAGTAGGTCACATGAGTTGGTTTTTTTTTCCCCCCCCACATGAGCTTTTTTCCCTCATATCTCCATTTATTTCTTATACCTTTAGTCTGTCCTCCAAAACCCAAACATTAGCCTTTTTTTGTTAGTTATACAGATGAATTGTGACTATTGATCAAATCGACGATGTTTATTCCTTGATCCAAGTGTTAAGTCAGCTTAATTCATATCCAGATAAAACCCAAATATAAAACTGCGACGTTTGAGCTCATATAAATCAGTAGTCTGGGCTTTTTATGTATAGCAGGTTTTACTTTTGAGGTTCAGTGTGCCGCGCCATGAATGTAGACGTAAATCCTTTCATATCAAAAGTGTTAAGACCTTTTTTAAATGAGCATCATGTACAAATGTAAGCATCTCTGTGTGGCTACATGTTATAAACTACTGGTGAATATATAGCCTGAAAAGTAAAAAAGTAAATACAAATAAAGCTTTGGAAAGACTGAGATCCCTGTACCAGATTATTTTTCCTATTTATCAGTTGTCTCTTCTTTCTTTGCTTTCATGCTGTTGTTTTAATAGCCTGAAGATCATGTTGACCAGGTAACACGATGATCTTTTCTTCCATCTGTTGTGGCCTGAAGTTCCTCCGACAACTACACTTCTTTATTGTTTTTGATCCGGGATAATTTAAATAGCACTTACGAAGAGCTGCGAGACAGGAAATCCATCTCATCTGACTTTTCAGTAGGAGGAATAAGTGGTTTAGATTCACTGTGAAACACAAACACACACGCTTGCTTTTTGTCACACACAGTCATGCACTCTAAATCTCACATGAAATAACAGTGTCTCCAGGGGCTGGGTTATCTGTCTATCTCCTCTTCATTTCACACCTCTAAACAGCCACTTGCACGGTACTTAATCGCATGAATAGCTTTGTAATTGTGTGTGTCTTAAACAGCGTGCCTTTCATGTTTTTGTGAATCTTGAACACACTTTTGTTTTATAATTAAGCGCTAGTCCTGAAAAGCCTAATTTGAGGAAATTCAACAAAAGGTCAAGGTCCAATTACTGCATAGGAATAAAGTTGTGGTGAATGTGGGAATGCAGGATGATTTTAAAGATACTGAGAAAAATATTAAATATATGAAAAAATATAAAAGGCCGTGATGGAAAAGAAAACTGGACACGTAAAACATTTTTAGTGGTTTGACAAAGTGAAAAAGTCTCCAAACAACTTTAAACCCAACTTTCTCTCATTTTACCTGTTTAATACTGTCTATATATTTAAAATCTTTTAAAGGTCAGACACACAAATCACTTTGAGCATGCTGGACGTGGACATATTAAAGAATCTACAGGCAAAGTTGCTAAAGCTGGCCAGAGTTTGGAGCCAGCTACAAATCGGCAGTGTTGATTTGAGCAAAGGATCCACAGCAGTTAGGATGGAGATGAGTGAACGAGAGGTTCTATGTCCTCTTATCTGAATATATAAACAAGTACCTGACATTTGTTTTGTTATATAAATATAATACACATGCCTTTGTTCGGTATGGTGAATTGTCTGATAAAGCTGCGCGTACAGCAGCTCTTTTCAGTGAGTTATTTATAACTGTTTCCAGTAGCAGAGCGCTCTCATCTTCAATGAGAGAAGATCCTGTAACTTACTGCAGTTTGGGGGAAATTGGAGGTTGAATAATTTCTCTTATTATGAAAGAAGCATAGTGATTTTTGTTTGTATTTGTTTGGTCAGTTATAGCTCTTAAAGGATGAGAATCGTCAAAATTTGTATCAACAGGTCACACTCGGTGCATCTCTACTAGCATGTAAACATTGCGGTCCTTTAATAAATCACACCACTACTGTGTGTAGTTCTTCGGTGGTCATTCAGAAACAAGATAAATGCACCTTCAGTGTAGTAAGTGAAAGCTCTAAGCTGCCTTCTCTCGATTTACCACAAAGCATAACTACATATTGAGATTATATGGTCGCTAAAACAGCGTTTCAGTACCAACAGCTAATTAAACAGACATGAAACAGATGTGTTTGTAGCCAGAATCAGTATCTTGCTGCCACACGCCAATATACATCACAGTAAGTTTGAACTGGGTGCTGTCAGCTGGGACTTTGAAGGCGTAACCAGGATTAAACGGCTGGAAATTGGCTGTGACAAAAGGAGAGAAGCATGGTAGGGCTGGAAAGGGAGGCGAATGAAGAGGAATAACATGGTGCTTTTGCTTCCTTTGATTTTCTCCGCCATTTGCTTTAAAGATGGTAGATGATGGTAGAGTGGTTAACAGAAGTTGTGGGTTTAAACCTGTGTGTGGAGACGTTTTCTAGTTTCCTGCCACAATAATTGATGATTTTAAATTAGTCATAGATGGTCAGATCAATTTGTGCTGGTGCTGCGTTGGACTCGCCCGCTTGTCTGGGATTTACTGCACTTCTTGCCTAGCTATTGCATCCTGCAACCCTAGCTGGATGTTGTTAGCAGTAAGAAAACTGATGTTGCTCCATCGCCATTCCCCTGTCACTCTTTCTTTTTTCCTTTTCCCTGTTTGTCATGCTTATTTCTTCTTCCCCTCCTTCCACCGCCTGCTCTTCCTTAACATCACAGCGCATTCATTTAAAAGAACAAAAACACTTCCTTTATCTTGCTCCCCTGCGGTGGTCTGGTCGACTGAATGTTAATTTGTGATAAGAGTGACCGATGAACGCTCAAAGAGAAAAGGCAGGAATGACCTTACTGAAGGTGACACTTGATTACACGGGTTAGTAATGTACTCTGGTAGGACACGGGCCGTCTGTCACGGCGCCCGTGGTTTGAGGCAACTTGTTGCAGTATATGTAATTATGTGTTCAGTTCACTGGGACAGAACAAAGGTAAATACTCTCAAACTTTGTCTAGCTGTAAATCACTGTGTAGGCAGACGGTGAACTGTTCTGGCAGCTGCTGTTCAGCTGTTTTCCAGCGTAACACCTTGAATGGCAAAGAAAGTAGTCATGAATGAGGAGCAATGAATTAAAGTGTCAATGTGGGCAGTGAGTACAAATGAAAACCAAAGAGCAATTAAAGGCTTGGATTGAGAGTGGGCAGCGGAGCTTCTAAATAGCCGTGCAGACGATCAATATATTCATATGTGGACAGAACATGTTATTTTCACTATGTTTCAAAAGCCTCTGTTGATTGAGCATTGTTTCTAAACTGTTTTTGGTCCCATTAACCTTAGACACATTCAAAATGTTCATGTTTTTGAGACAAATGGAAGAAAGTGTGTTAGCGGTGTGTCTTTAAAGGTTAGACTTGTGCTGTGAGTGTTTCGCTGACTGAAACCTTTAGAGACGTATTCAGGAGTTTGTTTTAATCACACAAGTGTATTTGTGTGCGTTCCCATGCATAGTCATGAATAGTGAGACTTGGTAGAGGTGACGTGAATATAAATGCACACACAAGTGGGGTCTAAGTAGTTTTAATTAAGGGTCGGTACACACACTGTTTTTACTCTCACACACTTTCAGGAAGCTTTTAGGGTTTAATGATCTATTACTCATACACAAACTCCAGAATCTACTCAACACTCAAGCATAAGTTCCCATTGTATGTAAATCCAACTGATTTATGCATTGCAATAAAGGGTAATATATATCCTTTAAGACTTTGGCATCTTCATTCTTGTGGCACAGGTGCCTCTGATAGCATTAATTGGAAGTAAACATACGGAGTTATCAATCCTCACTGATGTAATCATTGTCCAAGCGCTGCAATGTTTTTCCCTTCGGCTTTTAATTACAAGTTTCTAGAACACAAGGAAGACGTCAGGAGCTCCAGGTTCATTTGTCACCGAATTGGACTCGACGTCATTGGCTTCCTCACATGCTTTCACTGGCACGCAGCCTCGATTTCACAAAAATCGTTGTCATACAATTTTAGCCGCAGTGGCCATGCATCTGTCTCTCTGTCCTTTTCCCAGGGGCTTCACTTCTTTCCTCAGAAATTTCCAGCTCTAATTGAAAAGGCATAATGGAACACAGAACTCGATTACTCTCGACCGGCTGGGCGCCTGATTATTCCAGCCACACTGACGAAGAGAATGAAATGCTTTCGTTTCATCTTGAGGGCAGCATTAAATGCAGCAGTAGTTTATTTGCAGGGAAATGTGACAACTGCACCTGCGAATGCACGTCTTTATTTCTTAAATATGTTTGAGGACCTGAAGAACAAATCCCATCCTTCTTAAATGTCAGTTTTGCTAATTCTAAGCAGAACTGCTTTAAAAAAAGAAACAAACCCCAGAATCTAGAAATATGCTTTTACATTAAAAGTGTTGCCATATCTCTTTTGGTTTTCTGACTTATTTAACAGCTGGGTTTGCTTGTTTCCGTTGCAACATCTGGCAGCCCAGTGGCTCTGAGTGTTTTTTAAAGAATGAGCCTGCAGTGTACCTGCTCTCTGTTCTCTCCCTAATATAAAATTCTGTTACAAGGCTGCACTCGCTAAGCGTTGGTTTGAAAGTATCTGTTGTTCCCGTAAAACTGAATGATTTATGTCTTGCTAACCGTTCAGCACAGTTCATCAATACGTTCTATAAAATTTACCTCTGACCACATCTTCCTTTGTATTTTTGGTCTTTGTGTTTTTGTGCTAAGTGCCGAGTTGAGCTCCACATTACAATTACCCTTTTTCAAAATTGCACTGTGTCCATACAATAGTGTGTATGCACACTCGTTGGTCAAATTATAGCGTTGCTCAGGCCTTACCCTTCAATTCCACTTAGACACGGGGAAAAAAGGACTGCGGACTTTAGGTGCACTTGATTGCAAGATTTGAGACAAAGTAGCGTGTAATGTTCTTGTTGGCTGTAAAACTAGCCTTGCCCTTAACAGCCCTCCAGTTGAGACATTTACAAAAGGCCTTGTTGAGGCCATACAGAGCCAGAAGGCTGGCAGAGGTGACATGTTTACAGCTGTCTTGGACAAAAACCTTTCACAGTGGCATTTCATCACAAAGTCTACACTTCTAGGGGGATCGATACGGAAGGAGAGGGGGGAGATAAAGCGGGGGGAAAAGCCCAAAGCTTTGGTTGCTGTCCTGTGAGACTGCATTATTCATTAGCTTGGATTTTAAGTGTTGGACAGAAGAAACAAAATGTTGATTAAAAGTTAGCATTTTAAAGCAAGTTGAAGCTGAATATGTGAAGCTTCAGCTTGATGCAAAGGCCACGTGCCACAGAATGGTTTAAAAAAAAGAATTTATGTATATTTATGGCAAATATTACATTTGTTCCACTTCTACCATTAGATAATACCAGACTTGGCTTTTTAATTACCACATTTAATTACTAGTGAACACAAATAGAGAATTTAGTTATGCTGGTGCTACAGAAAATGTAAAAAGGAGGTCATCAAAAACATTAGGACTGCTATTCTAGTAGGTGTGGAAAGTCACAGTAATCTATTCTGTAGTATACCATAAATTTGCTGTGCTTTCATTTTTGCCTGCTGTGCAAATGGGCTGTTCTGAGCAGAGGAAATGAGTACCAGTCTGCATTTCACACAGCAGCCCCTTGATCAAAGAACTTATTTGCTGAAAGTTGGCGTATTCCTCGGAGGCTTGGGGAAGCTATGTTATGGTAAAGTAAATGTGACACTCCAGCACAGAGTTTGGCACGGGATTATTTACAATTAGGAATTTCAGGGGGTTTTACACACAGGAAGCCCGTGGGCCACAATGAATCAGCGCAAAAAGTGGAATGGCTTTGCAACCGGTCAGAAAGGTACGGTCCTTCCCCGTCCTCGGTAATAAGCTGAAAACCCATTTCTTCCCACATCACCTTCTCTGCACTGAATCATATTCCCTCTGCACATCTGCTGCCTCTAATTTGGTCTTAAGTTAAAAAAAAATTCTCTTATACCTCCATTTCGAAAAACCTTTATCCCCATAATGTTGGTGATCTAAGAACTGAGATTTATTCTACCATTGCCTTCACTCCTAAGTGGCTCTGGGTAAGAGCATCAAATAAATGCCTAAAACATGAAATGGAAAATGTTCCCCAAAATGGTCTGAGGTGTCCTTTTTCTTTTCGTTTTTTCCCCCCGGTCCAAAGAACCTGCCAGATACCTGCCAAATAACTAAAATCATCCTTATGTACATAATTGGATACGTTTCTTGGTCTCCTGAAAGAAAATGATTCAATGGCCTGATTTGATCTCATTAAGTCTGGTAGCAATGGTGCATTTTAGTTAACAGAGCTTTCTTTGGGCTTTTATCCTAAGTAACAGTTTAGGATGTGTCAGTTGGGAAATAAATACACAATACTGAAATAACTGAGATTTTCATCAAGAAACATTTTTGCATGAATAGAGGAGGATTTGTTTGCCACACACACACACAAGAAAGAAAAATGGCCATCTGTTGGTTGGGTTTGCCAATGGCCGTCGAGTGTTTGAACCATAAAACAAGGCTCCTCACCCTCAGAAGAACAAATGGGAAAAAACACTGAAATCTTGCACTTCTAAACTCATCAGATACACAATGTGTTTCTGTACCGCAGAGCGTTGGTTGCTTGTTGGACTATTTCAGAAGTGAAAAGCCCAACATTAGAAAGAAATGGAGTCCAAAAATCCCGAAAGGTTACAAACTGATTTGCTTGTCTGGAAAAGATGTTGGAAATGAACTCTGCGGAAGAAATTTCCAAAAGCCCATCTGTCCAGTAATCGGAAGAACGGAAATAGAATGAAGCAGAAAGTTGAGGGAAATATCAGAAAAGTGTTAAACCTCGAGGAATACGAGGCGGGGAGGAGAAGCGTTATTAAGAAGCTTGGTAAAAGATTTAAAGTGCTACAGGAGAGGGAGGGGTGGAGAAAGAGAAATTACTTTGGGAAAGCGCCTGGTGTTTTGGCTGCTTTAATGACTGATTGAGAACAAAAGTCTTTTCTAATTCTAATGAGTTTAATTATGGCTTGCCCTTAGCCAGGTGTTTGGATCAGCTAATGTCTGGATTCATTAATTGTCAATTAAAACAGAATCAGGCGCTTGCTCCCAATCTCAGCCACCTCTCACAACAAACATTAAAAAGTAGAATAACTGTTTGCTGTGTTCAGCCATTTGATGACAGTCCAAAATCAGATAAGCCTGGTTGGTAAAGTTCTGATAGGAAATGAAGATATTTAGGATATGCCACTCTCCCCCTTGAAGGAAAATGGCATTTTCTTATCGGTGTTTTCTCTGTGATGATTTGGGATTGGCACTTTGGATTTCATTCTGTAATACAGAATGAGGGAGGGGCTGAGGAAGGATAAAAGGAAGGATGCATGAATAGGCTTTCAGATCGATAGAGGAGCCAGGAGGGAGTGTTAAGAATACAGGCTTTTCCTTCTCGAAGGTTTAAGTAATAAGGTGTGTGTTTCCGTGTCTTTGTTTTCACATGTGTGCAGGGCTCGCTGTGTTCTTGTGAGAGAATGCGGAGATTTGTTTCATTTTGAGTAGACAATGAGTTTAAGCTTAATGCTCAGGGCTGCTGCTGAGAAAACAAATGCTTTCAATTCAGGATAGCAATAAGGTATGGTTGGTAGGGGGTTGCAATAAGTAGGCTTAGAGATGAGTGTTAAATGCAGGCTGCACTTTTTGTTTTTCAGTCATGATCATTTTTTTCTCACCTGCCTTTTCATGTCTTACTTCCTCTGCCACGTCTTATATTTCTGTCTGGACTGTGCAAAAGCTGAGCATTAAAACGTTCACCAATGTTGGATTTACTGCAGGCCAGCTGCATTACTTTAACTGTGTTCACTCAATCTGACAGCTGAGGGTAATTTGTAATGTGAACATGCCATCCAAACTAGAATTAACTGAGTCTAGAGTGCACCAAGACGCTTAAATTATCACTGCTCTGCATTGTTAAAGAATTTTCACCTGACAGCATTCAAAATGCATCTCAGTGTTGGCATTATGAAATCACCGATTTACTGACACTTTGCAGCAGTTATTTGTTTATTGCATCTGCAGTAATATTTTCTTATGTTGGATTAAGAAGAGAGGTTAAAGAGCATGTTAAACATGTTTGGTTTTAGGGTGTTGATGGAGAAGTTTGGTGCAACTTCTGAGCTTCTGTCTTTGCGGATCTAGATTAGGGGTTTCAAATTCGTGGCCACTGGCGACCCACGTCACCCCTACTTGCAGCCCGTATATTGATGTGAAGAAATATAATGTAATTTGGCACTTGAAGTTACTTTTTTGTTAGGCAGGATTTGTTTGTTGAGTGCAATTTTAAAATAAGTTGTTTAAAAAGCAAAAAATAAATAAATCTCAGCTTTATTTGGTAGCCACAGAGAAGAAAGGAAAGGGAAGCGAGGACGGAGAGAAGGGGAAGACATGTGGCAAAGGGTCGCGCGTCAGGCTTGAACCCAAACCCGGGCCCTGAGCTAAACCGGCGCCTGTGGACGAGGATGCTTTCAGACTACATTGTGATTTGTAGTGAGAGCAGGTGGAAGAGAGCCTGGAGAGATGGAGGTATGATGTGGAGAGGAGAGGAATGAAAGTCAGTAAAAGCAAAAGAGAATGTGTGTGTGAATGAGAGGGAGGCGGGTGTAACAGCGGAGATGCAAGGAGGAGACGTAGTGAAGGTGGATGAGTTCCCATCCTGGGGTCAACCTTTCAAAGAAATAGAAAGTGCACAAAAGAGGTGAAGAAGTGAGTACAGGCAGGGTGGAGATGAGTGGCAGGGGTGATATGACACAGGAGGATGGCAGCAAGTGTGAAAAGAGGTTTACAAGACGGTAGTGATCTGTGTGGTTTGGAGATGGTGGCTGACAAAAAGACAGCAGGCAAAGGTGGAGATGTTAAGTTTCACTGGGAGTGAGGAGGATGGAGAAGATTAGAGTTGATCAGAGGGACGGCTCAGGTTTGGCAGTGTGGAGGCAAGGCTGAGATAGTTTGGACATTTGCATAGTGGATATATTGGACAAAAGATGCTGAGGATTGAGCTGCCAGGCAGGAGGAAAAGAGGATGATGAGGAAAGGAGAAGTAGTAGCCGTATTTCAAAGTTATGAGCCGACACACCAAACAAGTTTGAGGCAGCACTGTAATGTGTTAGGGAGCTGGGATGCTGTAGGTACGGGTAAAATTTCCGTCTGTTTTTCTGCTGTGTATATATGAGGCTTTTAAAGTGAATATTTTGTTCCAGCAGGACTTTTAAGTGTCCCAGAATAGTGGTGGACTGTGTAAAGAAATGTCAAGCAGTGATACTTGTTTCAAAGGCCAGTGTTAGTTTAGTTTGAGTCTTTTTCTTTTCTTTAAAAGCTTTGTAACCCTGCTGTTCTTATTCTCATGCTTTAAGATTTTCTTTCCCCTTTTATTTACCTTGGCATATCTGTTTTTCACTTGTTTCTTTTTCCTTTGTTATTAAAGGTGCTGTTTTTTTTGCCACTAAGATTTGCTTGTAACTATGTTTTGTTTTAATATGCAGGTTTGCAAGTGTGTGTGCAGGGTAGTGGTGTTGAGCTTGGTTGACTTGCATGTGTGGCTGAGGTCATGTTGTTTGCATATTGCACATTTTTATTTGTTTACAATTATGTAAATGTCATAGCTTAATTTTGCTTATTCATGTACAGTTCCCTGACAGCGTGTACGCTCTTGCAGAGTATGAAAGCAAGAGTTATAAGTGTGGTTGTAAGAGTCCATTATGTTAAGTAAGACTTGCTGCCAGAATTCAAAACCAGCAGAAAGGACGGGGTCATCGGCTTTGCAGGCGTATAACAGTGCTTTCAAGGCTTTGAAACTGAAGCACAAGTGTGGAACTTGTTATTGCCTTGTAAAGAAATAAACTCCCTGAAGATTTTTAGTGGCCAGCAGTCTCAATTTCTGCATTGTGCAGTAATCATGGCATAACTAGAAGTCATCAGGCCATGGGCGTGCTAGGGTTAAATCTTATTCTGTTTCTTCCTGAGAATTGATCAATGGAGGCAAAGCAGAGGGAGGCAACGGATTAATCTGGAAGCTTTGTGTTTGAGCACAAACATGGCTATCGTAACGTTCTTGTTCCCTTATGGTTCTGTGCAGGTTCTCAGTTATCCAGGTCATTACTGGTGACTCTAGTGACCCACACCTTTTTTTCATAAGTTGACTTGTAGCAACTCTCACTTAATAGCGAGTTAACAGTGCTCAGGACCCCCTCTAAAGGTTAAATACTAGGTACTTGAGTTCCCCTATGGGCTACACATTTAAGGAAATATAAACTGAATGAGTCCTTAATTCTTTAGGATAATTTAGGTAAACATCCACTGTTTTGTGTTAAAAATGTGATCAATAAGAAAATGGTGAGCATCTTTCACTGCGTCTGGATAGTCGTTACCTGTTCCACGCAGTGGAGGAAGCTCTAACATCTGCTTTCAGTCACTGCATAAATATTTAATTGTTCATATCTTGTCTGAACAATTGCGCACAATAGAATGCTGATTAAAGCTCACGCTTTGCTGAACTTTGCATTGGTTTTACAGAATAATCAGTTGGTGTTCATGTAGGTGACTGACCTGAACCTTTTATGCTTTAAATTGTGCTGCTGTCTTTATGACATTCAATCCAGCCTGTGCATAATAACTAAGAACGCATGAGACCACTGCAAAATGACTTCATGATTCATTATTTCTTTGCCCACAGACACGAGCTGAGTCATCATTGACAAATTATAGCTGGAGGCTGGTGCCATTTTCTCTCAAATAAAACCATGATCGGAGAAAGTTTTTTAATATCTCCGAGTCCACTCAAATGGTGATCAATGCCTTCTTAATCTTTTTTAAATAGGTAGCTCTTTTACTGGAGCAAATAAATGTGTTTGATGATCAAATGCTCCAGTGCATATTTTCAAGTGGAGGAAGGACTGCACATTTGTTCTCTCTCTCTGTGGTATTAGTGCTTTGTTCTTTCTTTTTCAAATAGATTTTGTGATTCTGTGTTTTTCAAATGCTTCATCCAATATTTGGCATAGGTGTTTGTATAACGATGGGAGACTTTATTTTTCTTCCTCATCGTCTGAAAGACACTTCATATCCCAAGACTTCCTCACATTTTTTTTTTCTTATTCCCCCGTCTCAGAAAGTGCTATGAGCGCAGCAGAGCAATGTGTCTACGTCTGACATCTCTGTATGCAGTTAAACTGCATTTTCCATGGCAATAATACACTTTGTGCAGTGTCCTGTGCACTGTTGCTCGCAAGCATTTGGGGATATTGTTAAAGCTTCGCTGTTTGCCTTCCAGTCTCACTGCTGCAGATGTCTGACAGCACTTTGATCCTAAACAACCACAAGCTAAGCTGTGGCTTAAGATGCAACAAAATGACAAAATGCAACAACCATGTATCTGCATTTTTCTGGTCAAGCTTATACTGAGTGTTTTACAGTCTAGATTACAGAAGTCTACTTCATAGATGGAAAAACTTCTGCCATACTCCCTTCATTTTTTTCCATCTATAAAATTTTTTCTGTTTATTTCCTTCCAGATGGAACTAAGATTTCAGTAGACAGCACACCAAGCTCTGTGAAACGCTTTCAGTATCTTAAAATAATCATGTCCTGCAGCATTGGGCCTTTAGGCACGGGTAGATAAGGGGCAAGGTTAAATTACTTACTGGTTGCTAAGATGCAAAGTCAAAGGACACTTTGAGCCCACTTTCAGCAGTTTAGGTGCTAAAGTTGCAAGTCAGTGTTTGAGGGTATAAGACAAACGACGTTCTTCAATCAGGTCGGTCAGTTTATTATAGTTTATTCTGTGAGTGACTGATTTGGTTACAAGCTGAACGTGGACGAGAACAGTGCAAGTAAAAGTTGTTGCTTTTGAGAGAAACTCGGCCTGTCACGTGTATATTTTTATCTACCAGCCCCACCTATTCCACTACTTTCTGTAATATTTCAAACTATGCACTGTTAAAAAAACACAAAAAACTATTTTTTTGGATGCATTTGCATTGGTGCAAACATGCACATATTTCCATTCCGACTCTTGTTGAATGCTTACAAGCAAATGTTTGGTTTTCATTAGCATCTGTGCAGCATTTATTCTAGGAATGTTGCCACAGATAGAAATGTTGCATTACCATCAGGCCCTGTGACCATTTACCAGATGACTTGATTTTTCTTTCAAATCTTTCCTTTTTATTGCTCTAACAAAGTTTCTTGGTTTCTAGATGAGGGCTAAAGAAACCTAAAACTTTGCACAGAATCTATCTTATATTGGCTCTCAGACACAAAGAAATCCTACTGTCAACATCACAGAAAAGAAACTACAGAAGGTCCCAAGATGAGTTTTTACTGCATTTTTCTGATCATGAGTATGAAGGAAACCTGATGTGTCAGAATAGGTGGTGGCATCACCGTATGGAGGACAAGAGAGAATGAACAGTGGGAAAAATGATGAAGAGAGGGCAGGAAGCTCCCCTTTCATTCTTTGTTCTGGGGAAAAGTGGTGAAGAGATGGCCAGTGGGTGGCATGTTGAGAGATAATGATGAGCTGAGTTCCTGTGGTGAAGCAAGGAAACGGAGGAATGTCGCATCAGGGGCAACGTACGAGAAGATTGTTCAGAAATAAAAGCATACTGAAAGGAAACGCAGAGAAGGTGAGAAACATCAGTGAAGAGGTGTAGTGGTAAACAGAGAAGACGTTGTGGAGACGTAGAGAATAAAACCTACTCCTTCCTTTTTAAGGTACCAGTGAAATGGCATTCTCCTCTAGTTGCAGCAGCGGTTAATCAAACAGGAAGGTGCAGAGTTGAAAGGATGGAAGTGAGAGAAAATGGCTGCAACAGCAAGCACTGCTCTGATGAAAGTGGGAAAAAGGGACAAACTGAGTAAATGGCAAGTTTGAGACTGACTGAAGGTAGTAAGTAACCAAGAAAAGGGGTGAGAGGGGAAAGAGGGGGAGGCTGGCAAGATGCAACGAGTAAAATTTAAGGAAAAGAAAGAATCTTACTTGATTTAGACAAGAAATCAATTACCAAAAATGAAAACTTAGTGGGTGTCCCAGTTTTCTCATTTTAATCTTTATGAAGTACAGTATAGATTTAAATCACTGTTTCCTATTACACTGATTTACAGCCAAAATAAACTTTAACATTTGGTGAAATTACTAAGTTGTAATATCTGAAATTCAAAGTATTGTGTGAAATATGCTATTTGGACATTTCTAAGAGTGAGTTTCTTCACTGAAACCAGAAATGACCTGAATACTCTTGAACCTTGAAGTTTTGGTAAAAATGGTTTAAACGGGGTTGGATGCTAATTTTAAATATGACCGCTCTTCCTAAACTATTCATCCAGTTGTATGCTCGTATGCAACACAATTTTAAATTTGACACCAACTGTGAGATAAAAATTTGACGATCCCAGTAGCAGGAAATGCTGCAAAAGTTTTTGTTTAAACTGGTTAAAGAAAAACCCAGATGAAATGTTTTTGTGTGAAACTTTTTTTTTAATGTATTGGGGGGGGAAAGTGATCCAACAGCTGTTTTAACTGTTATATTGTTGTTGCATGTTACAACTTCAAAGCAGACAACTTCTAAAATATTGTCAACTAGTGTTGTACACAGACAATATGGTGTTAAGCGGCTCTGCAGTCTTTAGAGCTTTGTGCAAATTACAAGTTAAAATTCATGGCGATTGTGGCAAACTGAACGACGACAAAATTTGCAAGGGCGAAGCAGCTAAATGAGAGCGTGTGTAATATTTGACTAAGCTGCTGAAGTACCACGCTGATTTCTGGGTTAATTTTCTTTTCTGCTTTTTAGAGTTTTTGAAACTCCGATTGTGCCGTAATTCAGGGAAAATTCCACATTTAGGGTTTAGTTTTTAATTTAACCTTGAAACATCCTCAGATGTTTATAACCAGTTACCTTTTGCTGTATGTTGCCGTATTAAAGTAACCTATTACTGTCCAAGCAAAGAAGCTTTTCTTTGTTTTTTCTTTTTTAAAGAATGAATAAAGGGGATGTTGAGAAATGCAGGCAAATGTGGGAAATGATGCAGAAAATTAACCATAAAGGGAAAACTGAGAGACAAGGACAGAGGGGCAAACATGAAATGCCACAATATATTTAGGTGAGATAAAAAGTGAATGGAGCCGACTATTGTTTTAGCAGTGCAGTACTGCTATAGCAATGAAAACTGAGGACCAATAAAAGACTCAAACACTCAGTAGTAGGGCTGAGAATGAGGCAGAGAATATTGTCTTACAGTGAGGAGAACATATTAAAATGAGTGAAAGATTGCTAAAGTGAACTGGCAAAACAATAGAAGAGCCAAGCAATGGCGTAGAAGAGAGCAGGAAGGTCAGAGAGAAGTGTAGATTACGAGTGAATGCAGTGAACAAAGGATTGAATGAGAAGTCGGTGAAGGTGAAGGAGAGCAAATTAGATAGAAGGCTAAATTAAAGATTGTGAGAGGAAGGTAGTGAGAGAAAGAAGAGAGGAAATGATGCATGAAGGTAACGCCGTGCAGGAGGCTGTCTTATATCATTTTAGCACCTCTCTACTTCCAGCATTGGCTCCACTCCTCTTTCCTACTGTTGCCTTCTTTCTCCACGTCTGCTCTTTAAAGTTGTTCTGTGTAGCATAAACTGCTAACTTGATGGAATTAAACACACCATATGTTTGCCTCATTAACATTTTGCACATTGCCTATCAGCGCTTACATTTGGGTAACACTTTTATTCTATTCGGATGCTCAGCTATCTGTAAGTGTCTAAATAAGGGACTAAGAATGAAATCTGATTCGCTGTGTCATGCAAGGTCAATTAATCTTTCTCCTCCCGGTTTGCTACAATACAGGAGGTCTCCTCTACGCTCTCTCCCTTGATCTGTATCTTTCTTTTCTGCAACGTCTTCAACCTTTTTCTACCTCAGTTCTTCAGTCTTGGCTCTTGGGGCCCAGATCATCTTGTCCAACCATTTTTTTTCCTTTGATTGCTTGGTGGTGTGTTGGGAAATGAAACAATTGTGAATTCGAGACTTGCTAATGATATGGTGATTGCAGTAAATGCAAGGGTAAGACTGTTAATACTTTAAATCGGTGCATAAATATTGTCAAGGTTCCTTTAGATATGACTGTAAGGTAATATTTACATGCGCGTTCATCAACCTTTGTCATTAGCTGTCCTGACAACCTGTATTTATCATTCAGACTGCATTTCCTCTTAGCCTTGTTAACCGTGATTGGAAAATAATTAAATACTAGACAGAAACGGTGATTAGTGTCTGGCTGGTTTCTATATGTTGAAGGCTCAGGATAGTGTTTTAATTTGAGGAATCAATGAATAGTGCAGCTTAAAATGGTAAAATGACATCTTTTCACACAGATGAGAATTTTAGGTTTACTGGAAAGGTGTTTTTAAGCCATGTTTTTACAAATTTCAGCTTGACTGGACAGCATGATTAAAGTCTACTCACAATAATATGACATGCAGGTGTGGTGAAAGAACCATCGTCAGTCTGTTTGTAGAGCAGAAATTTAGTTAAATCAACTTTGCTTAAATATTTTCAGTGGGGGAAATCATTTGATCCCCTGCTGGATTTGTACATTTGCTCACTTACAAAGTGATGAACAGTCTCTAATTTATGTAGCAGTTTCATCTTAATGGGGAGAGACAAAATATCAACTGTAGATCCTGGAAACCCAGTGAGTTTTATAAAAGACTTAAAAGACGACTTGAAAGAGATGCATGTCGTTGATTGAAATATCTATCCTCAAGCAAAAAATAACTCTGTACAGAAAGCATGTTTGCAAGCCCAGCCGTGTAGTTGGTCACCAGGTTTCTGTACATCTCAGATGGGATTTAGGCTCTCTGCTCTTTACAGAAGGTCTCTAAATCCTTTAGCCCTTCAGCTCCCTGTGCAGCTTTTCTACAGGACTGAGGTCACTCCATGACGTTAATGTGCTTCTTCATCAGCCTCACTGTCATGCTGAAAGGCTCATCCACAACCCTTGCAGCACACAGTCCCATTCATTGGCCGCTCAAGTTATGTTGATGCCAGACAGTTTGATATTGGTTTCGTCTGATCCACACTTTTCTCCCAAGCCTCCTCTGAATCGTTCAGATGATCATCCTCACTCCATGAGGCAAGATCTGGCATGGAGCTCAGACTGAGGGCAATTGATGGTAATTTTATATTTCTTCATGCAGTTGTCACCTTCTCGTCAAAGCTTATCGCTGATGGTCTTTTAGCCCAGACGATGCAATGTTGTCCCTGATATCCTTTCAGTTCTTTGGTCTTGCCCATGGTAGTGCACTGATTCTGTGGACAGGTGTATTTTATACACAAATCAGATGGCTTAAAGGTGATCTAGTTCATTCAGTGACATGCAAATCAGTTTAACTTTTACGTAACGTTTTTCTAGATTTCTTTCTTAGATATTTTCTCTCCATTTAAAGGAAAAGATCATGAAAATTAGAGGCTGTTCATTTCTTTGTGAGCAAACTTACAAGGATTCTACCAAGTGAGCTTAAGAGAAACGATGCTTTCCTTGTGGACGTTACTTATCACTGTAAATTAAACTCTCAATCTCACACTTATCCACTGTATCCTGTTGACACTTGCAGTAAAAGTGACTAATTAGGTGAGAAGCCCCGTGTGATTTCTGCTGCTGCTCCGTACTGCATTCACTAAACGGTGATTTAAAAATGTATTATACTCGTAGGTAAAGCGTAGTATCTGAGAGGTGTTTCGTATGTGCATTTTCTTCATATTTGTAATCTCCAGCTTTACTTCAGAACCTCGTTTTCAATAGCTTTGTGTAGTCATTTGTCATAATTTCAGGCTGGTGAGACAGCTGCGTAGCGCTCATGGAGTGTTGGGGTTTGTAATAACTTTTTTTCAGATGTTCATGGGATGTTTGTCCATTACAGATGTCTTGTCTGCTCCTTTTCTGTCAAGGTGGACACTTCAGTATGTTCTATAACTGGTCCAACTGGTATCTAGCACGTTAGCTGCTGATTCTTAAAGCATCCTGAGTAAGCAGTTAGTCAGCGCACTGCAGGGAAATGCATCATACCTTTATCATAACTGCAAATGTCAGAGGAAGTTTGGCTGCTGGCAGACACGACCTTTCGGGATGCACCAATAAGACGTGCGCACAGAAACATGCAAACGCTGCCAGAAGGTTATCTGGCAGTGCACAAACACACGTTTGTTTGCTGAAAGGTAATTTTGTCTGTGGCTGTGAATGTTTGAATGTAACTCAGCATTTTTTTTTTAAATTGTGTGAAATTGGGACAGGTTTTTGCCATCGGCAAAAAAAACCAGGGGGAGAGTTGTGCTGCATTGTTGGTCTTGCCTGTCACACTTAAGTGCACCCATGTACATGCAGGCAGACATGCAGTTTTTAAAGATGACTGTAGCAAAGACTCTGGCCACATTAAAAGGAAGACTCTGTGAGTTTTAAATCAAATTGCCCTTCAGCCTCATGTGCAGAGGCACGCAGGTGCGCGCACACTTTCCAGCGCGCCCTGTTTTACTCCCCCGTCACTGTTGGTGGTCTCAAATTCGAACACAGTCTGCCACTCTAGCATTGCATGATGTCTGATGCTCAAAGCTCAAGAGGGAAAAAAGGACCCTTTTTACACCATCCCTGACGTTTACTTTATGGTTGAAATGAAAAGACAATTTGCATTACAAAAATAACACACACAGACTTATCACACTGTTTGATTTCGATCTCTTCCTTAAACAGATATACCAAAGTGTCTTATGGGCACTGGGACTGTGGACACTGAGAGGCACACAGTGAAAGCCAAACTTCTATCTCTATTTCCTTCACTTTTCCTTATCATAGTCTGTCTCCAGGTGTTTCAGTAGTCTCTCAGCCACACCCCTCCCTCCATATCTATCTTCATTTTGGCAGCATCTGCATAGGACTCAACAGAAAGTGGAGACAGGAATTAAAAAAAATAAAAATGAAATGAAATGTAAGACTTTATTCTCAGGTGGGCTGAAAGACTAATTGGAGTAAATATTAAACCAAAGTAAAATAAACAGTTGTGCAGGAATCAGTTCATTTCAGCTAGGGATGCAATTAATCACAATCTCACTAATGGTTCATGTTGGTTTTTCCTTTCCCCATTTATTTATTTATTTGTCTTTATTTTTTTGCCAGTGACACACAGAAATCTTGAAGTCTTAATGCCCTTCATCACAACAACATTTAGCTACTGTATTATTGCTGCCATACAACATTGCCACTGTTGATCTTATTGTCGATATTTAGTGATGCACCAAATTCAGCCCACTGTTGAAGTGTTTTCTCAGCAACAAAGTGAAATAAGTACGAGAAACTCCGATTATGCTGATGGGATCGTTTTTCCCCATCTAACCTCAGAAAACCTCAGAAAAGGGCAGAGACAACTAGATCTGTTCTACCTCCGCTTCAGCTTTTTGCGCTATGACCTGAAAGATGTAAATAATTAACAGAAATGATGTTTTGGTTTGATAGTTCATGTTTGACACTTTTCTTCTTCTCGTATGTTTAAAAGTTTAATTAGTTCTGCTCGGATGCAGATTGCTGCCAGCTCGCATCTCGCTTCGTTTCCAAGCGAGTGTTGATCTCAGCTGCAGATAGCATTGAAAGGAGCTTGTAATGTCTTATATTGAAATACAGGCTGTCTGAAACAGCTAATATTGTTGATAATAACAGAGCATCGGTTTCAGGATCCATTAGCCTGACGGCTTTTAGTTCCCGTTCTGTCTGTCTGTTGTCACATCAGCGCTCTTTTCCATTCTGTGTCATATCCAATCTGTCCTTTGAAATCTTGTTTACTCGCACCTTTTTTCCTTCTGAACCCATTTCTGTTCCTGAGCTCATTGATCTCCCTTCTCCAACCAGTTTGCTTCTTTTTATGTTCTGTTGTCCTCGTGTTTTTTTTCTTTACTGTAAGAAATGTTTTTAATTACCATAAGAAATGTTACTTCACGCTTACCTCCGAATCAGCTCTGTAAACAGCTTCATTTTCGACCCACAGATGTGCGTGTGCGCCGCAGCTCCTTTGACTCACAAGTTTGCCTGGAGCTCAAAACATTTTCATGACGACTGACTCATCTTCACAATTCTGTCCAAGTGCAAACTAAACCAAAGCAGCATTGGCACTTTTTTTAAATTAAACTATATCCAATCTAATTTTGCAATAGATTTAAATATAACGCTGAAATCTGCTGTTGTAGATCCACCAAAATACACACGATTAATATTCACATGCAGTGCTTCTTCTTCTTTTCTTTTTTTTTCCACGCATACACAATGTATTTAAGTAGTCAAGCGCACAAACATGACACATGGCCACGCGTTAATGACTCAGTCTCAGTTCCATACATGTAAATTTTATTATTTATATCAAGTCAAGAGAACAATATTGACTTTGGCAAAATGAAATGAGAACAGAAAGGAAACAACACTGATTGTTATTATTGGAATTGGCTTTGTTTAATAGGCATCTGTGTGCGTGTCTGTTTTGGAGTGTGTGCTTGCCAGTTTGTTTTGTGCTGTGTGCTTATTCTTGTTGTTGTTGTGGTTGTTAATTTAACTGCCTAGTCATAATCATGTTCTTTCCTACTCATGAAGATTTCTTGTCTAAAACAAAAAAATCACTTTTCATAGTTTGCGTTGGATCCTAGAATCACTCCCCAGAAAACTTTGAAAAACAAACACATGGTGCGACAAGTAACATTATTTCATTTATATACTATATATGTATGTGTTTGTGTGTGTTTCTCTCTGATAGAGGTTTTTAAGAGTCTTCCAACAGATTTTATAGCGTTTAGTGGCTTCTGCAGCAGTTTTTGATTCATTTACTGTTTTCTTTTTTTAAACTGCTTCCTTTCTGAGAACATTCAATTTGGATTTACCATGAACCCATGTGGCACAAAGGAGTTTGAAGTCACACAAATGAATTTGAAATTTTAATTCCCATTTAACAGTTTCCGCTTTCTCACCATGCTACACTGCTGAAAATAACTTGTACTGGTTGTGGTGTATTTAAACATTTCACTCTGCTTTCACTCTCAGTGGAGCTCAAGAACACCTCTCACCTTAATTTTTAGTGGTTTTTTTTTCCTTTCTTTTTTACAGCATATCCAGAAAGCACTAAACATTTTTGAAACATGGAGTCTAGTTCGCCGGCTCGCCCCCCACCCCGTCCCATGAACATTCATATACACACAGGCACACAAATGCATCCTGTCCCTGATCCATAGATGCATGCACACTTGCGCATCCATTAGCATTATTCATCTGTTTGGTCCATTATCATCTGACATCCAATACGAGCTCGTCTTTTACAAATGCACACGCTTACACGTTCCATTGTGCACTCCCGTCTCCATTTTGTAATCCATATCAACTCCATTGTAATTCCAGTGTCTTTCTTTTAATAATGTCTGGGCTCCCCTCGCTGTTTCCAGCCTGTATCGATTGATCATGTCCAATGCACCCAGCTCTGTATTTATACTCCCATAATCCGCAGGCGCAGCGAGCCAAAATCATTGTCCAGACACAGAGGACACATAAAAGTCACATTCAGAAAAGAGCTTCAAAATGGCCGTCTGCGTGAAAGCCAAAACAACAGAGTGGGGCTGTGTCATCCAGACCTTTTCACTGATGCATTTCTGTCACAAGTGTTTCTCCAGTATTAACAGTGGTGGTGGTGTTCTTGATCCGGTGTAAAGCCTCGTGGTGGTGTGGGAGCTGAGACTCTGGAGAATTGAATGGTTGTGTTAGTGTGATCCACACAGTTCACAACATCTCCTCCTCTGCTGTTACCTTTGTTCTGTTTCCTTACTGCTGTTTTCCCTCATTATTTCCTTAATTTACATCCCCCACGTCCCTCTCACATATTTTTTTTCCTTTCTTTGTCACTGCGATGATTGTACTTTTTTTCCCCGTTGCCTTGAATTTTTAAAGATTTTTTTTTTTTATTAATTTATTTATTTTTTGGTCACATTTCTCCGCCATCACTTTGAAGGTTCCTCGGAGAGCCTCTTACAAATCCTGACCTCACTTCTTGGTTTACTCTCTTCTCTTACCTCACAAGAAGCTGCATTAGTGACACTTGAGTCACTTGCTCTCCTCCCTTCCTCTGAACTGGAAAAGTTTTTAATCTAAAACAGTTTTTCTTTTGTAATCCCTCCTCACCTCTTTGGCCTTCTTAAATCAGCATCTCATTCAAACTGTCCTCATACTGAACCCTTTATCCCCTCCACTTTTTGTAATCCGTGCCCCTATACGACGCTTTCCTCCAGTTCTTCCGCGCTCTTTCCATCCTTTCCTTTTTCCCTACACCTGTCTTTTCCATTATTTGCTTTCCCGGGAGTAATCCCAGTGTTAGAGTTGGAATTGGTGGCGTTATAAGCATGAATATATCCCCTTTGGAAATCACAGTGACCCCCGAACCCGCCGCTGCTTTCGCACTCGTCGCTCGTGGTCGACGAAGCTGTGCTTGCTGTCGAAGCGCACTGCACCAGCATTCCATGCAGCGACTGGCTCCGCCTTGTCCAGATGACGCTTAGCCGCTTGGCATAACTGACAGCGCCGTAGCGCCTGGCGACACTCGCTGCGGCATCAGTCGCTAGCGCGACCGAGGAGCCCATATCAAGCGAGTGCCTCCGTTTGCTAACTGTTCCACAGGCGGGGCTCAGAGGGGAAACGGGGCTCTGATAAGCCTGTGAGGAGTTCCATTTGTCCCTGCCTCTGGGTGTGACTCTCCAGTCCAACAGCTCCGAGTCTCTCAGGGGCGCCGCGAGAGAAAAACTAGCACGGTTGGTCAGCTCTCGCTCCAGCCGGGGCCTTGGGCGCTCCCTCTGACGCGACTGACGGGGAAGGGTTGAGGGGGGAGAAGGGGAGTAGTAGAGGGGCGTTCTGTCACTTTCTGAGGTGTACGGTGGTGCCTTGTCCAACTTTCGCTGTCTCACCACCAGTGCCATCTCACTTCCTGCCCCTGTCGTTGTGGAAACCACGCCTCCAGCTGAAAGAAACTGCTCCAGGTTGACTTTAGGTTTCGGCCTGGGCTTAGGAGGCAGTTTTGGAGGCACAGAAGAGGCTGAATCGGCCTCTTTTTCCTTTTCATTGTCCTTCTCTCCTCCTCTCTTAGAAGGCAGACCATTGGGCAGGACCACCATCATCATGTCTCCAGAACCATTGGATTGGTAGCATCCGCTACCGTTTCCTCCTTTGTCCCCACCTCCTACACTCCCCTGACAGCAGGCCCCGCCTCCTGCCTCGGTATTGCTGCTGTGACACATTATATGGTCCCCGTGATTGCAAACACGGTGGCGAACCATGAGTGCCACAGTAAACACAAGTAAAGTGACCACAACAACGCCGCCAACCAGTATGGTGAGTGTCCCGCCCAGAAAGTGGGCTTGCAGAGAGCGACATGCAGGGTAAACATCCTTGGTGGAGAAGGTTGTGCAGCCCAGAACCTTTGTTGCAGCTAAAGATGTGATTGTGTCATCAAAAATGGCCAACACACAAAGATTATAGTCCACACCAGAAACCAGGTTCTTCAGCAGGAATCGATCACTGGTTGACGGTAAGATCCTAAAGAGGGAATAAAGGGGAAAAAGAACATAGGTCAGTTACATAAACATGGGCGATGCACAGAAATGCATAGCGTCTGCTGTAATTTGAAACCTGACCTCGATATTCTGACTAATCTGACCGAATTTAAGGAATAAACGGTTGAACATTGGGGAAAACAAGCGGAGGAAATGGGCGTAAAGGGAGGGCTAGAAACGGCACCGGAGTAAATACTGCAGTAGGGGAGTGAGGGGAAAATGAGGCTATTGATGGGGAGCGCGCCTAGGGAACATGAAAAGAGAACTCTGTCTGCTCATTTGGAGAGCAGGAGCGTGTCTATGTATGTGGGGATGTATTCGCATCTTTTTGGGAAGCAAACATCACAGCAAAACCGCACACATTTGGTCGTTTAAGGTTTAATTTCTGAATTAAAGTTAAAGTATAGTTGATGTGTTTGCTTTTCAGCAGAACTTATGAAATTTAGACGTATATAATCTGGCTTTGGTCTTTTAGAGTGCAGATGTTTTCCTGTGGGTCTGTAATGAGAGCTTGCGTGGGATAATAAAGAGAGAAGTGCTTTGAATGTGTCCTCATTTTAAGTGTTCAAGCAGCCGTTATAATATATATAACAAATGGGCGAGAGGTGAACAATAGAGGGATATTGGGGGGGTAAAGACGGTGAATCGAGGGAGCAGACGTTACATAAGTTGCATGTGACTTTTTTTTTTCTGTGTTTGCACCTGGATCTATGTTTGTATTTATGGGATGAGGGAATAAACGTGTGTTTTGATGCCAGTGGGTTTGTGTATGTGACATGCCAGGGTAAAGTGTGTGTGGGAGACTGAAGCGCACCTCAAGTGTCGCTGATGGGTATGACTCTGCCCTCTGCATTTCCAAACCTCTTGTGTGGGCAAGTATGTATTGTAGTTTTGTTTTGCTAACCAGAGTATTTTGTCAGTATTTCCTTTGTTTTTCTTCTGCATCACGCTGTCCAAGTCCTTTTTTTTTTTTTTTTTTTTTTCTCCATTCGCTTTCACGCTGCATCAAAGGGCTTATTTGTATCCTACATTACTAACCATTTCAGCTCCCCTCAGACCTGAGCTACATCCTATAAATGCCATCTAGGATGACTCAGACATCCAGGGAGCTGCTGCAGAAGTCCCCTAACCTTATTCAGTATGTAATGCCTTCAAAATGGAGACCCAGAGACGGCAGCGGTTTGGTCTCGTTTTTCTTCAGTTTTAAATTGGGGATAATTGGCGCCTGTTATATAATGAAGCTTTTCAAATAAAACCAGTCTGATTGATAATTCTCACAGCCGTATTTATATCGATGTTGGTGTAAAGATGGGATTAGTCGTCTTGAATAATGCAGTGCTAGCTGGGAAATGAGAGGGGCCTTCTTGAGGCAAGCTACAGGCCAGAGCAGTGGATCTGGGTTATGGCAAATAGGAATATTGATCATTTTCACCACCTCCTCAAAGCTTTAACAGTTAACAAAACCGAACGTTTTCTACAAATGTCCAGAATATCAACTTTTGCACTCGTATAATTTAAAAGAAAATGTTTTTTTTCTTCCTCTCTCTCTTTGCGAATAACAATGTTTCAAACAGTTGCACCGTTTTAGCAAATTGCCTGGGGTGATTTGAATAGCAAGGAAATGCTTCCAAACTTCTCATTTTCAGCAGAAGCTTGGTATGATTTTAACAAGAAATTACAACGTACTGTGGGACACTCCAGGTTCCCAGATAATCTGAGTAGACACATGGGGCATCGTCATTAAAGTCGTCCTCATCCAGCAGTCATTAGGTCGCTATAAAGTCCCCTCTAACACTGTTACAAATTTGCCCGTTAACTCGTGCTGTGCGGTGGAGCAGCTTGGGTTCCAGGTGTACGTTTCCATGGCAAAGGCTCATTATTTGACTCAGCAGTGTAGTGATTATACTAAGAGTACCCCTTCTTCTGATATCCACACACTAAGCACTCGGGACCAATCAACGTTCCTAGCTTCATTTTCCAGGATATTAGTCATGTCTTATTTTCTGAGAATTGACATAAAATTGCCAAAATTTTTCCATAGCAACATCATAAGCACATCAGCTTGAGAGATACCAATTACAAAAATAAAGCTGTACTTTGATACGCTAAGAAATGTGTATGCTGAAGCTAATTTAATCTTTCTCACAGAACTGTAAAGAAGTGTCAGAGATCTCTGAACTCATGGATATAAACTACAGTGGACAACCTAAACATCAGAGCAGTAACCAGCGCTGACATAAAAAGATGAGAGGTTTTCATTAAGGAGTTTTCATATTCCTACAGCAAAAAGACATCCAGAGAGTGAAAGTGAAACCGAGGATTATGACCAAATATCTCAGGGATGAAAGCTCAAAATAAAACCTCTTGTGCAATCAGTCAAGCCAGAGAATTGTGAATAGCTCCTGTGAAGTCCAGTAGTAAAGACAGGGGGTGCTCAATCAGATTTCCAACATGAAATATACAAGAGGCATCACTCGCTATGCTTCTGTCTCTGAATAAAAAGCCTTGGTCATAGTATAGGCTTATAAAAGCCCCCGAGATTTATCGCAATGGTGTCAGTTCATCCAAAGCCTTTATGCATCTATATATAATTGATAGATCCCACAAGACAGAGCGACTTGACCGTCATTGGAGTGATTCATGTACTCCAGTGTGTTGCTGCTTCTGTCTATCACAGGCTAATATCCAAATCTCTTTTCTTTCTTTGATTATTATTAGTGCATACTGGTTCAGAGTTACATGTGTTGCTGGATGCTGAATAAGAATGCCTAAATCTTATAAGATGATATTCTAGACCAGTATATTTGCATCTGTCTGGATTAGCCTAACACAACTAAGCTTTCTGGATGAGTCTTTGATTTGGTCCTCCACTGTGACCATGCCTCACACAGTCATGCACTTCTTTAGTCATTTTTCTAATCCTACCTTTCAGACTCCTCCCTTTTTTCACTCTGTCCTCCATTCTTCCCTCTATGTACTCCTGTAAAGCTCTTTATCAGTCCTCCACCGTCAATGCGTCCAACTTATTTTATTATTTTCCTCCATCAGTCTTACATGACCAGATTCCCTCCGTTTGGGTGATCAGCCTCTCTTATCTCCTCATATCCTATGAGCTTTTCATTGCGGTGTAATCACCCATCCCTCTTTTTCCTTAGCCTAAATCTGCAGTGATGCAGTCATCTTTGGTTCAACCTCTTTTACAACTTCACTTATACTTGTGCTGTTCACTCTCCTCCTCTGGTCTAATCCTGTGTATCTTTTACCTCATCTGCTTGCCTCAAATCCTTTGGTATTTTCCACCAGGCTCTACCTCAGGGGTAGGCAACTCCAGGCCTCGAGTGCCGGTGTCCTGCTGGTTTTAGATCGCACCCTGGGTTAACACACCTGAATCAAATGATTAGTTCATTACCAGGCCTCTGCGGAACTTCAATTTAGTCATTTAGCCCTTCAGCTGTGATGGATCATGGACACATCTAAAACCTGCAGGACACCGGCACTCGAGGCCTGGAGTTGCCTACCCCTGCTCTACCTGATCTCCCAGCCTCTCTTCCTTTTCAGTCACTCCACTATATCTCTATTAGCCACACCAATAACCATGTACCATGATGGCGCATCCAAGGTCACTCTTCTTCCCCTCTCATCTACCCCTATCTCCTCTGCCATCTCCTTTTTAGGTACCTCTGCTCCTCCCTCATCCCCTTACCACTTCTTTTCCTTTCACTACCCCCCTCACCATTTGCATCCTATATTTCTTTTCCTCTTCCTTTTGCCCCCCACCCCTCTGTCGTCTTTCCCACCCCGCCACTGCTTCCTCATGAGATTGTGAATCACCTCTCTAGTTGTTTTTGCTACACTGGGAGCGACAGAAATAGGCAAGCAAATTCACTAAAATATACATGGAAGACCCAGACACATTCACAAACGCATGCATCTTTGATATGCTGATTCGCTAGCACTCACTGCATTATTCATTTTTTTACCCGTATTTAGCTATGTGGTGTGGGTACACATGAAATAATATTCGGCTAAAACCTCTGTGCTCGAGACATTATGTTCATGAATACAAAGTGCATCTCGTGTAACTACGAAAATTGATTGATTAAACGGCCTTGGTGTTGTCTGTATTTGCACCGACTCTCTTTGTGGGCCGGCTTCTAACATACGAAGAGAGTTTGCTCCATCCCTGTGCTTCTAATTATGGTTAAAGCCTGCAAAGGCGTGCACATCCACAGATGCAAGAAGAAAGTAATCGAGACAAGGGAGTGCTTTGTTCAAGCCGGTGACACAGAAACGAGTAATTATTAGTACCCGTGAGAATAAGGGGGAGAGGAAAAGAGAGTGATGGAGGGAATAAAGGAGTGGTGGAGCCCTTTTTTTTCTTTTTTTCTTCTCATCGTACTTTTTGTCTTTTCTTGTCATTCTCGCCGCCTCACGTCTTGCTCCTCTGTCAGAGTTACCAAGCCTGGTGGTCTGACACCAGACAAGATTGGGCACAGAGAGCAAGAGCCGGAGGAGTGAGTGAGAGAAAGAAAGATGAAGAGGAACAACAAAGCAATTATCTCCTTCTGGCTGACATCTATCCAGCTCTCCTCACCCCCCCCCCCCCACCCCCCACCCCATGTCACGCCTTTTGTTCGTTCACTCTTTCCTACGTACATTTTTAGCCTTGATTCGTCAGACTGTTTATTGCCTTGTTATCTGTCTCTCTCAATTTTGTCTGCTTTCTTCTGTTTTCCATGATCACCCCACCTCCCCTGTTTTGCTTTCCTTTATCCGGCTTTTCACTTAACTCTTCCTTATTCGACCTGATTTTATTTTTTCCCCCCTCGATGCCTGATTCGGTTGCTTTTTTTTCATTTTGCGACCTTCTCCTTGTCGTCCTCATCGTTGCTCCCCCTTTCTTCACTTGAACCAGCTAAATATTTATAGGAAATTCCCTGTCCATCCTTTGCTACCTGCTTACCCCGTCCTTTTCCTTCATGTGACTCTACAGAATAATATAATGTGACATATGTATTGAGTGCTGACCCTGTTCTCTTCCCCTTCCTTTTGAAGCCTCTGATATAAGCTGACGCATGTATTGACACAGTAGTTTAACACTTAATTAGCTCTTCCCGTGGGGTAAAACTCTTCACTTCATTTTACTCCATCTCCTTTTCGCTTCCCTCCCTGCCCTCTAACCACTCAGCTGTCCGGGTCCTTGTTTGTTCATCTTGCTTTCCTCTTTTTCCATCTTTGAAGCTGCACGCCTCGGCATGCCCTGCTCCCTGCCACATCTCTTATTACATCCTTATCAATCCCAGCCTCAGCATTTGCACATATCTTCTTGCTTTTATGATTTTTTTTTTTTTTGTTGTAATATGACAAAGTGAAACCATGTGAAAATTTTGATGGTTTTCTGATTGGACCAGTGGGGAAAATCATTTGCACAGCTCAGTGTATTGTTTGTTTTTCCTGTTTTTGTTGGCTGAACACACTGTACTTTAGATTCTTGTCACTTTTGCTAAGCACATTTAGTTTACACGTAATGAAATGTGCTGTAAAAATAAAATTGACACTGACACATAGTTTGGTGTAGCTTTCGTCAGTGCCCTGGGTGAGCATTTATAAATATATCCATAGCACAATTCAGTGTTTTGTCAAATATTATTCAGATTTGGTGGGTAATTTGCAACAGGAAAAATCTTTAATGCCAACACCTAATTTTCAGGATTTTTTTGTATTAAAGCCCTCTCCTTTTGTGACTCATTAGCCGTGTTCTCAGCTCTGTTTCTCAGCACGCTCCTTTCCTGCGGCTTTCAACCTCTCGCTCTGTACTTTTTAACAGTGCGGCCTTTTCTTAGACACAACTTTCATTATTCTCATTATTTCTCAAACTCTGCGTGATTTTTCTCTCCAATGTACTCCTCTTGCTCTCCCTGTGATCGTTACTGTTCCCATTAAGTCTTGTGCCGAACCTGGCGCTTTGAGTGCCCGGCAGAAAGGTCGATCATGTGGTGACTGGGGTGCAATTGTGAAAATTGTCAAAGCCACTCTACGCCTTCCTGCGCACTTTAAAGACTGTTGTTAAACCTAATGAGAAACTTTTGGCTCAGACATATACAAGTGTCATAGAGATGCCTTCTCTGACATACCGTATATAGCAGCGATTCATAACTAATTCCCAACTGCTTGCCAGAGGCTAAAAATAGATGATTTACACGTAAAAAAATCATGAAGCACAGTGAAACAGCAGATATCTTGTATCTTAGTGAATAATGGATTATACAGAGGTTGGGCTCAGTGAGACGTGTGCTGAACATGGAATATGTTTCCTGTAAAATGTCTATTTACATGTCAGGTAGATTTTGACTGGTAGAGAGGTCATCGCTTACAATCCCAGCTAATTAAATGCTTCTTTCTGCTTTGTGTTCCTGCATACAGTACATGGAATATGTCAATGTGTTAATTCAGTATCACAGCTGCCATTAAAGTCGACGTGCTTCTGATTAAGACACGACCAAAAAAGCTCCACAAAGATATAGTGTCAGCTGATTAGTTGACGGCCTTAAACTGTCTATGGCTGCATGTTCTTTGTAACTTGCAAGTGCTGACGAAAACGCACTTTTGAACAGATGGTGCTCCATCGGTTGCTTTAAAGTGCTGGCTCATTAACATGGACTCGTACTTTCCTGTCCTGTTCTTTGTCCTTCAGGTAGGCCAGTCCCATGTGTGGGCAAAGAAGTCATGGTAATTGCTCACATTTACCGGCAACAAGGAAATCTTTGGCAGTTCTTTTGCTGTGCTTTTCAGAATCTGAGCTTCATGTCACATTGAAGGATCAGTGACCGTGTGGTGCTGTTAAAGTGTAGCAGAGCTCCGGGAAGGAAGCTGGCTTAATGTTGTGAGGGAGCACAGCTCAAAGGAAGCCACATTCATGACATTGTACCTGGTACTCTCACAAATGCCAGCAGAATTACAAGGCATGCTAAAATGGAGGTTGGTGTGGTCTAACATACGACTGACCTTTTAAAGGATACAGTGCAGTCTGCTGTTCTCTTATCTGTATGCCACCATCTTACGATGCACTTATTTCTTGTCATTTCTCAAAAATCCCTCTTTTCCTGTGTTTCCGTCTTTATTTCTGAATGCTCTCAACTTGCCCCTCGTCTCCCCCTCTTCCCATCTTTTGCCCAATTCAGCGAGTGGCTGATGTTTCCTCCTCCCAAATTCAGCAATAGAATCCGAACACAAATCCCAGATAAAAAGCCTGAAATCTCACTGACCTGGTCTCTCCTTTTGTTTCTAAGCCAGACTTGCTTTGGTTGATTCCTTTTTTCCCTGACCTGCTAGCTCGTGTGAAACTTTAGTTGGCACTAGCTCATTGATAGCATGATGGGAAGCCATACTGGAAATGCTCGACAGCGTTGTAGTATGCTGCTTTCCTCCTCCTGTCCTGAGAGACTGAGGGTTGTGCCTCCAGACTTGTCTCCTATTTCAACCTGTTTTCCACACTGACCTGTTAAAATGGCCACTACCCTACTCTGTGACACATACACCCCTCTGTTTTCCTGGTGGTGTGATTTGTTCAGTTTGGCAAAACCTCAGATCGCTTACACTCCTGTGATCCCAGCTGGTCAGTGACTCATTCTTTCATGCTTATCTCTTTTCTTTTGTTTCTCTCACAGCCGAGTTTTTAAGAAAAGCATTTTACTGGTGTCAACCTTTTTGCTTTAAAGAGCTATGTTTAGGTGCCCAAAGAAGAAGTCTGTATTTTTATAAAACCACCCTTGAGAAAAATATAACATTAAATATTAAAACACTTAAATTTTGAGTCAAATTTAATCGAGAAACTAATTAACCTGGTATTGTGTTGTTTGATATCTCATAGTTTATGTAGAGAGTATCTTCTCTTAACCTTTGTTACTAGAGATGACCAGCTTGCTCCCCTGATCTCAGATTATTATCCACTGAGAAATTAACACTAGTGATCAACAAAGAACTCGAGATCTCAGTGAGCTCATTTTAGGTATTACAAGTGTGTCGTGGGAGTATAAAGAATCTGCATGTTATTGGTTTTGATGTTGCATTCCTGTTGGACATCTCTTTATCTCCATCCTTTCAACTGCACAACCTTCTTTTCAGCAGAGGAGCACTTTGCTTTCACAAAATTGCCTCGTCTCTATTTCTAAACGTTCCTGCTCCCTTGTCACATTATTCCTGTTTGCTTGTTTTGTTTTTTTTTAAAGATCTGCTTTCTGGCGCTTTCGCTGTCTTACGTTTCCGTGGGCTCCATTTTCTCCTTTCTCCCTTATTGCATCAGTTCTCCCAACCTCCCCCTTTCTTTCATACCCAGGTGTATATCTGTGTACACGGTCTTTCTATTTCAGTTATGGATTTAAATACCTTCCCTCCCTCTCTCCACCCTCGGTTCCTTTTTTTGTTTTTGTCTTCCTTTTCCCACGTGGGCCTTCTACTCTCTTGTCCTCCTTACTGTCAGTCTGCTTTCACACATTCTCAATCTCACCTCAAGGTGATTTGGGTAGAACCCATCTTAGTCTTCTACAGGTCTCAGTCCACATGTCTAAATTGATCCGCTTTCCCCTTCTAACTGCATCTTTCACTCATAGTATTGCTTTTTAACTCCCCATCCACCCTTTTGCATACAGCTCAGGTTCCTACTATTTTTACTTTACTCTCAAACTTTCAGATTATAGCTTTTTTTCCCCCTCCACAATCATATTTCCATCTCTCTGTTCTCTACAGTCTTTGTCATACGCGTTGCTCTACCCCTTACAATACACTTACAGCTTAATGCCTTCTTTATAATACCTGAGGGAAGTCACATTGAACCCCAGCATTACTGCCAGCTAAAATAAAAACCCCACACAAATAATAGCACAGTGGCAGCCCTTGCTCAGCAAGCCCACAGTGTCTTATCCCATCTTCCTCACTGTTTAAGCCACTGTAGCAATAACCCCACGCAAAATGTCTCATCAGTCTACGCTCGTAAATTCAGAAACAGTAAACTTTGAATGTGTACCGCTATAATTCACGAACAGCACCATAGTATTGTACATGTAAGCACACCAAGTAGCTAATAAAGCCGCACTGTTTTATATTGAAAGACATTAGTCTCATCCTTTAGCTTTAGCTTTGTTTAGACTGTTTTCTCTCATAGTTTCTTATGCAAGTACAATATTTTAGAAATGCAAATAAAAAAGATGCGATTTTTCAGGATATTGTTTTTGGTCTTCCTTTGCAATTACTTTATGTAGAACTTATCTTGTATAGCCACAGCTACATTAGAGCTGTGGGGGAAAAAGCTGAATTTTTAAATACTTGCAGATGAGTTTTTTTAGTTTTACCTCCATGTTTTTCCAGATCTGTACTTGTATGCCATGGCATAAATAAGAGCTTTGAATCCTTTAACCACAAATCAACTTTCTAAGTGGTTATTTATCTCCCTCTTAGACTATGATGATACACTGACATAACTTATGAAAATTTGTGTATTTTGATTAAATACATGTTGCATCACTGTTATCGTGCATTTTTAGATACTGTGGCCTCTCGATGTTTATGTTACGCAGCTCACAGTTCAGAAACATCCATCCCCCTCCTTCAAATCCTTTTCCACGTTATCCACATGTCTTCCCATTCTGCACTCACCCATATGCACTGGCTACTGCCTATTGAGATTAAGTGTCATAGTGATGGAGATAAATTATTAACAGTCTCTCGTCCCTTTCTTCCGCTCCCCGTTCACTTTTCCCTTAAGCTATCCGCACATCAATATGCAAGATGAACAGTTCGACTACTGAAGTGTCATATTGTAATGGATAAATATTTAAAATGATTAGCATGAAAGAAAAGGGTGGGCATGACCCTGCAAAAATACCTTGTGGAGGAGAAGCTGAGAAAGCAATCATTTGGCAAGTGTCTAAGTTTGCCATTAGATAAGCGACAAAAGCTTCTATTATTTGCATTGTGAGTAAAGTTGAACTGACCTGTAAACGAGCGTCTCATCGGCGGTGCAGTTGTACTGTATCTGATACATCCAGACAACGTAAGCTCCAGACAAACGCCCCAAATCCCATCGGACCTGAGCCGATGTCGATGTTACTCCCTGTACTCCAATCATCCTTCCTTCCTCTTCGTCCCCCTCTTCCTCCTCCATGCTTCCTCCATCAGTCCTCTCTCCTTCAGATGCCCTACCGCCGTCACCCTCTTCGTCATCCCCTCCACCTCTTTTCCCATCCTCTGGCTCTCCTCCGCGTCCACCACCATTGTTAATCCCTCCATTTTTGGCCGTGCTAATATCCGACGAGCCCGGATCGGTCCGTAAAATTCCATTGGTCACGTTCCTGTTGTTCTTGGTGTTAACACTGTTGCTCCCAGCGTTTCCACCTACTCCACCCCGGTGAGGCAGGGGGATTATTTTGAGATCCACAGTGGCAGTTGCTTCACCTGCTGCGTTTATTGCGATACATGTATATGCCCCGTCATCACGGGCTACTGTTACCAAGATATCCAAGGTCCCGTTGCTAAAGGAGCTGGTCCGCGATGAGTTTGCGATGATGCGATCATCTGGTGAAACCCAGTGGACTACTGGCTCGGGGTCACCAATGGCGCGGCACTTTAGCGTGGCTCGCTGGCCCTCCAGAACCCACAGCTTGTGCGTGTGGCGAGTGATGAGAGGTGGTTCACATGTGAACTCCTCCTCAGGAATTGACCAGAAATATCTGCAGGCACAGAAAAGAGACAGTGAGAGAGGTAGAGGGAGATGGGTGGAGCAGATTAATTTTGCTATTCTCCACAAATCCCAAATGATCAATTAACCAGATAGCATCTTGCAATGAGTCACACAAGAATCATATGTGGGTCAGGAGCTTAAAATGTGAAGACCAACAGCTTCCTTCTATCAAAGCCTATCATGTTAACATCTGTCCGCATACATATTCAAACTAAGAGACACCAGGATCCTGTGATGACAAACTCAAAAATGCTGAAAATGTGAATAATAGCAGACTGATGAGGACAGCAACTCCTTTTCCTCATAAATGCTTCATTTTCAGTGTGTGGTTTTGACTACAGAGTTAGACTAGAAATTTAGCACAGAGGAAGTAGAGGTAGTTCAGAGTATCTAATAAGGGGCAAAATATCACGCCAGTGTTCTTAAAACTGGCTGCATGGCCTACCTGTCCTCATGAGTTTGAGCTTAATCTCTGTTCGTGCACACTTGATCTCATTAAGGTAAGAATTAGGTCATTTTAATTCAAAACATTGTTCAGCCTGTAACTTATTACATTGCTGCCCTATGATAGAGGAAACCTTTACTAGTTACAAGAATCAGAATAATCCATTGACCAGCTGACGATGATTTACCTTCCAGCAAGGTGAGCAGGAGTGGCACACGTCTCCATGTCATCTCCACGGATGAGGCGCCTTAACCATAGCAGCTCACAATTGCAGTGCAGTGGGTTCCCTCCAAAATTTAGGCTTATGACAGCATTGTATGGGGTAGGACTTATTGCACCTGTCTGAGACCTGAATATAATAAAAGAAAAGCAGTCAGTCCATTCACTTAATGATGCCTTGCTGGACTTCGAGGTTATTTAAATGCAATATTCATAATTGTGTTTTCTCTCATTTTGAAACGAGTAGCTGTAGTGAATACAAAAGAGCCTTAAAACTAAAAAATGGAGATAATCAATTTGCATTTGGTTAAGTTTTTATAAATGATTTACTTTGAACATCTCTCTCTAAGAACAAGAAGGACGTCTTTCATGAACTTGTCCTTAGACAGGTTGAAGTCAATTTGGTGCAAAACAAATGTGAACATGGTATCTTCACATTTGAACATACCATGTTCAACCTCTCTGCTATTTGCTCCTGACAGAAATCTGAGCTTTGCATGCATCACTGAGTAAAACTTGTCAGTTATACAGTGTGAACGGCTGGTAGATGAGGCTGTCTTTGCTCACCACAAATTTTTAGCTTTGCTTCTCATTCTGACAAATGGTTTGGAGACCACTACTTGTTTTCTGAGACCTCTAATGGGCACCGTTGCACAAGTGTTGCAGTTTTTGTTTAACAAATTCTTTTGAAGTTAATTGGACAAAGCTTGATAGACGAGGTTCAGCTGTCTGATTTTGTCACTCTATTTTTTTCTGCTTTAATGTACCTTATACTGATCTGCTCCCACAAAGCATTTTACAGTTCACAGCCGTTTTTAGAAAAGGGTAAACTGTGACTGTACGCTGATTTACTTGAACATCAAATCCACCTTTGTGTTATCTGAACACATGGATCAGTGGAAGGGAAGCAATTCGTGGAGTTCATTTATTGTGCAAATAAACATAAAATTTGCCTAAATCTGGCTGCAAAATTTTGTTGCGCCATAACTTTCAAATGTTTCTAAAACCTTAAACTTGATAATTGTTCCCAAGTTTCCATTTTAATACCAAGCTTTTAGAAGTAGTTTTATATAGCGTTTAATGACTGGTGTGATCCGTAGAGGGCATGGGAACATGTGAAACTGCAGAATAAACTTGCTGTGTATAGCATGGCTATGTGAGAAGCTCTATTTAGTACAATCAGACTGAACTTTATGTGAAAATATAAAAGATTTAAACACTGGATTGCATAAACTATAGAAGAATGCAACTTGTTGTGCAAGCATTCAGGTTTCCCTTTTAAATCTGGATGCATAAAGATGAGTTACAGGGGAAGTTATGATTAAAGAGATCATTTGTCCTCGATTTTAACTTGTTTTTAAAAGGTGGCCTGAGCTGAAATGTCTATATTACTAATCAAAGCACTGGTCAGTTGTTATGATCTTGCACACTATGGTCTGTCATAGCGTGCAACATAGTCCTTAGACAGGCGAGTTAGAAATCGTGTCAGTGCAACACCTCATACGGTTGATGTGACAAAAATGTCAGTCCCACTGAGTTCTAGTTGACCAAAGCTGTGTCACAGCTGGACTTTGATTTCCACATTAGTTGGAGCACAGCTGACAGCTTTACAATGAGTGCGTACTTCTATTTATAACCTTCATATAACTCGCCATCACTATTTCAAAACTTGAAATATGTTTGAGTCAGCGAAGTGGTGAGAATTTGTGGTGGCACATACGTGTTGTTCATATTGATTATTTAAATAGCATAAAAGTAAATGTTGACTAAAGAATTTAAAGAATGCCAGCACACCAGCATTGTCTTTCTCTCTTTCTGTGCCAGAAAGCACCCTGCTAAAAACACACACACTGGTAGCTCTGTGGTGTCTGCAACAGGATCTTTCTACTAAGCTACTTCTGAGGGAAACATAAAAGTTGAAGCTTAAGAGCTACCTTGCAAAGAGAGGATCAGGAGGCAGGGTTCGGAGCCTGTTGGAGGTCATATCCAGCCTTGCAAGCTTATACAGCTCTCCAAAGACTCCTTCCGCTATGTGATCTATCAGGTTATGGTCCAGGTTTAGTGTGTGCAGACTGGCCATGTTCTGAATGGACTCCCATGGTACCCTGTAGATATAAAAAAGAACAACGGCTAATGTGAGATTTATTGACTTGGTAAACTTTGTAGTGAGATTGATCATGCAGTGTGAAGATGGAGTAACAGCAGCTCTAAAGACAGATCCACCTCTTGAGACCTCTTTATTAAAGGATGTGATTGTAGCACCGATAGATCCACAGTTCATTTGTTGTTCTCTGGGTAATTTCTTCTTACTCTTCAGAGAACAAATATGCAACGATGAATTAATAGTGACAACAATGGCAGACAACAACAACAGATGCTTGTTTTCCTTCTGAATCTTTTGCTCTATCTGGGTTTCCCCTAGTCCCATCTGTGACCCATTGCAGTAGTCATTTAGTATTCCATTAGTGCTGTCATTCCCTGTTTTGGACCAATTAGTGAGTCCAAATTAAATGTCTGGAACTAGCAAAATGGGAAAAAATACGAAGCATTTATTTTTTGGCGTCAGTCACACCAGCCCTGCTGATTTTAACCTTTTGTGTCCAGGTTCACCGAACTGAACTTTAGTTCATTTAGTTCATTGGGTGCAAAGAATACTTTTCTTTTTGTAGTTGACTAAATAAACGTTTTCAATGATTTTAATCAGTTACAAAAACAATTTGGTAAACATTGATGGTTACAGCAGGTGGCCTGCATTTATCTGTACAATAGTTTGATTAGACAACAGGCCTGAAAGAGGAAAGAAGTGCCAGGCATAGTTAATTAGACCATGTTTATGGTTTAGATTATGGTTTTAGAGGTTGGAGAAAGGCCAAAGAGCTGCATTGGAGGAGACAAATGAAACATCTTAATCAGAACTGACAGCCCAATGCTGCCGAATTTATCAGTACAGAGGGACACTAGGAAGAGAATAGAGGCCTAAAAGAGAATATCATCATTGTTCTGACTTATCATTTAGACCAGAGGAATGGAAAGTAACGCTGAATCCCTATTGTCCTAAATAGACATGAGAAGAATACTGCACCCTGCACTCAGCTGTATAGAGCAGCTATTACAGTGTACACGGTGGCAGTGGAGTAAGCTCAGTCGAAGTGAAAGAAAATTAGAACCTCATCAAAATTGACTTTACCTTTTCTTTCCCTTCTCCTCGTTGCCTCATATGCCAAGTGTTTTCATTGTGCGTTTGTGTGTAAATTTTGTGTGCAGCATACACTGACAGAGACGGGTCTGTCGGTGTATGCTGGCTCATGAATTAAATTGAGTTTGACACAAAGGATGTCAAACTCAATTTAGTTCATTGGCCACGTTCAGTCCACTGTATGCAGCCTAAGACAAACAACAGTATATGGTTCTTTTCCCCTTTAAGTAGTGTAGCACAAGGTGTTTTCCTAAAACTTACATGGGTTTATGGTTACAAGTTTAAGTTATGTCTTCAAAATGTGCAAAATAAAGTATTCTTGTTAAATACTATCTATTTAAGAATGATCTGCTTACAAGGAGGATGAACATCCTGAAATATTGTAAGAAAAATAAGTGCATTTTCAACGCTTTCTCATAGTTTATTTTTCTTAATTCATTGAGATTACCGTCATATGAACAATTGAGAGATCAGTGGAAAGGCACACAACCTTCACACGTACAAGTTTTTGGAGTAATTTATTAAGAAACTCTATCAACAACGAACTTCACTGCCGTTTTTAAACGTTGCAAGTCTGGCTCCAGGCCCCATTTTTGATGATTTCTGCTTAAAGAACAATGTCTGTGGCTTGGATGTGCTGTGCACGTGGGTGATACCCAACAAAAGCAAAAACTCACCTCCTGAGGTTATTGTAAGATAAGTCGAGGTCTTCCAGTGTGAGCAAGAAGTCATCGAAAGCCTGCACGGAGACCTTGATCAGCTGGTTGTTGTTGACAATCAGGTGCTGCAGATTGACCAAACCTGCAAGGTCTCTAGGTCCGAGTATTGTCAAGCGATTACCTGGATAAAACAATAAACGGGTAAAAACACGTTTAAGTAGTGTATTTGATTCAAGTCTTGAACACTGAGAATAAAATAACTGCTCACCATCCAGATGCAGAGAGCGTAGACTCTCCAGGTCAGCAAAGGCCATTGGTCTAATAAGGTGGATGGTGTTCCTTGACAGTGTCAGATCAACCAATCCGGTCATGTTGACAAAATCATTTCCGCCCACTTCTGTTATAAAGTTATCGGCCAGTCGCAGCTCAACTGTCCGCCGGTCAACATGCGGTGGGACGAACAGGAGGCCTTTGTCGGCACAGAGCGTGCTCAGTGACTCCGAAAGGTTTCGACACACGCAGTGGAAAGGACAGGCCGAGACCACACCCCACGTCTCCCCTGCTCCAATTAGAGAAGGAAGCAGGCAGCATGTGACCAAAGTCAGCCAGTGAAAGACTGGGAAAGGGACAGAGTCCGGGAGGGTTCTCTTTGCAGTCCTGGGACAGGCGCAGTGGATGAGATGGGATGAAGTTGACAGAGATGAAACAAAAAGAGGGGACAGAAGAGAGACGGACAGACTGGGCAGAGGGAGGAGGGAGGGGAAGTCGGAGCCCTCTGCTCTGTCTTCGGGGTGGTGTGTGTGGGGTAGGTGTTTTTGTCTGCGGGGATTGAAGGGTGGGGGGACAGGCATGGTAGAACGCCTGGCTGTTCACAGACCTGGAGAGAAAAAGAGAACAGATCGGGGTAAAAAGATTAGACATAGTTTTTAAACTCATACAGTTGGTCTTATTTCTGTGTGTGTCTGGTTTTTTGTCTTCCACCTACTCTGACTAGACAGAAGTGAAGCAAGGGCTTGCTTTACACACATCCATACCTGTGCGGGTCAAGGCCTCTTTCTAAACAAGTACCACTTCACACTAGTGCCTACATGGTGCTTTGTAGCATTAAAATATCTGTATTGAAAAATGGTGGCCTCCCTTGCTGTGTGGTTCTTTTTTTTTTTTTTTAATTAGCTTACATGTATATTCTGTCCTGTCTACCTCTTTGCCACTGTAGCTTATTGCCTAGCAACAGCATACCAAAATACTGAATACAGCCAGTCCCCATAGTAACAGTTACCTAGAAACATGTGAGAGTGGATTACTGTTATATCATAGGACCCTTTCTTAACACTGTGGGTCAGGGAATTAAATTGGGTCAGCAGCCCATCAGCCACAGCAAAGCTCAAATAAAGCACCATGCAGGTGTTGGTAAGCCTGGCATAGTACTAAACATACCAGGGTCCCATTGTAAGTCTCACACATACAGTATGTATGGCAGTACAGTCGTACTAGAAGCAAGTCTTTCTACTCTGCAGCCTTGTTTTTTTTAAATGTATGGAGAGGATCCATAATTCAGTCACTATTTTAAAAAAAAAAACCCAGCAAGCTCTGATTTTCTTCTCATCAGGTTACACTTGGGCACACACTGTTACAAATACTTGCAAACATGATAAACATCTCTGGAAAACCCTATCAGAACATATAAACAGATGTCATGCTAATTCTGGTTATTTGTGAATTTGTGAATAAAGGCACTCAAACATATACACTGTCTCTGACATCTGTCAGTGTAACATTATTGGCTCAAATGACTCCCAGTTTGGCTGTTAATTGGCTTTTTGGTTGTAGGGGCGGGTCAGCTGTTTTGTTCGGTGTTAAAAATCTCACTTCTGTTTGTGTTATGGCTTTGAAATGGCATCCCTCTGCCTTTATCTTGCCAGTAAATGCACACATTGTGGCTTAGTGATAAGGTATAGGAGTGAGTCACAGCCACTGATTGCCATGCCTAATAGTTGTTATAGCAACTGTAGCCTAGATGCAGAAAGAGTGACGGGGATGGTTGATAACAGTCAGAGATGCGATGAGGGGAGATGAGATGGTGAGTCACAGACGGACACAAAAACATCACTGAAGAACGATGGGGATATTTTCATATGAAGCAATCTGTAAACTGACAGTGCAGAAACTAGAGTGTGATGATTACACGGTGATGTACAGTATATGCAACCCAATACTTTGAGTAATGACCAGGCATAACTATGCATCACGATGGCTTTACAGGTTGACGCAAATTGCGGCTCAATATCTTCCATTAGATTCTGGCTTTACGCTTTCTGCCTGAAACTAGAGGAGCGTTTGCAATCTAGCTCGGATAGCGAGACGGTGTTGATATAAAAAGGCGAGTTTTGTATTCTCCTCCCTGCTACATGGTTTGTTTGGTCTGCTTCCAAAATGTGAGCTCTATATTAGACCAGGCTACACTGTCTCGTTTTTGAATCATAACTTTGTATTGAGTAGACGAGAAGATGAGAACTCTAGTGCCTGAAATGAATGTACTTCTTTTTTTAATCTTGGGATCTCAAATGTTCTCGGTAACAGCTGAGGGGAAGGAATGGAAAAAGGTGGTATAGATCACGCAAGAACTACCTTTTTGCTTTTTTGAATGGTGCCATTGCTGCTTTAATATCCTGCGTTTCCTGTTGAAGCATGATGCTTGGGCAGCACATTAAACCAATGAGATATTAGTTATCAAGAGCAATGCAGTTTGGGCATAAGCCTGGTTTTCTGCCCATCCCATCAAGCCATTCATTTGTACGTCAATAGACTGCAGAGTTAGAAAACATTGCTTTTTGCTACTTATCTTGAGTGCCTCTTGGTTGTTCTGGGAAGCTGTAATGATTACCAGGAACTCTGTTTTCAACCCAGCCTAAAAATAAAACTCCAAGATGCTCTCCAGCTTAGCAATGATATCAGGGATTGTTATTTCCTTATGTCTAGTGTCATCATTTTCAAAAAAAAGAAAAGGAAGGATGAAAATGCTTGCAGCAGGAGAGAGTGGGAGTGTGGGGAGGGCGACAAAGGCACGGAAGCCTGCAGTGACAGCCAGTCCCTGGGGCAGGTTGATGCTGGAAGTCGACTGCTCCTGCACTCCTGTGGAGCCATGCATACTAAAATGTGACAATACTCTGGCAAAGTGTAATACTGCTTAAAAATGTCTTCTCCGCCATGTTCCCTGAAAAGCCCTAATGTCAGGTAGTGTCTTCATACGGTCAGCGCTAAACCAGCTTTACCCCACGCTTTGCTAACACTTGGTTTGCCTGCGGCATGCTGAATGTCAGTAATGCTCGTGCAGTCCTCTGTTGTGCGTCCTGCATCTGTCTCCACACCGTCATTTGACCTTTGTCTGTCTCATTCATTTTTTTCCTCCTACTCTCGTTGCTTAGCTCTTCTCGGTCATCCAATAACTCTCCTGGCCTTACTCTCACTCTGTTTTTAATTTCCACCTTCTGTCTCCTCTTCTCCTTGTGAAAGCCTTCTCCTCGTGTCCTCCCTGCCCTCACTGTCCACTCCCACACCTCTCTCTTACTGTACCGCTCCTCTTCTATCTCTATTTCCAGGGATCGGGCTTTGTTTCCTCATCTTCTATCCTCTTCCTTGTTATCTTTGCCTATCCTGTTTCTGCATCCTTGCTCACCTTCCATCTTCCTGCCTCTGGCTGTTCTGTAAATTACCACATTTTCTTTCTTTATGTCTCATTCCCTCTTTTTCTTTCTCTCCGTCTTGTCTGCCCTTGAGGCAACCCAAGTACGACAATGTTATCAGTCACAGCACTACCTCACCACCTTCTCCGGCAGCACTTCCTCTGTCATTTTGTCTCGTCTCCCTATCACTTGCTGATTCTGCTGCCCTCCATGTCTCCTTGCCAGTGCTGCTCTAACTTTCAGTCACAAACTATCCACACATGCAAACACACACCCTCTGATCCTGCAAACCACACATGATTATATGCTGCACCCTGCCTGTCTCAGAGGCACCCTCCCTCCCTCTCTCCTCGCTATTTCTTTCCTCCCTCCCTTCATTTATCTAACTTTCTCACTCATCTCTTCTCTCCATCTGCTTTATCTCTTGATTTTTTTTTTCTTCCCCTCCCAAACTGTCATTTCTTTCTTCTTACTCACTCAGCGTCTCACTCTCTCCTTCATTTGGTGCTCTTCCTCTGTTATGGAGGAGATCTCATTTACAACCAGAGCAGTGCAGTATTGAAGCTTTCTGGCACACAAGTTGGATGTAACTGATCTGCTCAGCTGCTGATCGATCAGAGCCAAAGAGATAGATAGCACCCTGTCCCATTCATTTACTCTCACTCTTTTTCTTTCACTCTTTTCTTCTTCCATGCTCTCATTTCATCTTTTTATCACTCTTTAACAGTGATAAAGATGCAAGTAGTAAACATGTTCTTAATTTTTTAAATTGTGAGGAGTTTTCTTTAAATTTCATATTTATGCAAAAAATAAGAGTGACACAGCAGTATGCCTGATGCACTATGGCATTTAATAGCTGCTTCCAGCCTAGGATGAGTGTTTCTTCTGATTCATGTGTTCCCTTTAGTGACAGTCAGTGTAGGACATACATGTGACTGTACTTGAGTCTCCTTTGGACCTTAGCCAGTACACCTCTGGTGCAAAAATAATGAAGACCCATTCTTATTTGTGATTCCAAAATCTGCACACAAAATGGTCTCTAGAAAGGTACTCAGATTACATCTTCAGATTACTATAAAAAAAGATCATCTTATACAACTGTGAAACTCAACAAATCCTCTTGTTTGAAATTATACAACTCAGATGTTTGCCACAGCTAATAAATCCCTCAAATCAACTTCCTACATGTCTAATCTTACCTGGTTCTATCGGGGAACTGTCACTTGCGTATAATGTAACCTACAGCAATGCCTTAACCTTAACTTTTTCAGTTTTTAACCACTAGTTGAAAATGGCTCTTGCCTACAGTATGATATTTATCTGTTCATCTGTTATACAAATATATAGCTTTTTGATTCCAGTTCTTCCCCCCTCTTATCTTTCCTTGTCTCTTTGGTCTGTGTGTGTGACACTCTTGTAACACTGTATTTTTCCCCTCTGGGAATCAATAAATTCTTATCTAACGCTTTGCACCGATGCCTCAGAAAGCTATAGTAAGGCATGTGTGCGCGTGCAGTAACTGAAATAAGCTAGGTAAGTATCTGCACTTGCTATATACGGTTGTAGACATGAACTTCCACCATGCTTGTCTAGTGCGTGTTCCTGTTTGTGAATTAATGTGACACTTGTCTGCACTTAGGAAGTCTTCTTGTGCTCTTAAGAGTTTGCTGCTGAATTTGCAATAAGCTGGAAACACACTTATGTGTGTCAACACAAACCCACCCACACTTTTTTGCACTCTTGCTCAGGCCCATGTGCACAAAGAACAAGACATCGCAGTATATAGCAATAAGGACAAAAGCCCACTGGGACAAAGCCTACTTGACACTTTTTGGGACAAAAAAAAGCCAAGGAGGTCAGTCGATAAAAGATTAATGATTAAGAAATAAATCACAGAGAAGAGCACAAAAATGCACCGGAAACTAGACAAAGAGGAGAATGAACATGAAGGTACATGAGTATTTGCTAGCTCATCCAAGCTCTTAGGCTTGTGTACCATATCTGTTGTTTGCAGGTGTTTTTGTTTTTTACTCTATTTTGGGAAATCTCTTCTTGCACGACCCTGCGTGAACCCATAGCTGTCCAGAGAGCAGGAAACAGACTGTTGATGAGAGCAAAAAAGGCTGCATAAAGTGAGAACATGAGCTAAAAGCATCTATGGAAGGATCTACTCTGTACCCTCTGCTCTGGAGCACAACTCGGTGCCAAGAGACTGAACCTGACCTCACCCCAACTCCAGCAAGCTTCAGTTTTAACGCCCACCACAAGCCCTGGAGGGTGCCGCTTCTCTTAGTGAGGACTGCTGAATGCGTTGCCACTAATGGCTTTAAAATGACGAATTTTCATTAAGTGTTTTTTCTGTGATACTGTTGAACCCGAACCCATGCAATTAAAATATGCTTAAGGCATGACTTGTGGTCAAAGCTCTAATGCGTCTTTTTGAAGTTTGTTTTTCACATGTTGGACCTAATGCACTTGGTCCATTGTTGTCCTTGGTTTCTGTGGATCATTATTAATGTCGGGGCCTTTTTAAATGCCACTATTAATAGTGTTAATAAAATCCATGTGTGTCTGTGTGTTTGCACGTGTAGGTTTGTGATTATATTTCCAAATCTGCAGATTGGCGTGTGTGCACGAATCCACTTTGGCACTCGCAAATGCCATTAGCCCATAATCGACTTAGGGAATGTTGCAATGTTTATAAACAAGGGGATTTGTATTTGCTCTCAGAAGCCACTTATCACAAGCACGGTAATCCACAGATCTTATTGGGCTGTGAATAGGTGTCCCACAAGGCTTCAGTCAGAAATCACTGACAGCCAGACATCGCGTTGCCACTAAGCGGTTAATGCTGGACTACAAGGCGTTTAGTTTGGAGGTAGAAATGAATGGAAAGTTTTAAAGCGGCATCATTTGACTGTCTATTCATATGGCTGGCATGCACTTGAGCTCTGCTGCATTGTTTGATGTTACAGTACGCAAAAGCTCCGCTAGCATAAATGCAGAGATCAAATATGGAGGCAGCCTTTCATTCGCTCGCATTCAAACTCTTTTTCGGTTACACTAAGGCTTTCTAGCATGCACTCTTACTCATAATCCAGGCCCTTCATATTAGGTGAGCACTTGCATACAGAAACAACCGCGAGCATACCAAAACAGTCTTCCCACACAATCATAATTATAGGGAGGCCGACACATAGACACACACTCTCTCTAGGCAAGGAACAAAAGAACACCCACGTAGCCTCTTCTTGCAGCAGTCGTGTGTACTGTAAGCCCACTCATCCTTTTGATACTATCGCTCCTCTGTCGTACTTGGTCCTCTTTAGTATGTATAGAAAGCACAGGGACGGGGTAACGGTATTGGATATGGAAACAAACAACAAATGCAGAGGAAAGGAGAGACTAAAGCGTGAAATACAGTGAAAGTGGGAAGCAAAAAAATAAAATAAATGGAGGAGGGAAGGGTGCAAGATGGGATAAAATGAAGCCAGTTGGAGGAAAAGTGGGATGGAAGAGGAGAGTCTGAGTTGGAGGAAAATGGAGAGAAGTAGGGATGAAGTCATTGTGTGTGAATGCGTGTCGTTAAGCGGATGGGCAGAGAAATATGTAAAGGCGATAAACGGGTGAAGGCCGCCATCCATCACTGTCAGAGAGAGGGATGAGGGAGGGAAGACGGGATTTGATTAGAGGAAGGGAGAGCTGCTAAAAACGACTCTGTATGTCATCGCCGTCACGATAGTGGTGGGAGAAGTGGGAGTGAAAGGCGATGAGGTAAGGAGGAGTGACGAGGTTAGCGGTCAAGAAAATTACAGATAACTTGGGATGGGACATTTAAAGCACCACATCCTGAGGTCAGAAAATTAAAAGTAAAGGCCAAGTATGTGAAAGTGGTCTTTTGGTTTCCTCTCTAAATGCTGTTTTGTTGTTGTAGGAGTAGAATTTAGTAACCCAGGCTTTACCCGACTAAGCAAACGACGGGCTGCTGTCCCAAAAGAAAATGAGATGATTACAAACGCTCCAACTTTAGATTTGTTTCAGGTCTTTGGCTGACCGAGAAGTGTGAAGATCATTATCTTTCAAACAGGAGTTACAGTGAAATGCTAATCTTTGTGTCAAGCATGGGCCTCTCAAGAAAGAACAAAAACATGCTCGTTTGTGTGGAGTCCTTTTTCGGTCTTTTCATCTTTTTCCCATATAGATGGGGGTACTGATGGGGAGGAAAGAAAGCTCACAGAACCCCTGAGGTAAATAGGAGTGGAAGAAGTGAAATTGGAGAAAAGAACTGAAGTGTGTTCTCTTTAAAATAAAAAGACTGCAGTCTCTTCACAGTGGGACTCCCAAATAATACACTTCTTATGAAATACTCCACTCAACTAATTCCTCCCAAGCCTCTATGTTGTATTTGAAAGAGAAAGAAATGAGTGTGTGTGTACGTACTCGTATATTCATCTGTATGCAATACCCACTCTCACTAATTCCTGTTGGAATCCTTCCTGTTTGGAAGATTTTAATAATTGTTTCTATTCCTGGAACGTCTCATAGCCAGATATTTAACATGTTTTCATTTGGGTTTTTGGTTTAATTATTTGTTTTTTCATTCCTGTGAAATTGTACCCACCTATGTATCAGTTTATGTACTAAGTGGCTCATATATTATCCTTGTTTTTGTCTCACTGAGGCACATTTCACAGTTCTTGCATGAAGATCATAAAAACTCTGGTGGTTTTGGTGATTTTCTTAAGCAGTCTGAAGAGCTTTTACTCTTATTTGTACAAAATTTGAAGACACGAGTGTTTGATCTGAGAGATTCTAGCGTTGTAGGGTGCTTTTGGCTCCTGTACCTTATGAAAAGCCAGGAGCTCTTGAAACTATCTAATCTTTAAACATGGCAACACTTAAGAGAAAGCAACCCACTCTGCTTGTTCTCCGCTCACTGTGTTTGGAGTAGGGAAAAAAATGGCAATATTGATGGAGTCTTTGAAGTTTGGCTTTATAAAAGCTGCCACTTCGCATCAGCTTTGCATAGATAAGCAACCCAGTCTTTAATGAACTTGGAGTGGCTTGTTAAAAACTGTTTAAAAAGTCATAAAAGTTGAACCACCTCGGTTACCTGTGATTCTTTTTGAAGTGTGGCTGTCACAGTGGCCAGACTTCGTGCAATATGTAGAAGCGCTCGGCTGCAGGATGTGCCAGACATCCAAAAACCAGGTGTTAACCCTGCTGTTCTGATTTAGCGCTGGCTGTGAATTGGTGAACCACGGAGAGGCTGAGCAGGAAAACCTGACGTGGTGAACCACAGCAACGAGTAGGCCTCTACTTCGTGTCACGGCTCACACATGTGCACCTCCATCTGGCTATTTTGTTCCTCTTCCATCAATCAAATGAACATATAGCTTTGGAGGCTTTCTTTCCAGTTCTCTAACAGTGTCATTACCATTAAGGTTGTTATAACTGTGGCAGCCAATAACCCATTATTTGCTGAGGGTTTGTAATTTAGTTTCCTCCCCTTGGAAAGCCCACACAACTGCACAGCTTGGGGATTATATTTTCTGGGAGGTAAATTGAATTGGCAAACAACAGAGGTGACAGTGATTTTCTTTGGCACTTCATTGGCACAGAGGGACGGGGAGTGGTGCCGTTATGATTTGTTATGTAACTCTTGTATACACCGCCTGAACTTTCTTCCTACTGGTATTTGTGGCCATTATAGAAGTATACCAGCACAGCTTGTGTTGTGTGTGCATTTTTCACCAGGAAGCTTTTCTTAATCGTTGTAATGCTTCATTGTCACTCAGAATGCAAAGCAGGACTTCAACATTATGTTTTGAACATCCTTTTGTAAATGCTAGCAGTCTCTTTCTATACATCTTACAGATGGATTCAGCAGCTGGATCACGAGGACAGCTGAGCAAATAAGGGGCATAAAGCACTGAAAATAACTTGGTTACATTGCTGTGCCAGAGTGTCTTTTCTACTTGGAGAGTAATAATTTTTCATTGTGGAGGATAGCTGTCATACTGCTGATAGGGGGAAGCGGCTCAATGCTTTTCTCTTTTGATGACTTCTTACTCCAGATGGCAATAGCATAGTAGGATCTAATTAAATTCCACAATGACAATAAGTAAGCCAATAAAATCATGTAATTAATAGCTGACGGTCTCTGTGTTTCCACATGCTCATTGATGCTATTCCATATTGCGCTGATTGTGAAGGAAATTGTGTTTGCATCAGTTGGCATCCAGGAGCCATTCTTTAAGACTTCTCCATGATTGAATCACACGGACTGCGGGGCGGACACGGTTATTGTAGCAGAGTGGGTTGGCCACTAATTGCACAGTTGGTTGTTTGAGACATGGCCACATACGCTTTGACAAATGTGACCTTGGGCAAGGCATTGAACTTCAAGATGCATGGAGGTGGGTGAAAGAGAAACGCACTGCAAAGCACTTTGTGCAAGCGTGCCGAGGTTAAAACGAATGCAGACTGCTGATGTCACATGACATCAGTGGGGTCGTTAGGGGAAAGGATGGATTAAGTGGCTACATGATGTCAAGAGCCTCGAGCTCAACACGTGTGAAACTTGAAAATTAAAGCAGGAGGCTGTGAAATCTTCGCTTTGTTCTGCAGTGACCAAGTTGCGTCACTTTTAAACTTCAGAAAGGTGTTTTAAGGTCTGAAAAACAACATACTGTTCACGGGGGGGACGTGTTGTTACCGGCCATCATGCATGTTCCTCATTCAACACCTTATTGTAGATGAAAGCAAGTTAAAGATTCTTCACATTTATGGTGCTCATCTGGCTATCTGCTTCTAAAAAATGAACGTTGCTTACATTCTAATTGTGATGTGCTGTTAAATATTAGTGACTTGTGGTGTGACACCTATTATCCTTAAGTCTGGTGTCAGTAGACATTCTCTTTCTTGATTTGTAAGATTTTAGTGAAGGTTGATTGTGTGTATTTGAGTTTGCAGTCACAGAGGGGTCACCCAGGAGAAACTCTTGCTTCAGTTTCCAATCCTAGTTTATTTTTCTTCACACAGTCACATTCTTGAACTTCTAAACTTGCACCCACTTAAACATAGTTATGCTTACATCCACAAATTTGCCTGCAGACACACAGTAATGTAAGTGGTGTAAAATAGCTGACCTGCCACTCACCGTGAACATAATGTGCTTGCATTTTCCTGTCCTGTTTTTATTTATTTTTTTACTCCTTCTGATGCTCTCTTCATCTTCGTCTCTCTAACTTTCAAGCTCAGCTTCATTGTCCCTTATTGACTTGTTTTGGCGCCTATTTCTCTATAAGCAGATGACTGCTCATTATCTGATTGCCTTTCCATCCGAACTCCAACCTAATGTCAGCCTTTCAGCACCATATTATCAATGGTTGCTTTTGTGCGTGTGCACCTGTGCGTGTTTACGTCGATGAGGCTAATCAACCACAAATTCAGTACAAATAAAAGTCTACAAATGATGTGCCAACACACCACTGCTGATCTGTCAACATCCCCACCAGTCAGAAACCCTGCAGCGCCAATTATATGGACCCTGATTGGCTGACGCCACGGGATGCAGCTTGGCGGAAAAGCGTGCGCGTGTGTGTATGCATGTGCATGTGGCAGTTTGGTGATTCAGCAGGCTTTTCAGCTCAGTGAGGGGAAATCCTGAGTAAGAGAACAGTTACCCAATCAGCGTTCTGCATTCAGCACAGTAGGTCAGTGACATGCCAGCCAGGCCTCTGCATCAGTGATGGATGTATTGATTAATGCTGCACAGACGGGCGCACACACACACTTCCACACAGGCACACACTTCTATAAAAAATAAACTGTCTTCACTAATGTGTTTGTTCCTTTTTCTACCCTTTTTCTATTTTATCTCATTCGATTTTCTATATTGCTCTAGTGGTCACCCATCTTTCTCATGGCCCTCTCTGAACCAAGGGAACTTAAATGTGGAAAGACAAAAGGCCAGTGATAAGAGATGAATAGCACAAGTAGAATCAGAAGGAGGCATAAATGTAGCATGTAGCATATAAGCGATTCCTTGCTCGAGTCTTGTTAGCGTCAGGCGCGTTTAATCTGAAGCCACTTTTAGCTGTTATGAATCACAACTTGCAATGTAACTCACCACAAAGAGCTTTTTTCCCTCAGTGTGTGATACTAATGCAGACAAAACAAGGCTGCACTGCAATGAGCCTGCAGGGGAAACTGGTTTCCCTTGAGTTTGTTGATTACTGCGTCTCATATTCTAACGCTTAGCAGTGCTGATACATGCAGAAATGCTGCATGCTTTGCTGTGAGACTTAAGTGTTTCCAGCTAAGTACAAGCCGGTTTCTTCTGACAGTCATCACCCACGCTGCATTCTGCACCATGATTCACTTGAACATCTACAACCCACTGCATCTGTTGGTGATATTTGTAATGCAGACAAACACATGTGAACTGAAGACGTAGTGCTGGTTTGGCAGGAAGCTGTTCCCAGCGTGTTTGGCAGAATTGTGGGACATACTTGCAAACTGATGGTCTTGATGTTTGCCTTTGTCGGGCTTGGATTTAAACTCGATGTGAAGAATGTACATCTCAGCAGTTTAAAAGAGGCTGACGGTGCTTTAAAAGCCCAGACTTTCTTTTTCAATTCTTGGTTTTAAACTCTTGAAACACCTAAAATCAATCATCGAAGAGTAAATGCACCCAGAATATCAGTCAGTGGACCTGACGGATTGAAGGGCACCTTTGATTTGTCTTGGTATGGTATAGGGCTGGGACAATCAACAGTCATTTATCCAGCAAGAATGCCAAACCGCTTAGGCTTTGGAAGTATGACCCCATATTTTCTATTCTTTTTCTGCCTTTTTACAGACTGAACGTGCGATAAAAGGTTTAAATGGGGTCATAACATCTTGTATTTTAGGCTCGTTGGAGAAAAGTTTTGATGGGATTGAACACATCAAAGTTTTGTGCTGTTCCTGTAAATCCATCTGCTCTCTTCCTCCATCTCTAGAGGGGTTTTCACAAAGCAGGATTAGCAAGTTAGCCCGATAAGTTTAAAAGTACTCTGTGAAATTTTGTTAGCAATTCTCAGTCTGCATAGCTGAATCACATTACATAAACCTAATTTTCTCATTTAGTTTCATAGATTTGGATCAGTATTAGCTAGAGTGGAATAATCTTTCACAGATACGCGGGTTAATTCCTAATCTTAATTTGCGAAATTCTGCTGGGACTCATTGGATCTGAGTTCTAGGTGTTTATAAAACGCTGCAGACACCATTAATTTTATTTTATTTTTTTCTAATTCTTGTTTCTCCTTTGTGTGTCTTCTTTGTGTGTGTCCTTTATGTGATTTTTGAGCTGACCCTTCTCTTTGTTGCTCACCGTTTTGGTCAGGACTAAATGGGTCAGGCCTGATGGAGCTTGTTGGAGCACACTGACCTGACAATCTTATATTTGCAGTGTGTGTTTTGCCGCTACAAAGGACATCAAGTTCAGCATAGCTGCTTTTTGATAATGGAGGTGTGCTCATCATGTTCTCTAATCTCGAGAAGGGTTAAGAGATCGTTCTGTGGCAGAATAAAACACAGAACTGGATGAAGAGAGCATAGATAACAGAGTGTTCACCTCTAGCTATAGTTTCCACTTCTCTTCAAATACGATTGCTGCGTGAAGTCTTAATTTCCACCACATCTCCGACCCCACACTTAACCCCTCCCCCAAGTTTCCTCACGTTCACACTTGACTTTCCCCCATTTCTCCCATCTCCTGGATATCTCCGTCCCCAAAACCCACCCCTCCATCTGTCTCCAGTGGTTGCCGTGGTTACGGTTTGTTCTGCTCATCAGGCGCCTGCTGCGCCTAAACAGACTGTCAACAGTTTAATTACTCATACTTTCATCCCCATGTCTTTCCTTACTTTCTGTACAGCACGTTTGCTCGCTCCTTCCACGTCTTTACGGGTAATCTCTTGGTAACTCTTCCTTTTGCTCCTTCAATCATTCTCTACTTTTATCTTCACACTTCCTTCCGTCATTTGACATCTTTTGACTTTCATCCTTTTTTTTTTTTTTTTTTGTCATCCTTTCGTTGCTACCATTACATCCTACAAATCTACGTTTGACTACCAACTGTCTAATTACTCAATCTTTTATCATTCGGTCTCATCGGATTGATTCCATTCGTTCACACACCTCCTCCTTGTGTCTCTGTTTTATTAGTGCAGTTTTTCTTCTCAGACATTGTTATTCCTCTATTCCCTTATCCCCACGCTCTCTTATCATCCACCTCTCAAGTGTCATCGTTCGCCTTTTCATTCTTCATTACTCAGTCTCTCTACATCCTCCGAGTGTTCCTCCCTATCTTAAACAGTGTTGTAATTACGCCTCTTCATCGCACTATCGTTCTGTACCTCTCTGTCCATCATCTGCCGCTCTGATCCCTGATCCCGACAGCGGCCTGATGCCTCATCCTTTGATCCTCCCACTATTCCTTAACAGCTCAGCTTTTCACGTCTCTCCCTTCACCGTTTGTCTTCCCCTCTTTCGTCACTTCATCCATCAAGTGCCATCCTCCTGACAGTAACCACGTTTCCCTTGTTTCAGGGTTTCAAACTTTCCACTTCTCTCCTTGATGGAAAGTTGGTTAAATCAAGCAGGTGCGTGACTTCCTACATCCATCATAGGTTATGATCTTTAATGTTTAATTGTGCCTGTCTTTTTTTGTTTCATGTAGTTATCATTAATGTTCATGACTTTTCCACTTATTTGGGTCCCTCATCTTCCTTTTGGCTCTTTATTCATTAATCAGTGAGGCCTCGCCCCGCAACCAGCTACTGTCCTGTCACCATAACCAAGTTTGACTTTTTGCTATATTGAAGTGGTGTGCATAAGTATTTAATAATGGGCTCTAATCTACATTTAGCTGGCTTTTCTGGGGTATTTTTACCATTTATAAAGATTAAAAAATGCACGAGAGCAAGTTTAGTGTAATTATTAGCATATCAGACTTATAGTATGCTAGTATAATTATAATTACCCAGCCTAGTCTTAATTCACAGGCCAGATGCAGTTCATTCTGCAAAAATGTCTGGATTTACATGTTGTTTGAGCTAGATCACACAACCAACACTGCCCGGTAACCCATCAGTTAATAAATAAATAATATATATATATAAAACGAGGTTAGTAAATACATCTTTTTATCTCACAGAGGGCAAAACAGGGGTGAAAGACGTGTATATATATATATATATATATATATATATATATATATATATATATATATATAAAATATATACACACATTTGGTTTGTTTATCTTGGCAAGTCTTGTATTTTGAACAGCAAGTGCCCCATCTGTTCACCTGCCTTACTGTTGCCTGGGAATGATGGGCAGACACCCTCAATAACAAGAAGCCACGTGGAGCATTAACAACATAATTGAGAAATTGTTCTTTTATTCTGCTTTTATTTCACTGTTTGAGTCAAATGACACTTACCTGCTCTGTATTCTTATGAAACTCAGTAGCAGGAGAGCAGAGCCAATTATAGATTGATGATTTGCTTAATAGAAACCAAACAGCCTCTTTGTTGCACTTCAAAAGGAGTTAGTCGTCATTTCTTCTGCATTAGCTGTGCCCCCGTTCAAAGCGGGAGTCAAAACTGTAAACTATCAACGGAGCAAATAATGAGCCCTGTCTTGGTTATTCAGAAAGCTTATTGTTCACATGTGCCGTATTGTTTTAAGCTGAATCTCGTTTGTTTCCGGGATAATTAATGTTCCTCTAAGGTAGAATTTTCACTTTTGCTATAAGCCGGGCTCGATAATTGGCTCGTCTTTTTACATGGAAAAGCCCTATGGTACGTTGTATTCCCCTTGTAGTTATATCTCCAAATAGCTCATTACTGGTGTTAGTGATCTTTAACAGAGTTTTTGGGGCCATGCAAGACTAATTGTAGCCAATGGTAACCGTAGAAAGCAACATAATGATGACCATCTGTCACTGTTAATTATTTCTTCTCATCTGTTTTTCTATTTTTAATTCCCACCCAGTCAATCCTCATTCATGTATTATTCTAGCCTGGATGTGTCTCTTTCTAACTTTATTATCTAGTCACTCATCTCATGTCTTTTTTCCCCACTGCCTTCATTTTAATGTAGTTTCTTGCTTGTGAAATCTCGATTATACAACACTGCTCATCTTGATCCTTCCATTTCTTTGCTTTTTCACTGTTACCATAAGACCTTCATCACGTCACTGTGTATCCTTTCCTCCTACTTCCACTCATTGTTTTTTCCTTGTCACATGACAGTCTGTCACTGATTATAACTCACCCTCTGCCATCCTTCCATCTGACCTCTCTTAGCCTTCAATACCCACCACCACTATCATGTGCCAACCCTCCCTTTCCTTTTTCCATCTCCGCACATCACTATTTACCCTCTCTCCCTTCTCCGTTTCTTTCTCATCGCCCTCTTATCCTTCTCTGTCCAGTCTGTCTGATCTCCCGTGTCAGTGTGCCAAATCTGCGCGTTTGTGTGCGCACGCAGGCAAAGCTTACGTAAAAAGCCCCGAACGAAGGGAGGTTAGTACGGATCTGTGCTGCTTAGGCTGCTGCTGCTGACACCACAGACACACAGTCATCCCCACAGACACACACAGCACGCCAGGTGAGATTACATAAAGGCAAGGTGATGAAAGCCAAGCTGAGACACACCTAGTAGGTAATGTGATGCAAGACGGCTGGCTGACACTCAGACACACACAGATTCTCAATGGGAGGGTAGAGTGAAAAAGGATGTGGAAAGAATACAAGGATGATAAGAAAAGGTTAAAATTGGTGCCAAGTGGTAGATTTGACACTACTTCTAACTTCTGAATGCACTTTTGTTTGTTTTTGTGTGTGTGTGTCTGTGTGTGTGAGAGACAGGGAGAGGGGCACAGAGCTCTGAGTTCCCAGTTCAGTGAGTGCTGGTGTGCACTGCATTGATTTACTCAATGATTCAGCACAAGAGAGCTAGCCATGCAGATATAGATTTGCCTTTTCTGGTGTGTGTGTGTGTGTGTGTGTGTGTGTGTGTGTGTTTGGAATTGCATGGACATTACCTTTTCCGTCTGTGCGGCTCTATAATCCGAATCAGCTCCACATGTTATCCTGGTTTGAGGGTGTGTGTTTGTGTGTGTATGTTGCACAGATCTCGCCCCAGGTGTTTCTACTTATTCTGAGCCAGCACAGGGGGGGTGGGAGGTTATTGTGTGCTTGCACTGAAACCTGTCCTACTGCGCTCCACACTCACACATCCCCACACACATCAAAAGGAGATGGATATAGGTCAGTGTCAGACAACCAGAGAGTTGGAGAAATTCCAATCCCGCGATATCCTCTTAGGCTTCTATAGATGAAGAAAACCTGGGAAATCCTGAATTACTCGCTCAATCCTGGCGCGGTATTCCGAAAAAGACTCGGGTTTGAAAAAAATCCAGGAATCCACTTTGCTTAAAATCCTATTTATGGCATCTTGATACGATTTCCTCATGGCTGTGTTCAACTTTTCTCTCTCAAGCAGTTCAGTCAAGTAAGAATCCAAGCAGTAGTCTTCACCTCCCCTTCTCACCTCCTCTCTCCTCCATCACCCTCCCTTTGCTCCTTTTTTTGCCTCCACTCTCAGCTCCTTTTCTTTTATTCATTCATCTGGTCCTTTCTTTGTTCTTGTACTGCTCAGTTTTGTTTCTTTTCCCGCCTTCCTCTCGTCCCTCACTTCCAGGAGCGGTCTCCGGTGTGTCTCGGGGCTCTTCTACACTCGCTGCTACATTTGTTCTCCCACGCTGAATTAGCCGTTTGTTGATGACCTTGGAGGCAAGTGCAGAAAAGGTGGTTTGGGAGTAACCTGGGAGATGGCTGGAAAACCTAAAACGAGAGAGACGTAGTGTAAATGCAGTGTGTACTGTGCATGCGCTCCATTTTGAAAACTCCTTTTGTGTGCATCATAAATTATAAATCAGCCTTTCGCTGCTCCACCCTGCTGACCTCCCTTTTCCCTCTGATGCCTCCACACCTCCCTGTTTCCACAACTTCTGTCACTCACGCCTCTCTTACGGCCCCCTCCTCAACTTGCCACCCCTCATTTCTTTCTCCCTCGGTTTCCCACACTCCCTCTCTATCTCTCACCTGTCAGTCAGGGGGAATCGATAGCTCCGAGACCCTCTTAGCACTTCTCAGTAGGCTGCAATGGATGATTCTTGCGCTCACAAATGCACTCGGCACGCACACAGACACAGTCGTGCAACACATTTACACATGCTGGCGCACGCATCCAAGTAGCCATGCAGTGATACTCTCTGCAAGCACGCACAGCCTCTGCATCTCTCCGTTTACTTGCTCTGTCTTTGAATCTCACGCACAGACACACACTGAGCCTAATAAAACAACTGGTCTATTGATCAGTGGCACGAATGTCAGACGGTTCAAAAGTCCACCCGCCTCCACTCTCTGGCCTGTCAATCCAACCGGCACCTTTTAAGAAAGCAATCTCATTATCGTGCTTTAAATCTTTGCACTCTGTCAGTGTCTCTCGGCGAGTGTGTTCCTTTCAGTGTGCATCTATATGTTAGTGCCGCAGCTACATGTATGTTACAAGCCCACTGGATTTTTTTTTTTTACATTTAATTTTTATTATCTGCAGTTCATTTCTTATCGTTCCAGTTTATCTCCCTCTTCTCCTCCTGTGTGCACTTTGCTACTTCCAAAGCACAGTAGAGCTATTTTTCTGTTTTTTGAGTCGTCTCATTGTTCTTTCATCTTCATCCAGCATCTTTCACCCTTGTTTTGCCCTCTGTGGTATAAAAAGATGTATTTACTAACCTCTTTTTCCGGATCATTCCACCACCATGACTCCTGAAGCCGTCACATTTCTCCGTCTCCGCGGCTTTCGCTCTCTCAGCTCCGTGGAAAAACACCCATCTCTCTCTCTCTCTCTCTCTCTCTCTCGTTGGTATCTCTGTCTCTTCGTCTGCCTCTCTCTCTCCCGTTGGTCGTCCCCTCACTCGGTCGACAGCTGCAGCGCTCTGTCTGCCTCCTCTGTCGCTCTTCCGTCAGGGCTGTAGGCTGATTGAATTTTAAGTCATGTTAATCCCACAGAACAGGTACTGAATGAAGGAGGGGACAAAGAAGGGAGAGAGAAAATAACAGAATGCAGAGAGTAAGCTGGCTTGTATTTTTAGAAATCTCCTCTCTCCTCAGGAAGGGATCTTTCTTTTACTTGTCCTGCTTCCACAGAGTCACTTGACTCTTGATTTTGTCTGCATCTCATCTTCTTTTCTTTTGTCCTTATCTGGGGAAGAAGTGTGCGATTCTCATTGAGCAGCAAAGGAAAGCGCCGTGATCGGTCTCCGGCAGCGTCAAGCATCAGACTGAGAGAGTGTGTGCACAAGAGAGAGGCATGTAGATGAGGAGCAGGACAAATACAGGGCTGAGGTGTAGAGGGGTGGGGGGAGAGGAAGGAGGAAAAGAGACGGAAGATGTGCTATAGGAGGAGGAAGAGCCAAGATGAGGAGATGGAGAATGTGGGAGACTAACAATGAGGAAGAAGAGTGATGACAGCGACCTACACTGGCTCAATGTAGTTAATTTAAAATAAGTAAAAAGATGCACTTTCAGAAAAATGTGTGCTCAGATGTAGATGTGGCACCGTGTTGTTTTTAGTCCATTGGTGGGATTTGTTATTCTATATATAGGGAATGCACAGAATAAGGATTTGGCACGCATTACCCCCTCCCACCAGTTAGGTGTCTGTACTGGACCCCGTCTTTGTTATAAACCCAAAGGTCATAGAGCAAATTGAGATACTTTAATATTAGTCTTCTGTTTCATTACATTTCACAGAGTTGGAGTTTACTGGCCCCATTTTTCCTTTATAGCTGCCCAGTTCGTCACAGCTTAGATTTTTAAAAAAGTGCTGGAAACATCCCTCAGAGATTTTACGTCTATATTGACATGATGACATCACACAGTAGCTGCAGATTTGTCAGCTGCACATCCATGTTGGGAATCTCCAGCTCCAGTTTTAAATGACTTGAGTTTGTGACCGAGTCTTTTCCTACTGGGAGCGGCGTCAGAAGATAGGTGCACTGATCATAAGGGATGGACATGATCAGCAAAGATACTCAGGTGGGCTGTAGTGTTTAAACAATGCTCAGTTACAGCAGCAGCCTGAACCGCTGATACAAAGCAGGATGGATCCATGCTTTTCTTTCTGTTTATGTCCAAGTGTGACCCGACCATCCAAATATCACAGCTGATTGAGGCTCATGAACATTTTTACGCTCTTTTGTTGTCCAATTTTGTGGAGTCCATGTAAATAATAGCCTCAATTTCCTGTTCTCACCTTAAGAGTGTCGCCCATTGTCGTTTTTTTGCTGCTGCTTTAGCCGATCTGCTTCAACCTTCCACATGTTGTGTTCAGAGACGCTTTTCTGCATTTGTTATGCTTGTTTACAGCCTTGGTTATAATGAGCTGATACTTAAGTTACTGTTGCCTTCCCATCAGCTGAGATAGTCTGGCCATTCTCCTCTGACCTCTGGAATCAACAAGGCATTTTTGCCCAGAGAACTGCTGCTCACTGGATATTTTCTCTTTTTCCGACCATCCTCTGTAAATCCTAGAGATGGTTGTGTGGGGAAAATCCCAGTAATTCAGCAGTTTCTGAAATCCTCAGACCAACCTGTCTGGCACCAGCACTATAGCACACTGATAGCCACTTAAATCACATTTCTTCCTTATTCTGACGCTCGGGTTGAACTTTATCAGGTCTTCATGTTCACATTTTCTAAATGCATTCAGCTGCTATCATGGGATTAGATATTTCACATACCTTTAGATATTTCCATTAAAGAGAATTTGAAACAGCGAGTGAATGTACACAGACAGACTGAGACGTATCTCTCTCTCGCTCGCGCGCGATATATCTGTCATAGATATATATAGATAGAGCTCTATTTATCTATAGATATCTCTATATACAGAGAGATGGATATCAAGATATTGCTATATCTAATGCATGTTATCTACTCTCACATTTACATTTCTACATGCAAGCATAGAAAACCTTTTTCTCTATATCTCACTTCAGCATGCTGGGAAGAATAAGGAGAAGTTCTCCCAGGTTTCTCTTTTCCACAGTGTGCACAGTTGTTCATTTTGGCCTTCCAGGTATGAAGCTCTTACTGAGTTCCAGGACTTTTCTTTTTTTTTTTAATATAATTTTTTTTTTACTTTGCAAAATTAAGAAAAAAAGGAGCCTAGGGGTTAAACTAACTACATGCAGGTGTGTTTGCAAAGTGTTTCTTGCTGAGAAAGGAAATACAAGGAGTGAATTGCACAAATGGGGACAATAATGCACATTTTCAGATGGTCTCCATGCAAATGGAAGCATAATTAGCACTTAATTGTATACATAAAAGTGACATAAGTAGTTGTGTGACAAAATAAGAGACCTTAGGAGAGAAGCTAAGGTTCCGCATGCTGCGTCTCTTTGGTTTGCTGTAGATTGAAGCATACAATGAGGCCCGATCACCTTCTGTTAAAAAACAGGCCTGAAAGATTGTGGTGCAGTCATATATAGAGAAGTACTGATAAAACATATTTCGGATATAATATTTCGTAGTTGTAGGGGTATTTTTACACAAAATCTGATGGAGGGTTGGGTGGACAGAAGGAAGGAGAGATGGAGGAGGGGGAGGAAAAAAAAGACTGCTGGTGTGACAAGGGGAAGCGAAGTTTTTACCGCCTCGAGCATCAGTCGGATCAGGATGAGAGCGGGAGCAGACGATGATGATTAAGAGAGAGGACGGGGACGTAGGGAAGGGGCCAAAGATCTCTGAGGGCATAAGGCAGATAAGTGAGGAAGAGAGGGGTTACTGAGAGATAGAAGAGAGGGCTGGATGGAGTGATAGGAAGGCGATAGGAGCGAGTGCAGCTGATACTACTTCAAACGGTGGTCGAGGGCTTGATTTCCCTGCCGCGCTGATAGCTGCTGGGAACGGCCGTGAAATGGAAACCATCTTCGGGCGCGTGTATGTGTGTCTGTGTGCGTCCCATTACTAAGGCAGGACCTAAAACATCAGAGCTATTGGATGTTGGAATTAAGTCACTCCCAAATTTCACATAAGCGCAGTTCTGTTTTGCAACAAAATCCCACACTGGAGATGAAACTTCAGAGATAGATGGTAGGAAAGAGATGAGGGATGGAGATGTGGTTCTGTTATGGGTGAATTGGTTTTTCGTGTATCTAAATTTCAACCCAAGACTCAATTTTTTGTTCATCTTTCACAATTTATGCCCCCTTCCTGTTTATCTCCTTTCTTCATTTCCATTTCAAGCATTTGACTCCCCATCATTCATTTTTTTCTTTCCTATATCTGTCGTTCCTTGATCTCTCCCTCTTGACTTTTTTTTTCTCCTGCTGCTGTGGGCCAACATATTTTTAACTTTGTAAGCCAAACCTCCCTCACAGGAAGGTCCAGCAACAGGATGTTTGATATATTATTTCATTCAGTCATTTAGAGCGGCCAGTTGATGGCCCGTTGATTCACAATTAATCAAACCTCTAGTGTTGTAGCACCAAGTTCTCTTCCCGGAGCGAGCGACCTCGCTGAACGAAATAAATGACATGACCTAATGCTGGCTAACGGATCGAGTGAGTCAGGAGAAACTCTCATTACTGACACAGAAGTTGGTTTATATACATCCCACTTCAGTGCACTTATGAATAAAATACAATGCTTTTTCACATAAAGTAGGGCAAAGGTGCATCCTATGCAGATCATCTGCTTCTACAGCTCAGTCTGGTTAAAGTAAAGCACACAAGGGGAAAGTCTTTTTTTCCCTCGGACTGAGAACTAAGCAGAAAGATTGGCAGGATGTGTAGTTCACTCTGAGTAGCACTGCACTTAATCAGAAAGAGGCCAGACCTGTTCTGGTTTGGTCAGGCCAAATTAGCCCTCAAAGTGAAAACGGTTGCAGGGGAGTCGGCCTACTGACCCGGCGCTGAACACATCCATCGATGTCTTTCTTTTGGTTCAGTGGTCAACTCACTAGTGGTGTGTGCCATCGGTTGCATATTTGTTTCTGACGGGAAATTAAATCAGCATGTTTGATTTAGCAATGGAGTTTGCATTTGAACATCCACACCTCTCCAAAATTGACAGAAAGCAATGAGCTGTGAAAAAGACAAAATCTAATGTAGATGCGAGCATCATGAAGCTAAATAAGACTTTCCTGTTTTTACTTTCTGCTCTTTTCCTGTGTTCAAAGATTTGGTCAGTACTTCTCACAGTACAATAAAAAAAAAACAGAACAGTGTCCCTGCCTAGAGGTTGTGCGTATTCGTGCTTGCTACCATCTCTTTATAGAGATGAGCAAGTAGCTGCCACTGCTGACTCAGAGCAGCCCACAGTCTTTGCTGTTTTCAGAGAGGCGACTGCCATCTGACCACAATGATTTCTCCCTTGTAAAGGTTGCTCAGGTCCCCATCTGCGAATTCATCTTGCATCCAAACACACAGAGTGTTCGAACAGATTTAAAAAGATTTTGCTGAATGGCTCTTCTTAAACAATTGAGTAGATGTGGGCTACCATGAAACAGAAAAGGTGAAGTTTGGTCAGCACTGTGCAGCTTGAATCAAATATGGAACCTTCACAGCAGCTGCAGAACACGTCCTTGCCGGCAGCAAGTATATAGGTGTGTTTTTGAATGAGATGGGGGGAAAACTGAAAACCATTTTCACCCTTGATGATTTAGATTTTGTAGTATTTCACACTATGGTGCAAAGGTTTTAGACATTTCACAAGTTTAGGTTCTTTTCCTCAATGCAGCCTTAAGTCTTAAATGCATTCTTCTGTAGACTGTGAGTCATACTGCCGGCATTCTTAAACACTTTAAAATAAGCTGGATCTAAGCGATCTGTTCCTCTACAGGACACAGCAGCAGGAAATGGCTCATCATTTTGCCTGGACAGCAAGGAGTGGCAGCACTGTAATACAAAGAGCCTGTCAGAGGCGCACATGAGATGAGCGCCTCTGACTGAGATGAGGCAAAGCGAGAGAAACTAGGAAGTTCATTTTGCTCTTTCAGGTTACTCCACTGAGAGAGTACTGAAACATGCTTGACTTGACTCGTATGCAGCAGTGACAGATCCCTTACTATAATCTGTAATTATCGGACACAAGTGGACAGATCAGGTAAACGGCTAACATGTTAATAAATTGTAATATCTCAAAAAATCTGTGTTTCTTAGGCCAGCTTGAAATACCTGCGTTGACTGCCTTATCAGTGCACCCACTGCCAATCCAGTCAATTCAAGATGCTTGTATCTTTTCTTCCAGGTCAACAAATATGCCACCACATATATTGTGGATTTCACATACTTGTACTTAATGCACTTATTAAATAAGTTTAGGATTTTTTTGTAAATCAGCTACTGCTTTCTGCTTGTGATTCACACTGAAAATTGTGAGACACAGTGACTAAATATACGCAGCACTGAAACCCACAAACGAGTGCGCTCATTGAGCACCACTGTGCACAAACATGACATAATCACCAGTGTGGTAAATGCTTCTGTTCACACACACAAGTGTTGCACATACATCCAGAGAACATCCGTGACTGAATGCACACCTTCACCTACAGATTGAAATGATCGTGCAATACCACAACACACAAACGGACTCTGTGGCCAACACGGCATTGGTGTTAGACGCACACACCTCTCACAAGGCTAAATGAAACGCGCACACAGAAACCTGCATGGCACACTTGCTCAGCTGTGATGTGAGGGTAAATGGTGTAGAGGTTTAGATCGAAGGGCAAGATCCCCTCTATTTGTCTCAATCTGGGGATAATGAGAGAGAAGGACAGACCCATACACACACACACACACACACACAGTTGCACAAACACACAGTCGCACAACATCATCTTCTAATTTTGCTCTGGAGCCGTTTGCATGTCATTTTTCTTTTATTCATTTCACCTGCATTAGTAATAGTGTCTCCAAATGATTTCCAAGTTGCTGCTGGTCGACAGTTTACCAGCAATGAGCCGCAGTAAATGCAGTGTGAGGGAGGAAAAACATGCTGGTCCTCATTTGTTTATATTGCTTCATGCGTACAAACCTGACAAATGCACTCAGACGTACAGGCACAGGACAGAAATGACTTCAGGGACGAATTGGTGGGAGAAAAGAATCGCACATTCAAGCTGAATATTTCCAAGAGTGTGTTGCCTTAATGAAGTGTGCTGCTGCAGTTTACAAGTGGAAATTACAAACAGTGGTTAAGAGGCAACTATTAACTTCGTGTGTGCGGGGGAACTACACAAATGGGTCTGTACAGAAATGCAGCGAGCTGTTAGAAAAGGCTGTTAAATGTCAAAATACAAAGCTGGGAGGTGCAAATGAAAATAATGCAAATGAGATTTTGTTTGTTGATTGTTTCCCCTGAAATAAGCCGCAGTTTCTTGGCATTAGTTCTGTCTTAGAAACGTAGGCGTGTGTGTGTGTGTCTGAGTGTATTGGGAATCATTTGTGAACCCCTTGGACTCATTAAATGCTGCGTGATTGTCTCCTATGTCACAGTTGTAGGCAAACGCCATCTAAAATAGGAACACAACAGTAGACTTTTCATGTCTTTACTGAACACACGCCGTAATTACCCAGCGCTGGCTGGATAAGGTCATCTCTTCAATTAAATGACTCTCAGCACTTCATCAGCATCAGCCACAACATAAGATGTCTCCTGTAGATGTTTGCACTGAACCTTGGAAGAGTTTTAGATGATTCTCCCTACAAAACAAGTTGGAGTTCATCAGTATTTCTGGGACGTCTTGAACAGTCCGCCGGAGGTCATGCCACAGCATCTGAATTCGTTTGGGGTCACAACTCTTACTTAGCCATTCCAAAACATGAACTTTATTTTTTTTTTAATATATCAACTATTCTGTTCAGCTAAGCCGCTGCTCGACACTCTCCTGTAGTAGCTGCTGTGATTTGGAATCCATTGTTCTCTCAATGGTGGGAAGACATCCAGGCCCCAAGCTGTGGTACTCCCTGTACCTCTGTTAGTGTGCAGCACAGCCTTTTCCCCCACAAAGAAATTGTGTATTTGTGTCTAAAAGTCGTCTCCACAGTGTGGTGGTTTACACATTCGCCTAACGAGCAAAAGATCCCCGGGTTGATCCATGTAGGTGGGTTTGTGTCAGGGAGTGCATCTGGTGTATGTATAAATAAATAGAAATAAAATAAATACTATTAATAAAGAAATCTGCTAAATCATATATGTGCAGCTACCCACTGTGGCAGGTCTTTGTGAAAAAGAGCAGCCAAAAGTGTTATTTTTGTCAGAAAGCTGGACTTTGATAAGTATTGTAACTTAAGAGTGCTCGAGTGTGTTCTTGGAGAAATGGGTTTTCTTCGAGGCATCATTTACCTTTTTACACATTTTACAAGGTCTCTCGCTGTTACCATTTAGTTCTTTTAACCTGTTTGAGGATTGCACATTGTTCTCTTTGTGTAGGATGCCCCCTCCTAGGGAGAATACCAATAGCAGCCTAATTTCCTTCCTTTGTAGACAATTTGTCTAAATGTGGATTGATGGACATTCAAGTCGTTAGAAATGCTTTGTAGCTTTCTCCCAGCGCTTCTATGTCCTAAGGTCCCATGGAAGTTGTTGTGATTGAGGCATGATTCACACTATTGAGTGGTTTGGTTTTTTTTGTTTGTTTTGTTTTTGTTTTTTTTTTCCCCCAGTTGAATTCAACAGTTTTCTAGAACGTGTGAAAACGTGTTACAGCTCAGAGGATTTAAAACTGTCTCTGTGTGTCATCAGAGGATCTGTACAATCCTGCATTGGTAATCACAGGAATGAGGTACACAAGTCAAAAGGACAGAGGCTCAACCAGATGTTGGAATTTTGCCATTCACCACCGGTCGTCATAGTGATCAGCAGCAGTCATAACCTGAGTGTTCTATAGTTTTTTTTTTTCCATTTTTCTTTTTTCCTGTTTATTCAGATCATAGTTTGGTCCATGCATGGCGTAGATAAATCATAAGTAGTGAGGTGGAAGTAATGATAAGTCATTACTTCTATTGGATTTATATAACCACATGTTAACCACAGCGTACAGTAACAATGTTCCATTTATAGTTATCACATTGTGGCACAAAATCACTAAAGTATTAAGAAAAATCATGTTAAATTGTTCACGTATAGTGGTCACTACAGTGGGCAGCTATTCAAAGGCTGTTTTCTTGTGTTTGTGTCAGTGTTGATGGTGTACTTGCAGATAAACAACAACATTGGACACTGATGTGTCACTCGATACCAAATTCATAAGTCAAAACATATGTTGTCCACTTAAGTGGACATGTTAAAAAACTCTTTGAAAAGTACATGTTTTAAAAAAATTAAGTTCAAAAATCTTTTTTCATTCCAAAAGATGAATAAAAATACATAAGAAAAAAATCCTGATAGAGGTTGTCATAATTCATGCATGAAAGGGTTACTGCTCTTATTTTTGTGCTACTTGGGTTAACGCTGTGATTTACACCTGTGGCTGGTAAATGTACTGCACCAGTCCTAGTGTCTACAGGGCATGGCTACATTATTATTACAGTCTTAGTTTGTGAGATGATGACATTTCGGCCTTTGGTATTCCCATGTTTTAGTGGTAAAGCTCTCCTTTTTAGATCTTTTAAAATCGTAAACAATGTAGATGTGCTCACCAAAGAATGAAGCACTGAGGGTTTCTTTGTGACTCGGTGAACGCCTCATCAAGATAATAAACTGAAGGAAAAATGCAGTAAAGCCTCCAGTACAGAGTCAAAGTTATATTAAGATATTTACATTTTTTAAACTCATTTTTTAAATATCGAAGCTAAAACTGCACATAACTTCTGATTATGAGAATATATCACCGTTGTTGTTTACATGGGCTCTACCTCAGCCGCATTACAGGATTAATCACATTATGATTGGTTTATTGGCTGTGCAAGTAAACATTACTAATAGACTTTTCTCACAGTAGGACATTTTGATTTGTTAAATGCTTGTGTAACTAATAACGTTAATAAATGTCTGCACAGAGTTTAGCTCTGCCACTGCCAGAGCCCTGTTGTTGTTCCTGCTGGCTCACTAGCACAGCTAAATAAAACAGATCCGTGTTTCACCTGTGCCTCCCCTGCTGTTCAGGCTAATAAAAGTCTGTAACTTTGCGAGTTACTGCTTCCAGAAAGCCATTTCAGAACCGCGGTCAGTGCACATGAGCTGTACACACAGTCTGATAACAACACACACACCTGTGTGTGTGTAGTCACAGGAACTAAAGGAAGAGGAAGGAGCTCTAATTTAAAAAAAACTGAAGACCCAAATGTCAAAACCTATAAATACTAACTAGAAAATCCAGCAACCATGATAAGGCTATAAAAATATTCAAATGAATAATGTGTGATGTTCTGTGCTGAGGAAAAACTAGACTGTTATAGTACATTCTGTAAATAAGAGGCGGCTGTTAGTCATTTGCTGTTCTGGGCTCCCCTAGTCCCTCAAAATAGAGACTATGAATGTTGTAGCATTAGAGGCAGCATGCTGAGCAGTAGATGAAGAGGAAGGACTAAATATGGGCTTGACTGTTGAGTCAAAAATTTCCATTTTGGTTTGCTTTTTATTTTAAAATAAAAGCCCTGCTCTGACAGCTTAATATTTATTAGTGCAGAAACTCGATGACTCACTATCACTACTGACAGTAGTCATCAATACATGTCCACATGAAATGAGAGGCATTACTCCCAGCAGTACAATACTGAGACTTCTTTGGGATAGGGGAGACGCATATTGCTTTACTTTGATCTCTAGAAAGCGACGTGCGACTCATTGAATCCTGCTTTCCGTGCTCTTGCTGTCTTAGTCTGTCGCTGTAATTATAACACATCGTCTGTTGTTATGGAAGTTGATGAAGCGGTGGGATAGTAATGACACCAAACACATGACTGCTTAATTGGGGTTCCACGAAGTGCACAATAAATTGTGGGCCTAACTAGTTATTTCTCATTCAATTATATGTATGCGTTTCCTGGCATACTTGGAACTGCTTTCTAAGAATGTACTCGGATTTCTATGATTAATTGTTATCAGTTACCTTGGAGACACTCGTGAGTCACTTGATGGATACTTTGTAGTCTGGACATCTTGAATCTGACGTGGAAATGGGTTTGAAGTGATACAATGTATCACCTGAGTGTTCAGTCATTACTCACTAATTAGACTGTTAACGGTGGTTCAGTGTTCATTTCTTTAGGATTTGAAATTGAAGGTCACAACTTAATAACTTCAATACTGTTGCAAACAAGTATCCAATCAGATATGAGGGAAGTATAATCTGTGTACATATCATTTTTCAGGAAATTCCTAGCACTAATTTAATGTTTTATACATGTAAACCTAAAAGTTGTAAAAAAAAAAAAAAAAATTGTATTTTGTTGATGTAAGTGTTCATTGTAGCATTTTTCTGTAAATGAGTGGTAACTGCTGCTTTTAATATTGACTGAGTGGAATTCAAATGGGCAATTATTTCAAATGTTGCTTTGATGTAATGAAATGATGGTTAAGTGAAGTAAAAACATTTTGTTTCAGGTTTTCCTTAACAAGACACATTTGGGTGTTATGCAGCCCTGGGACTGCACACGCAGAAGTCTCACAGCAAGACTTCAAATTTAATGTTTCAGTCTGACATTTGGGAAGAATTACAAAAACTTTAATCTGTCCAAGCGTGCTGTGAACTTGTTCATTATAAACACGTTAACATTCGGGGCACAGCGTCGAAGCCTTCTGAGCTGGTACTAGAGAAGATGTTAAATTACACATCAACCTTAAAAGAAAGGCTACATCTCGCTTCTGACAGGTCAACAAGATTCACCAACAGAAGTCTACCAACAGAGCTACCATCAGAAGGTGCTTTCATCAAAACCCCAGTGCCTGAAGCTACTGGCTGTAATCTAAAATAGTGGACAAAAATGATTCAGCATGTATATCCAAATTAAATTCATCACACTGCCAGTAGTTTAGAGGCTGAAAGTGCTTCTCACCCTGTTAAGATAATCTGCTCTTTGGTTCAGCTTTCATGCCTGCAGGGGCCAAGAGCTCGGAGCCTAAACTTCAATACAGCTGCGAACCCAATGATAGAATCCTAAAGTCATTAAAGGCAATTCTTTTAACACAATCACTCTTAGCGTTACTGTGTTAAAAGGTCCTGACGTAGTTATGCTGGCTACTGTAGATGCTCTGCTGGCTCTAATTTAAAACAACTGTCATATAAAATTAGTAGGCACCATTGTTGTGTATGGAACTGAGGTTGCCAAATAAACACAAGTATAGCAGTTACTGAGTTTTTGCAGTACAATATCTATTTACACTTTACCTTTAGCCATATAGGCTCCAATTCTGCTACTGCTGGCTCCCTATGTGATACGGTTTGTAATGAGTTTTATTGAGCTAGGATCCCAGGGTGAAACTATGAATTTCTGATGTTTTCTACAGGCACTAAAAGCTCCCTGCTGCTTTATGTTATATCAAAACTCTCGGAAGGGGCCGCGGTTCAGTGGACAGGAGTGTTTGAGGGGAGCTGTTAATTTTTATAAACATTAAATTGACATAAGAGGTGTATGTATACATTTTTTGTCATTTTAGTTAGGGCTGCCTTTTTTTCCTTCTCTGTTTGAAGGGATCATGAGATAATCATTCCCACATTCAAGTATAATTAACACAAAAGGCCAGACACCTGCTAGCAGAGTCTGAGACAACATGCCCTGTGGGTTTGAAGTACATCATGAGTCTTTTGGTGCGTCACAGAGTGCTTAAGGATTCCCAAAATACCACTAAGCGGCAATCTGTTTTAATAAACTTGCATCTCAGAGTGTCTGAAAGAGTTTAAGAAATCATTCTTTTAGCCAGTTCAGCACTTCATTTTTTTATACCGGATGAGCCACGCTGCTTAAGGAAAACACACCAGATATTATTTATAATTCTTGGCGAATATGGTTTTCCCTGGTGGTCGTGAATTGGTCATCCTGCATGATTACTTTAGGAATGTTTCAAAACTCATTATGTGTAGGAAATTGGTGATGTCCAGATGCATTCACTGGGTTGTTTTGTGTGCGTTATTAGCTTTTGTTGTATCAGCCTTCACCATCTCATCTGTTTAGGCCTGTAATTTCCTGCATTTCCCAGAATCACTATTACTGTCCCTCAAAAAAGAAAAAGGGAAACAAATAGCTGTAAATTTGCTGTGATTGATGTGCAAGTTTGTAAATATCGAGCTAACTGATAAGCTCGTGTTTTGATAGTAATTCATCCTCTGTGTGGGCTTGAACACTGTCACAGAACACAACTTAGGCAGCGTATTGTCGTCTGCAGAAGTTATCACTTGGATTTTAAACTTGTTGTTTATGCCACTGTAGGGAGATCCTAAGAACAAAAGTGCAATAGCTCTTACCCAATTTTGTCCAGGATGCCTGTGATTTCAGCACCACGGATAGCTGCAGTTTCAGTCTCAGAGAGGCAGCCAACACACTGTATTAGGAATGAGTTGAAAATAAACCAGGACTGCATGTGTCAGATCCATCTGTAAGCTTTAGATTACTTTTCCTCCTCCTTTTGCGTAGTTCTATGAAGTGTTCAGCCGCTTCATAAAGCCTCAGGTACACAAATGATCACAGATGCCCACGGAAAACTTTAATCCTAGAAATAACCATTCTCTATCTGTTTATTTATTCATATTTTGGTAGATTCCCCCCCATACCCCATGGGCTGATTTACCATGCAGATATTTCTGTCGTCATCTCCTCCTGTGACTGCAAAGTAAAGATTGCTCTACCGTGAAGTGGTGATAGGGTTTATTACTGGAAAGATCGCCAATCAGACTTTTTATTTCACTGAGGAAAGAGCCTCATAGCAAATGTCAAATGCAGATTCTAGATTTAATTTGTAGATATGGCCATGAAAAGGGTCATGAACAAATTTGTTAGCTTGACAGGGGTGAGGAGTGTGTGTGTGACGGCAGAGTGCTCCTTTTTTCTTTAATATTTTTGGAGGATATTTCAGGGCTGTAAAAGATGCTGGATTTGGATAAGGATGCTTGGCCTGATGAACATTTACTGATTACTTTTAGCACGAAGACAAGATGTGAGAAATAGGATGGATGTAAAGAGGAAATGGAGGGCAGAGCATTAAGGCATCGCTATTGAGTTAAAGAAGTAGAGGGGGGGAGGGCATGGACACAGAATGTGCCCATCAGTGTGGACTTAATGACAAGAATAAGAGCTAACACATGCATCTGACCTTTTACACACCAGTCAGAATATGTCATCAGCAGCACGGGGAGTTTCTGGTAGCACTTTTCTCCCCTTTCATCCACCTGCATGTAACTGTAACTGTAAATATTTGCTTAATGTCGTGGGTCCTTGTTGGATTCTTTAAAAGCCAGAGCTCTGTGTGTGTGTTTTGTTTGTCTTGACAGCTTGAGTAAATCTGTAGCGCGTGTGTGTGTGGGGTCCTCTTCGTGTCTGTGTAAGCGTGCACGTCGACTCCTCGAGGGTGTGTGTGTTGATCTTGTTTATGTGTCCAGGCCAGTGGTTAAGGCATGACGGATGGGGATAGGGGAGACAGAGGAGGAGAGGAGAGGAAAGACGAATGACCTGACAGCTCCCCTATTCAACTCCTAATCACTGCATGAGCATGGAGGCTGTCTATGATGGGAGGAGCCGGTGTACGCGTTGGGAGAAGACAGAGATGAGGTGTCTGTGTTGTGCATTTGGTTGAAATGCAGAGTGCAGTTTTAAATTTTTAAAAGTCTGCACCAGTAGTGTCTTTGATACTTTGTCGTTGCAGTTTTTGCATAAATTTCCTCAGTTTGTCACAAAACATGAACAGATTTACTCTGAAGGTCTTACTGCTGTCTACTTTATGTAAAAGACAAAATATTTGGCAAGTTTTCCAAAGTAGGAAACATTATGCGGTGTGAAATATTTATAGCGTAATGGTGTCGGCTCAGTTGTGTTTTTAAAAAGCAGGTTTGTAGTCTGTATTTAGAGATGCCCATAGTCTGTTCACAAGAAGGTCTTTTTTTTTTTTTTTTTTTTTGCTTGTGTCCCTGCCTCAAAACTGAATTTCACAGAGCTAAATCTTGACTTTATAGCTGGAATTTGAAAACAAATGCATGCTGATTAAGGGACTCAGTGGAGCAAGTGACATTTCAAATTTGTGGCTTCAATTAGACAAGTGTGCCATATTTATCGCATCTCTGTGGATGCTTCGGCTTGTAGTTGTGGTGATCTGTGACTAATGCAAAGAGGAGTGCCTCAAAACAAGAAGCTAACTAGCGAATGAGCTTTGTAGTTTGCATTTAACTGGCATTTTTGTTTGTTTGGATACAGCGCTGCACTGTTTCTTTAGTTGTTTAAACTTGTATTGATTTATTTAGTGAGTTAACACATGACGTTTGCCACCCGGAGGCTCTTTTAAATTCATCTGTCTGAAGAACTAATGAGCTCATCCACACTTCATAAGAGTCGCCACTCCTTCTAGATGAGTTGGTCATTTAATACAACTTAGACACAATGATCACCAAATGCGTCTTAACCCAAAGTGGGCTGAAGGTCAGAATTATCATTTTACTGGAATTAACTTGTGTATTTGGATCCTGAGCTGGATGAGCAGCTATGTCACTGGTTTCATGTTGCAGGTAAATGCCTCGGAGGCAGAGTAACCTTTCTGCTTTGTCTTAGTTCTTCAAGCGAATGTCAAGCCAGTTTTATTTATGTAGCACATTTAAAACAACAGAAGTTGACCCATTGTGGTTTCCAGGCAAACTCATTTACATTCCCAGGCCTCCAACAAAACCAATTTTCAAAACACAAACCTCACATGGCCAAACAACACTGTTAAAAATGAAAACAGAGTAAAAACTACAAGAATGGTAGAAATATAATAAAATAGTATTTAAAAACTATAAAAAGGAGTCAAAAATCAGATAATTTTTAAATGAGATTTTACATCAGAAACACCAGCTAAAATTCACAGTGGACCAAACCTTGTGGCACCTCAGACTTGATGAAAACAAACAGAAAATAGGTTGTTGGGGTTTTTGTTTGTTATCTGATACCGATGATGTGCAGCCAACGTAGGGATTAAAAAAACATATGGTACTTAAATTTGACATTTCACAGGTAGCCAATTTATCTAAAACCGGAGTGGGTCGCTGTGCCAGCTAGAAGTCAAGCAGCTGCATTTTGAATCTTCGGTGTTATAATGTTCAACTAAGATGTGATAAAAGCACGGATGAATGTTTAAGTCCTTTAGAGACCAAATTAGCTTTCATTTAGCAATAGATCGTAGTTAGTAAAGCTGCCCTTTATAACACTGATTTAATTGTTAAAAATCAATGAGCTATCCATTAAAAACACCAAATTTTAAATGGAATTTGAACATAAGTGGATAAAGTGCCTCAGTGAGGATATTTGTGGAGCTTAAGGGGGACCAAATAAAATATTTTTCAGTTCTAGTTGAAGTTTTTTCCCCATCCAGGTTTTTGGATGATTCACTGTCTCTTTGTTGGAGTCCTTGTCAAGTAGATAAAACTAAGTGTCATCCACATAGCAGCGATATGAGTTTCTGAATGATGGTGATGCGGTGGGTCATTGTATAATTACATTTGAACAGGACCTAAACTGGGTCCTTGAGGGATGCCACATTTATTAGACCTAGAGATGAAGAATGGTTTCTTGTCTTTCAGATGCAGGAAAACCAGTGTGAAACGTGACTCTGCAAAACAGCTTTGTGCTCCAGATTTTTTTAAAATGTCAGTAGTGTCAAATAGCTGCACTGAGATCCAGCAAGACCAGAAGGGTGACAGGAACCAGAATCAACAGATAAAATGATATCACTTTACACATTTAACAGAGCAGGTTTTATACTTTGCAGGTGTCTGTTTCAATTGGTATTTTAGCAAACGCATAATACAGCAGACGTCTCTTGCAACCTGTTGGATTTTTTGTTTCACCCAGAAATTGATGTCAGCATAACTAATTCTCAGTTTGCTAATATGATTAAAATATTTTAAAAATCATATAAAAAAAAACATCTAGGGAATCAGTGAGGAAATGGCAAAGAGCTGGCTCTATCTCGGGTGTTCGTTGCAGGAGTATAAGGCAACAGGACAGCTATGTCTAAGTAGATTACTGTCTGTTTACTTTAGGCCTGAATATAAACAAGGCAATAACACAAGTAGACATGTGACTCCCAAAAATATGATTTTTACCATGATGGTGAAAATATGTCAGCTTCAAATTGCACTCAGAATATGATCTGATCTGTGAAAACACCTTTGCATTATTGTCACTGATTCTTTCTCCATCTATGTGTAAATACAATCCCTTCTGTGTGACCCCCCTGCTATTTTACAGTTATAAATTATTTATAGGATATAAATAAGGAGCAGTCTGGACTGTAACACTGTAACACCTGCATTTTTTTTTCCCCCTCACTCCACCTACTCACCTGCTAGTGAAAAATGACATCCAATCTTGGTGCAGACAGATTGCAGACAACGAGAATGCATAAACTAGCAGGTGATACGATTTATTTTCCTCCCTGAGATATCCAGACTGCATTTTACCGTCACGTCTAAATTATATTATTATATCTGGATTAACATATGGCTCCTCCTCATTCATTATGAAGCAAATAATTGCAAGAAAGGTACATTGCCATATTTTCTCCAAAAATCTAAGTTAAATTGGTAATAACTGAACGTTATGTTTAGCCTACGGAAAAGTGTTGCAAAGTGGTGATGGAGCTGACTTGTGTGCAGTTGTGTCAACAGGCTGGGACGTCAATACTTAGCTCACAATGCTGCTTTGACAATCACCGGTAAAGCTGATTGCAACAAGAGTAATAACGACGGGCTGTGAGCAGAGTAGCAATAAAACAGACACTCTTGTGGTGATAAACAAAGTGCTCAAAGGGTAAAAGTTGGGAGAGAACACAGCCAGATGTCATCTTTTGCCGGGGGGGAAAGTGCCTGTTATTTAGTATGTAGCCAAAAAAAAGGCAGGGATTTCTTTTTTGGTTTTTCCTCAGGAGGCATGTATGTGAGAGTTTAAGTATTCAGAGGGAGCCTGAATTCAACATGAATTCAGCTCTACAGTACACGTGTTCACTAAAAACTAATACTGTACTCAAAGGTGTGTGTGTGTGTATGTGCTAAAGAATATGCAAAGCATTTGGGAACTCAAGCCACTATCATCACTTGCAGGAAAGCGTGTGAGCACTCATGTTTTGCATGCTGTGCACATAGCTCTGAAAGCTGGAGCTCAGCGGTTGTGTCAGGGCATCCAAATCAGGAAGGGGCCTCTGAGTGTTTGTGAGAGATATTACTGAGATGAAGACGTGTTGAAAAGGAGACAAAGTGGTAGGTAGGGAGAGCCCAAGTGTTTGTGTGTTTTGTCCTTTTTTTTTTTTTTTTTTTTGAGTGTGCATTAAAAATCATTAAGGGAAATGGAGTGAAGGGACTGCTTGTGCATCTGTGTGTGTGTGTGTGAGTGAGTGTGATGGCCACAGGCATACTGAGCAGCCTCATAATGAACACATTGATCTAGTACAGCAGAGAGGAAAAGGACGACCCTCCATGCATTAATAGTGACGTTAATCTTCTCCATTATTTCCGAGTCTTTCATTAGATACGACCGTTGGTGTTATTTCTCTCGTGTCTCTGCCTCGTCACATTTCTTTTTTATTTAAACTTTTTGATTGCACCCTCCTCCTATTACGTTTGTTTACACGTATAAATAATAGATGTGGATGTCGAGAAAATATTCTAAACTTGTCCAGGTGAAACAAAAATATCCCAAGGCCCTTTACTTAAAAAAAAAAAAAAAAAAGACGACTCCTGTGTACTAATAAAATGCTGCTTGTCATAAACTGATAATCTTAGTTTCAGAGTGAAAGTAATAATTGGGAAAAGTTTATTGCGCTTTTTTGGCCAAAATTGGATGACATGTTTGGAACAGAAAATGAAGATACAAATAGATGGCCAGTGAGACTGACTGGAAACTGAGGAAAATGTTTCTCTGCCCTTTTAAAGTAAATCAAGATTAGACAAACCTCGCAGGTGTGGAGTTGGTTTTAGGTAGATTCGTGTCACAGTCACAAGTGTTACTAAACCGCCTAGATGTGAGTTCCTCCTGTTTTACCTTTCTGCTAAGCCGCTACTGATGGTAGCATCGTAACGTACCGTCTGCACAAAGTGAACCCTTTAATGGCGTGAAACACATCGCTTCTTTAGCTAATATGTTTTGTTTTTAATCAAACGCACTGGGTTTGCCAGTCTTCATTTGGCTGGCCTGTAGCTTTGATTTTAATCCAATAAAAATGTATTACATAACCATATCCAGCTTTCACAAAGCTGCTTGGAGACTAGTATGTGAGGCAGCAGCATATGATCTAGTTTAATGCAGTTATTGTTGGCAGATTCTGTAAATGGAAGAGGGGGAAAAAAAGCTCCACAGGTTTTTGAAGTCTTACTGCAGCGATAGCATTGGGCGAAAATCCCTTTTTGTTTTGGTCCACAGCTTGTAGCCCAAGGCTTGGCAGTGCAGCACAGCCATGTGAATCCTACAGCTCTTGTCGCTTTTGCTCTCCAGCTCCTCTCCCAGTAGTAGACGGCTAAGACTGCAGTGTCATCTTGTGTTTGTGCCCGTATCCCTCGGAAAACAAACCCTCTTTTCCCCTCACTAGGGATGTGATCAATGGGCAAATGTGGAGTTTTCCCTCAATTTCACTTTGTATTTTGAAAGAACTAATAGTCTCATTCATATAATTATTTAAAAAAAAACTAGTCTTTGCTTTTTCTCTTGCATTCAACTCCATTTTGTTTTTGCCTTTTATTAGTATGACTAGCATGAGCGTTATATGCCCAGGCACATTGATCTCTCTCCTACATCCCTCCTCTCTCAGCACTGCATGTGGGGCATGCATCTGTGTGTGTTTATTCCCCAACTGCTTTCTCCCAATTACATGATTTCTGAGTAATTGTGCTGTTGCAATCATTTGAAGTCAATCTGGTTTTGACTGCCATCCAAATGCCCAAATTATGGTTGTTTGTTAGGTCAATTGGGTCCATATGTGGGTTACGTTTAATGGGGGAATGTTTAAAGGTAGTTTGTCTACGTGTGTGTGAGACGGAGACATTCATCTATAAACTGCAGAGATAACTGAGTGGATCGGACATTTATGGGCTCAAGTTTCGTCACACAGAATACTGAGGTGGTCCTCTGGGGTTCAGTGTGCGTGTGTTGGTTCTGTATACTTGTGTGGATGAGGTTTTCTTTTTAAATGTCACTTAAGAGTCCACATCGGGCCGCATGCAAAGACACTTTTGACGGACTTGGAGAAATAATCTTTCACACAGTTTATACCCCACCGCCCTTCCTTTGGGACATTAAACCGTGATAAACACGTTTTAAAGCTGCTTCAAGAATATATTAACGCATACTTTCACTCAGTCCCTCCAACTCTGCTCTTTTGTGCTTTTCTTTCTACTAATCGCTCTCCTATTCCTCCCCCCACGTCACTCTCTGTGGCTCCTACAACAATTCAAAGCAGTCTAGTCACATTAAGTCAGGCTTGCAACAGAGGAGGGAAAAACAGGCAACAAATCAAGTAATGAAATCAACTCCAACAATTAAATATTTCTCCTGTATGTTCTCCCTTGTTCACGCTCCCTCTCTTGGCTAATTTAAAGAGCTTAATTGGCGCTGTAATACTTTGGAGGCAGGCAAACACCAGCAACAGAAATAAAATGTAATTAGTTTTACAGTTGACTTTTCTCCCTGTTCCTCACACACGTGTGCTTATCTATTGAAGCTGGGACTGTTTGAAGTACTGCGTTATTAAAATTTTGAGTTTTTTATGACATTACAACTTGTTTACTGATGTGAAGGTAGCGCGTATGCTTTGTATCCTTAACTGTTTAACACTGAGCTCTTACTCGAGACGCTTTCTTTAAAAAAGCTGGAGCTTTTGTTTTTTTCTTCAAGCGATTAAATTGCAGAACAGAGCGGCAGCATGATTGTGGTCTTGACTCGCTTGCTTTCATATACTGTGTGTGAGTTTGTGAAAACGAAGCCTTTGTTAAAAACTAAGCCTTTTTACTGACACGTTCTCCTTTTTTCTCTCCATCTCTAGACCAACATCCCGTTCCTCCAGAACGTTCTGTCCAACCACCAGTTCCTGCACTCCACAGTGGACACCCAGTTCATTGATGAGAACCAGGAGCTCTTCAACCTCAAACCCACTCAGAACCGAGCCCAGAAACTACTGCACTACCTTGGTCAGTGCAGAAACGATACATTGTAACACTTAAAGGTGGAAAACAAATCAATTTACATGATCCATACTGACTGAGCACTGTCACCATTGATTGTTGGGCTTAGGTTTATTGTAGCACTTCTCCACAACGCTAAGCTTATCTAAGACGAGGCTATTAAGAAAGATTAATAGCTTGGCAACAAAATATATCGAGCAGAGCTGCTTGTTTCTGTAGCTACTAAGAGTTGGGAAAATGATAACATTTCAGGTGCTAAAGACCTTTAGATTAGGTGCTACTCTATGAAGGAGGTCCAACTTACTGATAAGACCAGTAAAATTAAATATTCTTATCTCAGGCTTTCACCAAACCTTGGGTTTAAAAAGACAAAGCTCAATTCTGTGTAAAAGGGAGATAACCTGGATGTCTAATGTGCAGAAAACCTCTCGCACACAAATGTAGGAGAACACATGTGACACACAAGTCCTATAATCCATACTGGCCTTCAGGCTTATAATAACCTTCATTGACTTTTTTCCCGCCCTTTTATTTTGGACCCTCTTGTTTTTCGGGTTTGCTGGATGTCTTCTAGGGTCCATCTGATTTGTATTCTCTATTTTTATGCTCGTATCCAGGTCATGTGATGGTGAATGGACCAACAACACCCATCCCAGTCAAAGCTAAGCCCTCCTCCACGGACCCCGTCGTTCCTCCCGTCACCATGGGTACGTCAGTCAAAAGCAGTTTCACCAGTCATTGCACACAGTTTTCCCTCATAAATTATTCAGTAAACTCCGATGGCAGCTCCCCCTCCCAGTCAAAAATCAATAACACATTGTCCCAAACCGGAAAAGCATTTGGCTTAATGAAGCTTGGGCCTGAGGTTCAGTCAACAAAAAGACAGGTTGTGACCCACAAGACGAGTGTCCAGGACTGTTATCATAAAAATATCAAAATGCATCATCCCACATTGAATTTATCACATTTGGACTCATTTAGCAAGGTACTGCCACAGCAAGTGTCACAGGTTCCTCTTTCTCCTGGGGCAGCGTTGCTAAAAATGTAAACACTTGTGTATCCATAGGGCACTTTGGATAAAAGCACCCGCCGAATGACGAATGGTCTGTCGAACGCTCTGATAGCTGTAGGCGGAAAGGCCTTCCTAAATGGCTCCGTTTAGCACTTGGGGAGGTAAAGGGTTTTAGCCCAGAGTGCTCTGCTGAGCTGTGAGTACAGTCGGGGAGAGGTGTAGCTCATTGTTTCTGAAAGCAGAAGTTCTTCGCTTCTCACCCCGCTGTGCACGACTCCCTTGTTAGTCTTAAAGGAAAGGCCAAGGGCCAAGCTGGGCTCTTTGATGAGCTGCTTTGGGTCTCTGGAGTGAAGCCACCCCCTTCCCCCCTCAAGGCTAACTACAGTGTTAAAGTACATTTTGTGAAGTACAAACAAAGCTGTTTAAATATGTATTTTTAAAGTTACGTGTTCTTAGTTTTACTCCTAAATATGTTTTAAAGTTATTGAAACAAAGGACTTATGCGGATTAATCTCGTCTCCGGGTCATTTTGCAGTGGTTTGCTTTTTCTCCTTTCTCACTTCTCTGTCAGGTGTAAATGTGTTCCATGCACAAACCGCATGAATTTATGCAGCTGTTCCCTTTTGACAGCAACGAAATAGTCAGCCGTAATAATCTGACATGTTTATCAGCCCCCCGTTCTGCCTCAGCACATACCCCAGCATGCCTAGTAAACATGAATTTATAGCAAAATAATGTGAATATTACGAATCATAATGAGGCATAACTAATCAAATCTGACATCTAAAACCCGTGCACAGTGGAACGGAATGGAGCAGAATAGGAGCGAATGATCTGCGGCGTTTGTGCACGTCTGAGTGTGCATTTCCCCATGCATGCCCTCCACTGTTTTCATTTATGCTAATTTTCTGTTGAAGGCCATCATTGCCTGTCTCTTGTTGCAGGAGAGCACACACACATGCACATGTGCATTAAATCACACAAACCGACATATGCTGCACCAAATGCTGCAGACAGTCCCTTTGTGTACACACGCTGCACATACCTACTGTAAGCAGCTGATGAGGTAGGTGCATGCAGCACAGAGGCATACCTAAAGCCTAGTAATGAGATTTGTAATGTGCTTATATCCTTTCTTTCATTCAACAGAGGGATTGAGAGAAGAGAGGGATTAGGCCTGTATTATCACACTCTGTGGAGAGAGGGATGGAGGGAGGGACAGGGCTATGGAAGGAGAAAGGGGTTATGAAAGGAGGACAGAAGGCTCGGGCAGCATATAATCCCTGTATATGGAGAAAACGGTCAAACGGGTGTGGTGACAGGTGAGACGCAGATAAATTGATCACGATATTGGCGCGAAGGGACAATGGGGAAGATATTTAAAGGATTATTGCTATGTAACGCTCTCTGATAAGAGAAAAGCAAAGGTCAGTCACATTGGGATATCTCAATTTCACGTTTAATGATAAGCAGTAAGCAATTTGGGACCCACCACACTGAGGAAAGATGGGATGAAAAGTATTCCTGAAAGACATGGCGAGGGTGTTCTGACAGAGCCTGTTAAGTACTCAGAGGCCATTATTTTCTAATTAGGATTTGTAGTCTGAAACGTTCCTTCTGAAGGCTGATTGCTGGTGGTTCATCCATGTTGCAGAAGTACACCTTGTTCCAATTATTATCTGGATTTATTTAATGGAGGACATCTAGAGGTTAATGACCAGATGCCCGCTCTAGGTAGGATGACTAATAAAAATGACAGACTATTTTCAAACTCCCCATCGTGTACTGTTTTTAAATTTTTGGAATAAAGTGTAGAAGTAGTTTGTTGTACAATATTGTGTTATAGTATACAGAAAAAAACAGAAACATGGACTTAAATCCTGAAAATCCCCTTTTTGTTTTCCTCTGCTTGTTTGGTTATAAAAACAGGTTAAAAAAAATTCAAACAAAAATGGCTTTTGCTGTTTTTGCTTCTGTTTTAGAGCATTATAATTGGTCTTTGTGAAATTTGAAGATACCGTAGGTGTTGTGTATATTGCAAAGTAACTTTATTCACTGGCCATGCAGCTGGTTTTAGGTTGGAAAAATGCTTTTCCTGAACTTCCAGTCAAGTTTTTAACCAGGCTGTGTACTTATGAATTATTTATAGACAATAATTTGACAGTTACAGCATACCTGACTTCAGTAAAGCACTAATTAGTAGTCCCACCAGATCTGTCAATTAAAATGTTCCGAAACACAAACAAACACACACAACAGATTTTTTTGTAGAGAGATGTCAACTTGGAACAAAGGTATGGCATACTGGTTTTATTTTAATTAGCTAATAGTGATGCTCGGGGCACTGCAGCTCAGTCTTATCGGGTCATATTAGCTGCTGTTGTAGAGCAGGAGAGGAATATAAAGGGTGTTGTGTATGAAATAACATCAGCCTGAGCAACGGTGAAGGCAAGAAAGCTGGGAACCAGGAGTGAGGTGTTTTCAGTGCAGATGACTGTGTGCAAATTGGTCAAAATCAAGCACAGCAACCTGGGAATTGTATCTCTCTAATAGTTTTTGCACTCCTGTGTGTGTGTGTGTGTGTGTGTGTGTGTGTGTGTGTGTGTGTGTGTGTGTGTGTGTGTGTGTGTGTGTGTGTGTGTGTGTGTGTGTGTGTGTGTGTACGCGCGCAAAATCTACTCCAGAGCCAAATGTTTTCTAGGAAACTGTGGCATGCATAGGCGCATGCATAGGCTCTGCAGTCCCAGAGCACACGCCCTCATTTTCTCACTGTTCTTGAGATGCGAGGACGTCACAGGTGGTTAAAAACAAAGTTTCTAAGATTTCATTTTTTGTGACAAATGCAACTTTGACAATGAACCATCCAGGCTCCCTCATACAAAGATCTTGATCAGTTCAAACGTCTGTTTTCTGCTTCAGCAGCATGACTTCACAGAGCTCATCTACTCTGCCAGTGTGAGCTCATTTTGTGTTTCTACGTTAATGTGTTGCTGTGTGTGTGAACAAATGTATTTGTGCTGCTGTGTGTGCATGTGTGCGTTGCCCATTTTACTTGTGCAGGCAGAGACAATTATAGCACAGATCATTTGTTTTCGGGGATGAGGTACAACAATAAAAGGTCAAGAGCAAGGATTCAACTACAGAGAGAGTGAGAGAAGCAAGGTTGGAGGACATCTAAGCTGGCAGAAAGTACCTCATTAACTAGTGTTTTTGATTGATGATTGTGCACAGCACGGCAAAAATAGGTCCAAATTGTGCTTCCAGTATTTTAATACCTTGGGTTGCGCCTGTGTTTAATTGCAAAGCAAAGAGGAAAGAGAAAGATTAGGATAGAAGGTGTTATAGCAGCGTAGAGCCAGGGCTATGTGATGTTTGTTTTGAGGACCACTAAGCTGTAATAAACTGGAAATGTCAGCATTTGTCTGGGGGATTCCACATCCATTTTTATCTCCTTGTGGATGTTTTTAGCAGTTGCGTTATGTTTCAATGCTGTATGTGACATTGTATTCTTGTGAGCTAACCAGAAACACTTAAACACTGCCTGCATGTCCAGCAGTCATCATCTCGGGTCCCCCTGGGATTAGACCCTGCAAGATTTAAAAAGCACTCTTAATGGATGTGATGCTGTTTTCCTGTTAAGAGTTCCTCTGTTAGCTGGAATTTCTGTCCCCCGAAAGAGTGAAATATCTCAGTTAATAGATGAGTCGCCATCAAAGTCATTGGTGGTACCAAGAGAAGTATACAAACCAAAATTAACCTCAAACTCATTTATGAACACATACTAATTACAAACTGTTAGATGCTCACAAACAAACCTCAGGCACTAAACATGGTACACGATGTACTTGTTAAACATTTATAGCTATTTAGCAAGTATATTGTGACAGGGAGACACGGTACAGCCTGTACAGGCTGCAAGTCAGGGCTAAATATTGACTGCATTGTCAAATTTGCAAAAGCAGAATTTGCTTTTTTGATCCGAGACCTTAAATCAGGGGCACATTCCAGAAAACGAAGGACTGAGGAGGAGGAGACGTGACGGGCAAACTAGGAACCATCCTAGAAGTTAACTCTAAGCTGGCAACATGTTGTACTAAGCTCTGTCACTTCTCTTTTACTTAAGGTAGCATCTTAATTTCTATATAAAACCATAGCCATAGGAATCACTGTCAGCAAGAGCAAACCATTTTCTCAAATTGGTGGGTGGTGTGTCTAATAAGCCAGCTGCTGAGCTTATATTCATGACGACTTTTATAGCTGATCTCCTGAGCTGTGGGTGATAGGCGCAGCATTGAGAGATGGTATTACCTCATTAGTAGACGTTATGACAACTGCCAGTCCTGCTAATGGCACAACTTAAGAGAAAACTCCATGTTCATAAAGTACATGTGCAAACTGTTTACTTGTTAAACGGGTGTAAATCCGTTAACTTGCCACATACTGTCTGTTTTTTAAAGTCGATACACAAACACTAAAAAGGGGTGCTTACACATTGTGTCTTTACCCTGTTTGAATCAAATGAAACCCTCTTTGCTCTGCACTGCTATAAGTGCAACCCTGTATTGTGTAAATAATTGTTTTTTTACATTTTTCATTATATATATCCATTTTCAGTTCATAGAAGTATTTGCACAACCTTGTGTGGTGGAATAAAAAAAAATCCTCAAACATCTGATTAATATTCATCACATAGAGCTATATTACCATTAAAGCTTTTCCTTTTGCTTTCTCTTCAGTGTTGCTCTCCTCATTAACGTGCTCTTTCCCTTTCCCCACCATCAGGTGACCCTCCTGTAGGTTTCCGTGACGTGCTGTTGCGTGATGGTCCTGAAGGATTTGCCAAGGCTGTCCGTGCCCACAAAGGCCTCCTGCTGATGGACACCACATTCAGGGACGCTCACCAGTCTCTCCTGGCTACCAGGGTTCGGACCCATGACCTGAAGAAGATCTCGCCGTTTGTCAGCCACAACTTTAGCAACCTTTTTAGCTTGGAGAACTGGGGAGGTAAGCTTCCTGGTCGTCACGTTACGATAAACTCGTCCACTTTTGTTGCCCTTTTCGCCCCTAAAATTTCCTTTGTATGACGCTGAATGAAGTTAAAAATAACTGAGCTGTAATGTTTGATCTCCCATAGGCAGTAGTGTTTTGCTGGCTATCTGGTTAATCAAATCCTTTCGAGATGCTATTTTATTGCATCTCGTCATCAGTGCCTCTCCTTTCTATTCTCCCCGCACTCCTGCTGTGATCGTCATTCATTGCATCTCTTACGTTTTCTGGTTTGACCTGTGAAACTTGTGTCACTGAAAACAATCTAATTCTTCCACCTGTTCTTCCAAAACTGAGTCCCCAGCAAGTTCCCTCAATAGACAGTGATTGTACCTTTTGCCTACTCTTCAATGAATAGAGAAAATCACACGTTATTGAAACTTCTTGAAGCGTGCGCAGTCCAATAGTGTCCCTGTATAATATGCAATTACTCTGAAATTGAAGCAAAAATGCGAGCAGCATGTTTGAACAGCTGCCTACATGACCAATTATCAGCACTTCTTGATAATGGTCCTGTGTGAAGGGCAATTGTTATGAACTGGTTTCAAAGAGTTCATTCATCCCCCCGCGCCCCGTTAGAACACTTAGGGCACGCACATTCACAGGAAGGATATGCCCAGAGAAGCTCTCGAGGTTGAATCATTTAATTTAATGCTAAATTATATAGAAAACGACTGATTGAGGAGATCAGAAGAACAGAGAAGTAAACAACAAATGCTTTTCGCTATTTCAGGTCCTGTTTTAGTGGCCGGTTGGCTAAATGCTGGTGGAAAAAAAAGACATGAAAGAGTCTCTGGTGAAAACTCTTTGGAGTTATAAACCCTTTCTGAGATTAAATTCCTCTTGGAAACTGATCATGGTGCACCAGTTAAGGGAAAAGCAATATATTTCATTACTGTGGGAGAGCACTTTGAGCTGATCTCACATTAAGCAACTGTCTACTTACTTCATGTTTGGACAGATAAAAAGGCTATAGCAAAAGTCAATTATTGAGTAGATATTTCAATAAAAAGGGCTTAAATGCTTCCTGGCTTCCATCACCCAGAATATTGTGGTGTTATTATGAGACTGACCGAAGAAAGAGGATATAAATTCAGTTTGGGTGTGTTTGAGCGGCGCGTTAAAGCAAATCTTTAAACAGACTCTGGAAGCTTGTAGCAAACTTGGTTTTTCACTGTGAAGCAAATGGTTGAATAGGTGCCAGAGAAGCCTCCTGTCTGCATGCGTCTCATTACACGGTGAAGCTGCTCTTGTTAAGGCTCTTTTTTTTTCTTTATTTAATGTCATTTTTCTGTATTTGGCAACACAAAGTACATCCACGTTTCCAGCATAGGCTGTATAAAAATGTTTTTGAGCATCATTTGCAAACAGCTTTGCTTCTGATGATCCCAACACTATAATGCGGTCTGTTTCTCACTGTGGTTGTGCACAGCCTCGTGGGGCAGTTGTCAAGCCTTTCAGAAGCTCTGGTAAATCCTTTTTTTAGAAATGGCTTGGACACGTCTGCACAGAACGTTTCGTGTTCCAGAAATGAGGACGATGTCAAACAGTCGAAAAGAGAAAAGACACGGCGTGCTCTGAGGCCATTTTTATGGTCAAACATCGAAGAGAACATCCTTTTTCTGAGCAGACAGTTATTGTGGGCTTTAAAAGTCTAAAACATTGACCCATTGGACTGTTTCAAAGCAAGCTGAAGAGTGGAAAGTCTTTGTATAGGTTGAATAGTGTGATGTACATTTAAAAAAAGGCCTGGCTACAGCAGTGGCAATTCAAACAATATAGTAAGATCATATAAAGATAGCATTTCCATGATTCTTAAAGGTAGAGTGTGTAATTATGTCTTCCATAAATTAATGCATTCTCATAAATTTAGAATAAATCAGTTAAAAAGGTGCACACAGCACTAAATCCCAACAACAGTTGGCTCTATTATAAGGTAAAGCCCCTACAATAATACAGAGTAAAACGGAATAAACCCCAACAATCAGATGACCCCCTTTGAGGAAGTGCTTTGGCGACAGTGGGAAGGAAAAACACCCTTTTTAACAGGAAGAAACCTCAAACAGAACCACGCTCAGGGAGCGATAACCATCTGCCACAACAGGTTGGGGGTGAGGGGAAGAAGACAGGACACGCAAGGGGAAGCAAGTGAAGAAGACTCGTATCGGACTCAGTTCCAGAGTAAATAGACGCAGTTAAAACCGTAGATTAATCTGGTATGTGAACTGAAGCCAGTTTTTTCCTAAGAGAACAGCGAATACGTCTGACTTTGTCCCCTCTTTTTTGACTAGCAGTGGGAGTCGGCTTCTGACATCTTGTCATTCAAACCTCGTAAAGTTTAAACAGTTTTTTGTTGTCTAAAGAAGTTGGAGAAATTGAATGTATTCTTACCGTCTCCCATTTTTACAACTGTAATAGTAGATCGCTGAAGTCGGACGTTGAATGTGGGCTGGGAAAGTTTACACAACTGTCAATACGCTGATATTATGAGCTGAGGAGCATAAGATTGATTTCTCTCTGTTAAGAAAACTTTTGGCAATCACGTGAATTGGAAGAGAAAGGTAATCTGCTAGTGGGTCCTCTTGAGGCCTCAGTGCTTCCTGCGTGATATGGTTATGAGTCAGAGAAAACTGCACGGTACTTTCTCATAATTATTTAAACACTTAAAGGCAGATTTCATCCTAAAAAGAGACACTCCCCTGAAAGCTTCCTGTAACTTCAGAGTGTCTTCTCCATATTAATAATTTAATGTTGATTAAGCCAGTTTTGCAGTAACGACACAGCGTTTAGAGCATAATGAAGAATCTGCCACCAAATATTTTGACACAAGATGTTCAGTTTGGTGCTTTTGCTCGAGAGTGGTCAGTGTTGGTTTCAAACCCAACATCGGGATCTTTATTTTATTTTATTTTTTATTTATTCATTTATTTTTTTCCCACAGCTTTTCGTTTGAATGCCTCTAAAAATGTGAAACCTCAAAACAAACCTTAAATTCCAGTGATATTTTACTGAGAATTAAGCGACGACTCTATAACCACTTTCGACCACAGCGCTCCTTTTTCGTAGTCCGTCTCATCTTTTCCCATCGAAGCCTTTTTCTGATTTGGGGCGTCGATGCCATCCTTTATATGTGCGAGAGGAAAGCAGCAGTAAGACGGCAGCTAGGTGAAAGCTTTCAGGATAGTATACTCTACCCACCCGTTCATGAAAGGGCGGAGACTTCCCAGGACACAGCAGTACAACAAAATACAAATGACTACAGATGGCAATAACAATCCTGTTTTAGCTAAAGTGGTCCTGACTGAAAAGATCTCTGAGGTCACATAACACTTTATAGAAGCAAGTCACTCACAGGCCAAGTAGTGCGTGCCAAGATGAGTGAATTTCTCTTCAGATAAAATATACTGCACCTTTTTCATCCTCGCTGTTTTTAAAATCCAGTTCCCAGACTGACTAGTTGCCAGCCTTGTTTCCTCACCTCATATTGATTTAGGGTGGAAAACAAATTGGACTACGTGCAGTTAAAAGGTTGGCTCTAGCACCCACTGTCCCACAGCGGCCGCTTGTAAAAGTATCTCTAAACAGCTCCTCGTAAATCACTTAATAACCACTGGAGAAATGACGACCAGGCCTGCCTTAAGAAGGCGTCCCTGTACAGTGCACTTTTGTTAGAGAGATCAGAGGTGGAAAATATTACTCATCTATGCTAAAGAGAGACGATCGTGTGAATATTGAATTCTCTTACCCTTACTTAATGTCCCTATGTAGGAATGTTTTTGTTTTTTTTATACAGTGGTCTTAGATGGAGAATATTGCTTTCACATGTTTCAGCTGCTTAGAGGCAGAATGAATCATTGAAGAGATTAAGCCTGTGAAAGCCCTTTGAGGATTAAGTCCTTTCCTGATATAGCGTTCCTCCCCACACCAGCAAAGATGCAGTAAAATGAACTGGGTCACATAATGCGTCTATATGGTTTCCTCAACTATTTTACACTTGGGAAATTTATCAGATGGGGACACAAAAAAGTAGATCAATTGCTCTATGCCATCACGCTGCTATTTGGATCTTGTTCATTACACAAGCAGTTGTGTAATTAAGCGTCTCGCAGGTTTTTGGGGATGCAAGCAGTTTGTCGGTACGAGCAGGAGAGACTTGACTGCACAAGGGTGGCTCGACCAAACTACAGTAACAAAGTGGAATCTCAGAGGACCTAAAAACTGAATCAATGTTACATTAACGCCGTATTGTGCACACAGGCAAAAACGATAAATGCTGACATTGGTTTATGTAACGCAGTAATTCACATAGATATTAATCATCCTATTAATCATGTATCGTTGGATCTATTGGTATTTGAACAATGGTACTTTTTTTTCCTTTGTATGCCACCACAGTGGATTTTAAATCAGACAATGAAGTGATTGAAGTGCAGACTTTAAGCTTTAATTCAGGGTACTGTAGTACTACAAGAATTTTGATAGAGGGCTTTTTTCTATCTTTGATTTATTTATTTGTTTTTGGGGCACACATTCAACTCTGAATGAAAGCTGCCTCTCTTTCCAAAAAACAACCCAAAACAGGCAGGCTGCAACATTTTCCTGCCTAACGTCCTGCGCGTGAGACCAGCTGTCAGTCTTCATTTGCGTTATCAAATTATCAGAGTACATTCTGCCGTCCCAGATGAATTGCTCACCCAGCATCATGTTTTGCTATCTCACGTGTAATAAAACATTCATACTAGTATGTTTAACATCAGACAGGATTGCTTGAAGTCATTTCCGCTCCAAGCTATTGGTTTAAAAGATGCTGACATTGGTTAAAATCCCCCCATCCCAAATCGCTTTAAAAATTATGAAGAGGAGGGTTTTTCCTTGGCAATCCTTACATCTTAGAGTAAGGAACAAGCACTTATACTTGGTATTCTCGCCGTGTCTAAACATATGAGTGTTCAGAAAATGAAATTTAATGATGACAGTGTTGGATCAGCAGAATATCACTGGAGGCTTCAATATTTCTGGCTGATATGATAAACGGGTATGAGATTCGCTAATCTACTCCCCCAGTAAGGGAAATGAGAGGATTGCTATCTCTCCTTTTTGCGTCTACCACTGCAACATTTCTTAGATTTTTAAAGTGACTTTAAAAAAAATGAATGCTTTTGAATGAACAGTATGTGAAGCTATCATCGGATATTTCATCTGAGCAGCCATTACTGTTTTAAATCTGCATGTGTTTGTGGGTAATGGGAGAAGTTTGAAATATAATTTTTTTGATTTTGAGATCAAAGTGGTGAAAGATGAGACTGGAGATGAGAGCTGACGTAAAGTGTAACCCGTGCGTGTCTGTAGGTGCTACCTTTGACGTGGCCATGCGATTCCTATCGGAGTGTCCCTGGAAGAGGCTGCAGGAGCTGAGAGCTTTGATCCCAAATGTCCCGTTTCAGATGCTACTGAGAGGAGCCAACGCCGTGGGCTACACCAACTACCCTGACAACGCGGTCTTTAAGTGAGTGACACGCGCACATTTTCAAATCATTCAGGTTTACTATGAATATGTGTATTCTGAATCCAAATATGTCCATTAATCCAGTGATGAATGCCCCGACATGCACGCATGTCCACCTTAAGTTGCATTGTCAAAGAGATCTAATGACTATTACAAACCACTGGTGTAGTTTTCAGTATTCAGAGTAAAGTCAGTATCCGGTCATCCAGCTTTGGACAGCTCAGCTGACACTTCGTAACACTGGAGCGGCTTTATCGTTTTCCCCATCTGTTTTTGTTTGTTTTTTTTCTTTTAGCTGTGTTGAAAACAGTTTTTATTGATTTGTTGAAAAACATGAATTTAATCAGATTTTCTTAAAGCCAGCTGCTGCTCCTTCTGCTTTTTCTGTCATTGTGACATTATTCCAGAAATTTTCTGTCATTTCTATGGGAACAACGTTGCTAACTGTCAGGTTCATGCATGCACTTTTTGTTAAATAATTGAAAATGAAATGTATTGTTGTTCTTGAATAATATCACGCAGAGGTGTTTATTTCTAAGCAGAAAGTACAGCAGAAAGCATTTCTACTCCAGACTTCAAATTTGGATTAAACCCTCTATCAGACCTATTCTCACTGATTGTTCAGTCCAGTTTTTATATAATTTGGCACACGTCAGCCTTTTCTCACAGTTTCCCTTCCTTAAGAATGGCTTCTTGACAGCTGCCCTTCCTTTAAGACCATTTCTGTTGAGGCTTCATCAAAAAGTCATTTGACAAACTGATGCGTGTCTCAGGTCCTGTCAGGTCTTTGCTGGATTCTTTCCCCCAGTTCTTCAGGACATGACTCTCACGTGTTCAGTTGCTGTAGACGATCTTTTAGGCGACTTATTCTTATGCTGTCTGCTTATCCAGTTTTATCAAAATTGTTAAGGCAAGGTGTGCAGACACAACACCGGTTCCTCCCTAAAGTTCCTGTGAAATGGTACGGTCCGAAGACTGAACTGAAAATAAGTAAAAAAGCAAAACGATGTCCAACAACAAACTTTCAAAGACCTTCAAAAAGGCTGGAGAACTATTATTAAAGAACATTTTAGAAAGGTGTTTGCTTCTTTGGAGGAAGACATTTTAATCATATTCACGTATTTTTCATTCTTTTCTGCTCATAATGTAGTTTGGAATTGAGAAATGATTTCAAAATAACAAAATGTGTTTTCTATAAACCTTTTATGAGTTTTGGTTACATCATTTTGTTACAGAATCATCTTTGTAGATTTTGTTTTGTGCACTTGCACAACTTTTTGAAAGTGAAGGAAACTGAATCTTTCCACCTCTTTTCCACCTCTGAAAAGTGAATATACTCCCCACTGCTCATATAAAATTTGCACAGTACTCTTACACCACATTGGCTTTTTAATTTTTTAAGAGCTGTTGCCTAAGTGTCATATATAATTTAGATTTCCCATATCGATAAAAATTAATCAACATACGATGACACTGTTTTTGACAGCTTTATGAGACTAGCTTCATATTTCATGCTGTTTTCCAACCTTTTCAGCAGTTAGCTTCTTGAAGCTCAGGTTAATGACATTAGGGATGTTTTATAGCTACTTGTGTTTGTAATAATTATGTTATAGCATCTACCCAGCAGTAGTGCGCCTACAAAATAAAAGCTGGACATGTCCAACCTAGCCTTCCAGCACAGTTGCTTCTCCTCTCGATATATCTAATTGGATGCACCGTACGGTGGCTAGCCACAAACCACACAATTTACTCACATTTAATCAGGTCAGTTGGTTGATGTGTTCCTGTTGTCTCTCGGCATGCTTACCGAGGTACACATCATTGATACAGCTGTATATTAGTAATGCACTTAGGGCCATGAATATTGCACTACCTCCACACATGCCTGCAGTTCTTTTCCAGATGGATGGATTGACAAGCTTACTTTGTTGATGTGCATGAGTAATATATATACAAGCTTACACACCTGCAGTGCATACACAAATATTAGATCACACAACTACCCTATCCTTACATGTCTACTCTAACCCTCCTATCCATACACCAATCATTTCTCCCCACTCATAACTCCCATTTTTATGCTTCCATTCGTCTCCCTGCACAATACACTTCTTACCCTCCTTTTAACTCCCCCTTTCTTTCTGTTCCTCCTGGTCCTCGTCTCCCTCTTCAGCCTGCGTCCCATAGGGAGGGTGCCATCGAAAATTTGCACATCATTGTGATTAATGACTTTGATCTGTTTGCCCGGCTCCCTTTCCATCCTGCTTACACGCTCACTCCCTCACCCGCAATGTTTTTAGTGCAGCAGCTAACAGCCAAGTGACCTAAGCGTCTTCATTAACTAAATCAAATCAAAGAGTAATTCCGTTCTATTTAATTGATTTAAATTCTTTTAAAGGGTCACTTTGGAGGGAGAGGGATGTGAAATGTTTGCGGCCTAAAGAAATGAAGGGGTCATATGATTGCTAACTAGATTAGGACTTTATGAACTTCTTAACAACAAAACTTATCCTCCTGCATTGCATGAATGATGATCACTTCAGCTCTGAGTTGGATATCTAGGGCAATGCAGTGTTTTTCCATTTGGTGCCAGATAGCATAGACTAGACGGCGCTTGTATACGTTGTACTGTATTTCTAAATAAAGACTGGACACAGACGTTTGACAGCTAATCCTCTTGTGGCACAAATGAACACACAATGCGTCTCTGTTTATTTGCCAAAATAAAAGCTCTCAGTCTGTAAATACTGCATTCACAGTAGCACAGCTACAGTACGTACTCACCCCATTTATGAAAAACCTGATTAAGATACCGAGGCCAAGGCAATAATAGGAGGGATTTACCACTAGCAGCTCGGATAATGAGGCGGCTATACATTTCTTTCCAGTCATTGTGAGCTCCTGTGGGCCGTGTAAGCGTACTTTTCATGAAAATAGTGGGAATATTGTATTTACTCAGGTACAGCAATATTTATGAGTGCCGATATGGAGACGGATATAAACAGCTTATCCCTACCTGGATGTGCACCATTATCTGGAGTACACGGTGCATGAAGACGAACTCATTATGTATGTGTGAGTGAGGCTGTGTGATAATCTCACAGTGTACAGGAAGTCCTGACAGCATCCATGACCTGATTACAATTAACATTTAAAAACACTACCGTTTGTGTGGGTCGACTAACACGAATGCCTCTCCCGCTCCCACCCTAAGGTTCTGCGAGGTGGCCAAGGAGAACGGCATGGACATCTTCCGTGTGTTTGATTCTTTGAACTACCTGCCTAACATGGTGCTGGGTATGGAGGCTGCTGGAGCAGCAGGTGGCGTAGTTGAAGCTGCCATCTCCTACACAGGTGACGTGTCTGACCCAATGAGGCAGAAGTACTCTCTGGAATACTATGTCAAACTGGCAGATGAGCTTGTCAAAGGTGGAACTCACATCCTATCTATCAAGGTAAGTAAATAAAAAAAGGATCTGGGAGCGGTTTACTGCTGCTCAACTTTGGCAGCCGCACAGGCCATCTTTTCCTTCCCTCTGAAAATCTAAAGTTTTTGGCGCTTGCTTTGCTCTTGTGTGGAAATCCTTGCCAGTTTGCTTCCAAATATAAATAACATAAATAGTATCAGGTGAAGAGCTTTTATGAAGGCTTTCATCTTCAGATGCACACACGCTATCTTCTTACACCAGCAGTTGTATGTGTAAGTTATGTACATCATGATTGGAGCTTAAACTACAAACTAAACCTTGTCTAGCTGTATAACATGGGTTGTGTACAGTGCAACTAGCACTTGAATGCAAATATCTTTTGTGTTGATGGTAAAGCTCCTTTGGCTTGACTAATTCGAGAACTTGAAAAATGACCAATATTTCATCATGTGAGCAAAAAATATTCTGCATCTACAATACTGATCTTTTGCTGATACTGTTACATTTGGTGCCATTAGTATGGAAAGGATTGCAATGTTTAATATCCAGGCATCAATAACCAGTGTCCACAGCGTACACACCTCACACATGGACTTAAAGTGACACTTTGAGTTACTCTCACAAGTGAATTGTTGAACTCAGCTGAAGGTTTTCAGCTTGCTTCAATTAAATTAACTTGTATATTTGAGCTTCTTATCTAAATGAATAGACTGATAATGCTCACAATGAATTAATTTCTTTATTCAGGCATGACCGAATATTTTGAAACGTGAAATGATAAACTCGCACTCTGCCACAGTGTGCACCATCACACGCAGCTGTGACAATCTCATAAAAGGCTGGCAGAGCTAATGAGGTTAACTTTTAAAGGAGGAAACAGGCATGTATAATAATTTCTTGAAGTGCAATGATCATCAAAGGGAGCACAACTAAACATCTAAGCTCTGCCTGCGATTTGTATTAATATCAGTTATAATTTACACTTCATAATGAATGTAGAAAATGTGACTCTTCGATTTGTTGTGCTAATGAGTGCGTTGGATGTATTCCTCAGACCTACAACCTTTCTCCCCTCCATCTCCCACCAGGATATGGCCGGCCTGCTGAAGCCAGAAGCCAGTAAACTTCTGATCAGCGCTCTGAGGGACCGCTTCCCAGACGTACCCATCCATGTGCACACGCACGACACAGCTGGAGCTGGTGTTGCTGCCATGCTGGCCTGCGCTGAAGCTGGTGCTGATGTAGTTGATGTGGCGGTACGTATTTAACATGTTTCTTCTATGAGACTTAATAAAGTGGGACTTCTCCATAACTTTGATTTAAAATTGATATCAGGGGCATTATAGGATGCTTTCCATATGGCGAGTGCTAACTGCTATTCGACAAATAATGAGAAAATAATTATTTCAGTCTACACGCCAGTTATCCTCACAGCATGAACAAACATTAATTTTCTACCAGTTCCTGCAGTTTGCATTGTGAAATATCACTGAAATTAAGATGGAACTGTTGCTGAAGCCAGGATCATTTCCCTTACTGCGATCACTGACGCATGCTGCCAGCATGGGCAGATTCATTATAACAATTGGCTACTATTTGCGGTTTGTGCTGTTCAGTTCCTTTTAACACCGTATGCAACAACCGATTGCCCACCATGGATCGGTTAAACACCCACTCAGCATTTGTATTCATTGGTTTATCTGTCGATTGCAATAAAGCGTGCTAAAATTACTTTTTCTTTGTGCTTTCATCAGGCATAACGTTTTGACCACTGATAGGGGAAGTGAATAAATCTGATTATCTCTTCATTACGGCCCCTGTAGGTGGATGGAATATATTACAGAACATTTTTTCCTCAAAGTTGATGTTAGAAGCATAAAAAATGGACAAGCATAAGGATTTGATTGAGTTTGACAAGGACTGAAGTGCGATGGGTAGACTGGGTGTTAACTGGGTCAGAGCATCTCCAAAACTGCAGCTCTTGTGGCATGGTCCCGGTCTGCAGTTGTTAGTATCTATCAGAAAGGAAGCAACTGTGGTGACAGGCGGTCAAGGCTTAGTGATGCACGTGGTGATTGGCCCATGTGGTTCGATCCAACAGATGAGTGCAAAGTGCTGAAGAAGTTAATGCTGGTTCTGATAGAAATGTAGAATACACAGAGCATCAGTACTGTACCATGGAGCAATGAAACAGTTTGGTTTAATGACTCGCGTTTTCTTTTACATGCTTGTGTCACTTACCTGGGGAACACCTGACACCAGGATAGACTATGGGAAGAAGACAAGCTGGCAGTGTGATGCTTCAGGCAGTATTCACATGGAAAACCTTTGGTCCTGCCGTTCATTATGGATCTTACTTTGATACATGCAACCTAGCTAAGCGTTGCTGTAGACATGTACACCCTGATGGCTGTGGCCTCCTTCAGGAGGATAATGTGCACTGCTGCAACGCAAAAATTGGTTCGGCAACAGTTTGAGGAGTAAAACAAAGAGTTTGAGGCGTTGACTTGGCCTCCAAATTCTCAAGATCTGTCCAGTCAGGCATCTGTGGGATGTGCTGGACAAACTAGTCCAATCCATAGAGGCTTGACAGCTTACACGACCACAGCACACCTTCAGAGGTCCAGTGGATTCTGTGCCTCAACAGCTCTGGGCTTTTTTGGCAGCATAACTGGGGTCAATACAATATTGGTCAGGTGGCCATAACACTGCCTGGTCAGTGTAATTAGCTGAAGACTTTGGGAAGGACTACATGTACAATCTACAAAGGTCATGAATTAGGTTTTCGGTCAAACAGTATTCATATTGATTGTTTCTCTCTAGGTTGACTCCATGGCTGGGATGACCTCCCAGCCCAGCATGGGAGCCATGGTTGCCTGCACCAAGGGGACCAAGCTTGACACTGGTATGTCACACACTCATTAGCCTCTCAGGTCAGTTGTTTAAAAAAAAAAAAAAAGTCATATAAAGAATTACAATTACTTTTGGCCAAAGGAGCACTAGTAAGTATTGCGATGAGTAACTAAATGTTTAATAATACACCTGCAGCTTGGAATTGTTAATGAGATCAAGCTCAGAATACATTTTTGAGTGTCCTGCTTCAGAGGAGGAAAGGCATTGATCAACAAATCAATGCATGAGTCAAAGTCAGGCAGACCTGTGTGTTCTACCCAGTGATAAGTACACAGTCGATTGTTAGAGGGCGATGTAAAGAAAAGGAGACAGCAAATAGAAGGAAACCACTGTGGTCAATAAAAAACTCCTCCTCTGATCCATAAGATAAATGGTTCACTTACTTGTACAGGCAGATTTGTTTTTGATGTCCACAGCCCTGCATGGTTATATAAACAATATCAGCAGTAGCCATTATTAAAGTGGTTGTATTTCATAAGTTTGCTAAAAATTGAAACCTGATGTGCAGCACAAGCACATCAGGAGCATCCTTGGAGCTTTTCAAGGTTTTAAGGTTCTCTGAAAATGCCTTAATGTCACACTTAGTGACTGATTTGCTTTCCCAAACAGCATCGTACCAGCCTCTGTCAGATATCTTGTTGTTGGCCTTTGTACTGTGCATTATGTTATATTCTCCCACACCTCTGATCAGCGACTGGGCTCGGTGACTTCCCACAGCGAGGGCAGCAGAAAGGAAGATGTGTTAACGCACTCAGTCGTAAAACTTCTGTTTAAAAATTGAAGGGAAACAAATTGGGTTAAAGGAATTAAAAGTGATGTGGAGTTTGCTGCTCAGTTATGTGGAGTAATGCTGTTGGGAATACTGACTCAGCTCTGCTAACCAGATGTGATAGCTCATTTCCATTACTCAAAACCTTAAAATGCCCAGCTAATTTTGTTTACATGATATTCATACTGCACACTGTCAGCTCCTGCAGCGTCCTTAACATAAGAAGTTTGGCACTGTAGGGTAAATTATTGCCGATTATGTTTTAAATAGACTGGCGTAGTCGCCCTGATATTCTGTGACACACTATTTTCTATCGCCTGTTTTTTGCCGTGTGGTGATTGTCCTTAGTTTTATCATTGATTGCTTGGCATAGACTCTTATGTAGCCACATTGCAGTTATCCTCGAGCACAGACTACTCAGTCTGTGGTGATACACACATGTGCACCCCTGCTTTGCATATTTATTGGTGTATTCTCAGACGTGGTCTGAAGAGGGTTCTGCACTTCCTGTCGTGAATAAAATCACTGTTTGTTAAACTGATGCAGAATCTAGCAAGCCTTAGTTTGTTTTACATGGTTACATCAGTGCTTAACATTTAAAATGATTAACCCGTACATGAGAAAAATCCCACCTTAAACTGTTAGTTTAGAAAATGTATTAGACCATAAAACCATGAAAACACAAATATAGAAAAATAGTTTAAAACTTAAAAACATATTATTTATTAGGCCAATAACAGGCTTGGTTCACATTTTTACACCCAAACTCGAGTCGGCACGCTGGACCTTAATCAAGCATAACATTTACTAAAACACATTTTTCTTATTTTTCTGTTGAGAAATGCAAGTAAATGACTGTCATTTGGCATCTTAATCAGAAGTAGTAATGTGCTTTTTCCATTTTTTCCTTTTTAGAAATTTGTAACACATTTTGAAAACTGATGGAAAACAATAATTATAATAATTTCAGCCATAAAAATATAATTTCCGTTAACGAACTTGCACATTCTGGTGGATTAACCATTAGAGAAACATCAAAAACGAATTTGTGTATCGTGGTGATATCACATCACAGTACTTCTGTAGCACTGGGCACATTAGGCTGGGTTAAAGCACAAGTAATTTCCACTTTTGAGAGACTAAAAAACGTCTTAAGCGTAATTACAGTGCAGCTACCGTGGTTTCAGAAAATTATGGTAAACCACGGGTGTTGGTGGTGTTTGTACCTTATTGTTTCTCACTCACATTTAAAACCCTTTCATAGAAGAGGAAGTGATTTTTGTTCATAAAGCAACGTAGTAGCAAAGCCATTTGGACGTGCTGTGTTCGCAGCATAATGTGTGGCTTGAGCCATGAAGGAAAATCTGTTTGCATCGTTGCTGCTCACTCAGTACTCATTTAACCCACAGCTGGATGCAACAGGTTCTTGGACTCGAGTAGGAAACATTGTAGAGCACGACATAAATGTTTCAGTCGCAGTCCGGTTTAATGACACAATATCAATTTGTGAGCATACAGTCCCAAAAAAAAAAAGGGAACAGAAAGACAAGGTCGTTACTCAAAAGCCAGAGTTTTTAAAGTCTCTCAGGTTATTCATGGAATTTCAATTTGCAGACCGTCTCACACACATTTGTGCACACTCGTGCTTTATCCTGTATCCTGGGGTGACCCTGGTAAATGCATTATGCATACAGCTCCCTCTCACATCCAGCTTCTTTTATACCTGTCATCTTGGCCTCGTGTCTTCTTTTCATCACCGCGTGATTTTTGTGCCTCTCTCCCTTTCCCTCTCTGTTTGCCCATCTCACTACATTTGTAATCAAGAAAAGCACTGTCTGACACTTCCACACCTCACTGACCCTAGTCTGTTGACTGCTTCTCTTTACTTCCTCCCAGCTTTCTTCCATCTCTCTTTCAAAGCAATAATCAGTGCAGTGTAGTGTGCGCTGCCTATTCGATCTCCCACCCTCTCTCTGCTCCTATGCCTTTTCCTATTACTCCCCCTGCTTTTACATTGTCTTCCCTCGTCATCCTCCTCTTCCTTCTTTGTCAATCTGCCACAAACCAATTAACGGCACTTTCCATGCCTCCAACTCCCACTCTGCTTGTCCTTTCCCTTCGTCTCCCTCAAAATCTCTCTTGGTATCTCTTTCTCCCAGAGAAATGGCAAAGCATTGGCTCTGTGGTTAATTTGTTTGTCTTCATGCCGTCTCTTTGTTTATGCAGTAAGCCGCGACGTGCGTACATACCCATGCGTTTTAAAAGTCATACATATTCACACACGGTTATGCAGCTGAATGATGACACATATTAAAATGGTCCTCATGTTTATTTGACACTGCATTTACTGCCTTCTCTTGTGCATCATGCTTGGATTTAATTGATAAAATATTTAGTAACAAATGGCAGACGCTCTGCTCAGAGGTTATACGTTAACAGTGTAGACAGTCGAACCCTACACACTCACAGCTGAACCCAGACAAACGGGTGAGCACAGGCATTAAATGCATCCAACCTGTTACATCGACCTTTGTATTTGGGTTTTTTCTCCCACAATGTTATTGTGTCTTCGTCTCATCAGCCTCTGGTGTGTGTGTGTTACAACTGTTTATGTGTGTCAGTCTACAAAATGTGTGTATAGATTAATGAAAGCAGAAGTATGCGTCTGTCTGTTTGTATCCTCTGTTAGTGATTTTTGTGCTGCTAATGAGCTGAATATTGATGGCAGTTCGTCACTACCAAGCAGCCATCTGTATGAGTGATCTATGGACATGTGTGTTCTCATGGGTGCCTAAAAGGGGGGAACAAGTGAAGCAAACGAATCCACACTATTCAATTATGGAAAAAGCTTGTCATCCTTTGTGTTCTAATTATAGATTTATTGTCATACGGTTGCGTGTGTGTCGGATTTATTTACAAGGATCTGTGTACAAAAGGAACAAGGGGTGAGCAGATGAATGCTTGAACTTAAAGCATTTAGGCTGTGATAAAGGGAAGATTTGTGTCTGATTCTCAGTTTACTATTGAATAAAACTAATTGCAAAGTTAATCTTCTAAGATTGAATGTTTATTATTTCAGACTAATTCAAAGTCATTTAGACTTTCAGACCATTTTTTCCTTAATTGTCTTTAGAGTACCAGGGGCATTAGTTTGATCATACAGCAGCTGAAGCTGGTTGTTTGCTTGCTATTGAAGTCGCAGGCTGGCTTGAGTTAGAGCACCTCTCTCCAGGTTGGGCAGTCATCATTGGGACTTTTACTGGGAATGAAGCACATCTGCAGATTTCAATTTGTAGGGGTCTTTTAGACAGTCTGGCTGGAGTCGACTGAGCAGGTTCTGCAGGACAGAGCCAGATGATGTTGGCACACAGCAGGAAGCAGCAGCTGCTGTTGACTTAGACTCTGAATTGTTTTGCTTGAACTACACCAGGCTTCAGAATTTGTGGCGTAACTATGTAACTTATTCCAAAATACACAAAAGATTTAGGTGCCACATTAAACAAAAAATAAACTAGATGAAGAAATCTTGATTAACTTAAACCTGGTAAGTGCAAAGTCCAAATAAAGTAAATTGTGTGAATAAAATGCTTTAAAGTAGTTGAAGAAAATGGTATTACTATGGGAAGAAGGCAAGCTGGCTAAAATATTCAACAGTAAAAGGGAGAGAGTACGAAGTAGGAGCTAAGATAACAAAATAATAATATGATATAAGAGAGGGAGCAAGTCGGTCGTGATCAATTGTTTTATCACACTGGTCTGGTTGAAGTGTGTTTCAGGGGTTTTGCACTGTTGTTGGACTTGACACCCTAAATCCTTTAAGAAATATCTTTTTTTTCTATTATTAGTTTAATTCTGTTTAGAATAAACCACAGTGTTGACCAAAGAAACTGAAAGGCCATTGACATTGTGTAATTCAGTCATTGTGTTACTTACTGACTGAATAATGTGTCTTGCATCTCTAAACAATCACATCTGCATAAGATATGATACAATAAACTGATTGTGAAATCTTTTTAACATACTGGAAAGTATTAGAATGTTCAGGTCTGTAATGGTTTGGTGTACTGGGATACTGTGTTCAGCTGTAGACCATTTAATAATTTGTGCGCTTCTGTTCCTTACAAATAAATATCGAGGGACAACAGAAGAGCAATCAAATCATCACAGTTTTGTCAATGTGGAAATGAGTTTCCTCAGATACGACAGACCATCGTCCTTTTTTTGCACACAGCTTCGGTTTATCTTATTCCAAGATCATAAGACTGAACACCTTCCACAGTCTTTCACTTGACATGACCTCTTGTGCATGAGTAAATTTTTTAAAGTCGCTGATGATATGTTTTGTTTTGGATATGTTTAATTAAAGATGGGACTAATCACACCATTTATTAAAACCATCAAGGACTGGGTCATGGGTGGTCTCGTTATCCTGAAGCTGTCTAACAACAACAGTCATGTGAATACTTTTAAAATGGTCCCGTTTTCATACCTTTTAGGCAAGCAAATGGTTACAGATGCCAAATTAACCGCTTTTATAGGAAAATTAGCATTTTCTACAGTAAAGTAAATGCAGGTTTATGGCAGCGGGGTGAGAGAGAGGTGTGTGTGAGAGTGAGACAAAGACGTGTGGAACATCTTCAAAACATCTTCAGAGTCGTTGATGACTTTTTCAAGAACTGTAGAAATGACACACAAGATTCTCTTATATTGAATTGTTCATTCCCGTTGAATATGACGCCACTAAGATGTTCTTAGTTCTTTAAATGTCTTGCAAGAAACAGTGTCATTGTTCAACTCTTATTGCAGATTATCTTCATCCCCCCAAATTCCACTGAGACTCGTATTGTGTGTAAACCTGTCCACTTGCTGACACTTTAAGTTTCCCTCAGACCCGTTTTGTGAGATGTTAGCTTGTAAGATGATGTTTTGACCTTTCATTATCTCCTTATTTCAGCTTATAACTCAGTCACGTATAATTTGTTTATTTTTATACAATATCAAGTTTCACACCGTGTTTGGGAACTAATTCAAACCAGTTTAAAAAAATCATTTTGAATCACTATTTGAGTTGATTAGGTCAAAGCCTTAGTAGTCACACATCATTCTTTGGCGGTCACAGTCTGTTAATCCCCTGCAGTGTGACAGAAGTGAGAAATGTGCCATTTAGCATAATTGCAATTAAGACTTGGAAAAAGAGCAGGCAGGCTTAACACATGCATTAACTGTGGCCTACCAGACTTTAGGTTAGCTGAGATTACAATTCTACTGTTGGCTAAATACTAAACCAGTCAAGTCAGTGTTAGCCGAGTTTGCCCGCCCACCTGATGTTACCTTCATGGAGGAAAAAGAAGTAACCCTCCTGCTCTAAGTAGACATTAGCCTGATGAGTTTAAGATCTCTAGTTTGCTCACTGAGTCTTATTTAATAAAACATGATGTGAATTATGTGCATTGTGGTTACATTCATGTCAGAAGTTATGATAAAGGAGGTTATGTTTTGGGGTCATAGCCCTTACCCATGACCTCCGGTTCCAAAAAGCTAAGAGCCCAGGGACCCCCTCTCTCCTCACACCCAGATCTCACACTCACAGGAAGTGATTGAATTACCATGGTTACAGGGCATTCCTCTTTGTTGTATCCACCGTTTTAAAACGGTAACTTAAAATTAGATGGTTTAAAGTTGCAAATGTCTCTTTGTCCATCAGCTAAAAGCCCCCACATGCATAAAGTTGCAGCTGCAGCCGGTTTTAGGGAGGAGCTAAAGATTCGCCCACGGTGACCTTAGAATCAGACTCAGCTGCCGAACATGTCCCCGCACTGTATTAATCCAAACTATAATTTCACAACGGAAGCATAAATGAAAGATTAAAAATAAGTGTTCACAAACAGAGAAGAAAATGGACCCAATTACTGCCTGACTTGGCAGACGGTTGAATTTGAGGAGCAACAACATGCACATTAATATCACATTAATTTCACAGTAGCTCCATTTACCCGCCAAGATCAGTCGAGGGACACAAACACTTTGGAGTATGTACTCCTTCAATCTAAAAAGTACAAGCTTGTCTCTCAGTTATTGAAGTAATACGTTTGGCTCATTAATATGGCTGATTTTTGTCATCATTAGCCAAAAGCTCAGTGTACTGCCATTTCTGTCATGGTATTAAAGCAGGTGCAAGGTAAGCTGCTTTAACACACCTTAAGTGGCAGCAACAAATGCTGTTTTAGTTTTGTTTTGTTTTTTTTGTTTTTTTAAAGATCTCAAAATATTAGAGGGAATTAACAAGCAGCTTTGATGTAGCAAAGACCAGATTAAAATACAGAGTGACTTTTCCAGCATGCTTACAGGCTCCGAGTACAATTTACACAATAGGTAAACTAGATATTATCCTGTAATACACCTTCCAGAAGAGATGAGCATGAGCTGCTGCTTCTGCTGCAGACTAGTTTGTTGAAAGTATATTATAAAAACTACAGGGTGATACTGGGTTATTGATAGAGGAGGGAAAGAGACTACATAGAAGCCTACCAAGTAGGCACATCTCCTCTTCACACGATGTTCTCTATTTGATGGTACTCTGCTGTATGTGATGCAGACAGCTGAGAGTAGGAATCAGCACACTGTAGTGTCATTGGAGATGCATTCAAACATACCTGATTGGCGTGTGTTAACAAACGTTTAGCACACTGCTCAGTTTAACATGCTGCTTATTTTTTTTGCATTAGCATCAGCATCATAAGCCCACAATTGACTAGTTGGCACAGTGCATATGTTGTCAATATGACTAATTCAGATAAATGGCAGGCTCCCATGGCTTCACTAACGGTTCATCTGTATTTATAGACCGTATCACAATGTAAGCTAAATCTGGTGATTGCTACTTTACATGAAGACAACAGTATTGTTGTTTAATGCTGAATGCATTTAATCTAATCAGCCACATCATATGCTGTGCTAGTACTGGGTTGGACATGATTTGTCAGCGATATATATTCATGATGGGAATCTCCTGTTCAGCACATCTTAAAGGTGCTCTGAGATCTGACTCTGGAGGCTATTTGAGAGTATTGTGACAATCCACCGTATGCTGCTAAAAGGAGCCATCAGGAGATTGTCACACTGTGGCTATAAAAGAATAGACATGGTCAGTAGCAATGCTCGGGTAGGCTGTGACATTTAAAAAGATCATCCATTGCTTTTCATATCTGCTGTTTGGTGACTCTGCTGATAATTGTAGCCTCTGTTTCCTATACTGAGCTGATACAAGTTTCTGTTGCCGTAGCCCATCTGCTTTGAGGTTCAACATGTCGTGCACTCGGAGATGCCCTTCTGCATACCTCAGTTATAACAAATGGTTATTTGAGTTTGTTTCCTTCCTATCAGCTCAAAGCAGTCTGGCCCTTCTCCTGACCTCTGCCATCAACAAAACATTTTCACCCAGAGAACTGCTGCTCGCTGGATATTTGCTTTTTTCCAGACAATTCTGTGTAAACCCTAGAAAAAGGTCATGGTTTCTGAAATGCTCACATCAGTCTGACACCAACAACCATACCACATTCAAAGTCTCTGAACTCACCTTGTTGTCATTCTGATGCTCCGTTTGAGCTTTGACACTTTGGTCTGCGTGCATTTAAGTGCTGCCTTGTGATCAGCTGATTAGATATTTGCATTAACATATAGTTTAACAGGTTTCGACGGGGCAGGCGAGTGTAAGTAACCCCTAAGATTACAAACTCAAATTTCTGCTCAGGGTCTCTATCTCTAGTGACATACTTTAGTTTTCTATATTAAAAGACCTCAAACATCAAAATATCTTTGCTTTTGTTTTTGCCCCATGTGACATTTAAGTGTAAAGTAATTTTCAGTTCACCGTACGCCAAGTCGCATAACTGTGTGCACTGAGCACAGATTTGATGTCAGTTTACTGTCCTGTTTTGCAGGCATTGCTCTGGAGAAGGTGTTTGACTACAGTGAATACTGGGAAGTAGCCAGAGGCTTGTATGCTCCGTTTGATTGCACTGCCACCATGAAATCTGGCAATGCCGACGTGTATGAGAATGAGATACCCGGAGGACAGTACACCAACCTTCACTTCCAGGTACAGTTAAATGCTGCTGTTTCGTTTTTGCCTGTCAGTGGATTATTTCAAGGCTAAAAACATTAGGTTACTGCATTGTATGAATCCAATTCCAAAATTTGTGACTGGTACGATGAACTGCGTTCACGCTGTGCCTGTTTTTTAATGCGCTGACACCTGAGGTCCCAAAGATCACGCGTATCCAATATTGATTTTCAGCCCTTGCATTCTGTTGTCATTTACATTTTACACAGCGTCCCAGTGTGGGTTTGTATCTGGTTAACTTAAATGGAGAAACAGGTTCTGTGTCTATTAGCTCAATAAAACATATCATCTGTTTCAGTCACTGTTGTTAACACGGTTGTGCTTAAAGTTCAAAGCTCAGAAACTTGAGTAAAAGCTGCTTATTCCAGTGTTTGTGAATGCTGTGCCAAAATACAAGCAAGACTCTGCAGCGTTTGTGCTGTTATAGTCACACTGAAAAATTTAAGAGATAATTTCAAAGTGATTTAAACCACAGGACCGTCGCTGTAGAATTCTTCCCAAGTGTTCAGCTGCAGGACTGGCTTGTCCAGCATTCCTTGATTTTTCTCTTAAATTGGTTGTAATGAAAAGAAAAGCTTACTCGGTTCATTGGTCTATTGCAGGCTCACAGTATGGGACTGGGCAACAAGTTCAAGGAGGTGAAGAAGGCCTACGCAGAGGCCAACAAACTACTTGGAGACCTTATTAAGGTGAGACATGGACACCGAGCGTCCCAGCTTGCTCTTTATTTTCATGATCAAGCTGTGTCGTTTCAGCTTTAATTTAGTTTACCAGCACAACACAGATGCATTTGGAGTCAGGGATGATAGTGGCCTCAACACCCAGCTGCAGTAACTGATGCCAGAAACTCATTTAATTTGGCAGATAAGACTATATTCGAAAGTCCTTGATTTAGGAGCATCAGCTGTAATGGGTTATATTATTATCTTAAGCAGAGCCGTATAAATGGGTTTGGGGAAATGAGTAGAATGCACAAGGTCGGGCACATTTGGAGCGTTAATGATGTTTTACTTTGTAATATTATGTCTGACTTGGGTCATGTGAATTTCCTGCTGAAAGCACAATTAGAAATGAGTTTTCAATATTCTTTCATCGGCCTGGCTCACACTGACTCAGTCTGCCAAGCCGCCCCTCTTTCCTGGCTTGGCTGAGCAAAACAATCCCAGATTAGGTTAGGTGCGTTCACTGTTCTGTGCAGTCTGAATTCACTTTCAGTGCAGCAGTATATTTGGCTTTCCTCAGCTCCCTTTTCCTCCGAGAGTAACTTTTTATAGCTTTGTCATTTCCTTTGCTAGACTTGTTTATCTTTTCCCGGCTAGTCTACATTAGGCTCATTTATCCTCTCATTTACCAGGTGGATTTAACGTAACTTCAGCCATCACTAATTGTAGTCACGGACAGGGAGCTCTGCTGGACCACTGTCATTCTGTGCCTGGGCTGACCTCCTGACTGCTTCTTGTTTATCTTTCATTAATTACTATGTTTTTCACATTTCTTTTTCTCTCCCTGTAATTATTTTGTTCTTTCTTTTGCATTTTCTTTTATTATCGAGCCACCCTCTCACTTTCCATCTGTCCTCCATTCCACATGCTGCTTTCTGCATTTATTCTCAGCCATCTTTATTTTGCTTTTTCTTACCTTAGACATGCTCCCATGGATTCCCCATTATTTTATCACCACCTTCTCTCTTTCTTTAGGTCTCTCAATTTTCCCTCTCTGGTCCCTTCTCCCTAATTTTCTCTCCCCCTTTATGTTTTCCTCATCAATCCCCTACCCCTCTGCCCATGCCTCTCTATCAATTCAATTAAGACTCTGTGGGCTTCACTGCACAAGCCAATGTTGGCTTAATGTGCCTACGGGCCCTGCTATGCTCTCCGTTGTATCCTGTTAGCTCGACAATGGCTGTGTCTCTCACACTGCTGGTTTGTCGATAAGGGAGAAGGAGTGCGCTTGTCAGATATAGACATGGAGTACACACACCACATACTGCACTGGCAGTAAGCAGTGCACCTAAAGTATATGCCCACACGCACCACGGCGAAGCCCATATCTTTGAAGTTTAGTGCCGTCAGTGAAGGAGAAATGGGGATACTTTCCTCATTTTAATCAAGAACACAGCTCTAATTATTTCAGATTAAAAAACAAAGTTAAATGTCTAATCTTCTTCAAAGCATTTACATAAAAGTGATTTGCATTAAAGGGATTGTTTACTTCACGGAGTCTATTAATTCATGTTTTCTTGCAGTGGGTGTCATGTTCTGAATTAAGAAATCAAGATATTTGTACTGGATGTCTCAACTTACAAAACCCCATCATTACTTAAGCTCATGGGCCTCTCACTCAGTACCAGACAACATCAAACTCGACACGGGAATCTGGGAGATTTTCATAAAATGCTTATAAGTCTGACAGTTTCATAGCTTAATATTAATTCCAGATGTGCAGCTCAGTATAATCATTACATTGCTTGCTGAGTATCCTGTACCAGTTCTGTAAATCTGCCTTAATCCACAGACTTGGTTTACAATTATAAACAGGTATAAAACTACCTCATTAGTTTTCCTTCGCATTAGTGACCATGGAGTTCAGATTGAATCTCTTAATGATCGTGGACCAGCCGTTCCTTTGCATGCAGAGCATTTGAACTACGACTATTTAATGACCCAAGCTACAATGACTCTACTAAATATGACACCTGCAGTAGGATTAGGATTGTGCTCAGTTTTCATGTATGTATCACATACAGTTTAATTGGGTTTAATCTCAATTTTAAAAGCATGCATGTGGTAAAATGTAGTGCTGGGAATGCTAAGCTGAAAAGAACCATTGATGATATGACCTTGAAACTGGTGAGCAGCTATAGAATAGAGACACAAGATTTGTTTCCCTTTTCCACCTTGTGTAACACATCACGTACGCTGCGTGTTTTGGTTGATGTCAGCCTCCTTTGCCCTCCTGTCAGCCTGCTGGTCACATAGTGCATAGTATATTTACAGTATAACTACTGAGCCGACAAACCTTGTCTGGAAGATAAGAAGGGGTCTTGTCTAGTTCTAAATCTACTCGTTACTGATGGGAAGAGAAACCCCACACATGAACAGATGGCTCCAGTGTTTGTGTCAGTGATATGAACTGAAAATGCACATAAAGCAACGAGCATTTCTAAAGTTAATTTTTATCTACGCAAATGTCAGCGCAACATGCATTGCAGCAAAAGCTGCTGGGTTAATTGGCAATGACTTGCATATTGCTGGAGCATAAGTTGTCAAACTCACCAGGGCCTCCCTTGCTTGATTTCCCTGCTTTTAACTTGTTTTGCTATCAACTTCCAGTCTCCTCCTCTCTCTCTCAGCTACATCTGTCTCAGCGTGAGCTTGTCGGTATAAAGAGGACAGCTTGTATATGTATTTGTGAGTGTGCTCTGTCTTCTTCCTTTACCCTGTCACTTTCCTCTTGCAATTACAAGCACGTATCCACTCACCTCCCCATCTCAAAACACACTCGGTCTCTCATACTTCGAGGTGGACCACCTCCTTGTATTGCCTGTGGGGCTGCAGATGTCTACTGCTCTTCTCTGTTTGCTTCTGTCTCTCCTCCCCTCGGTTAATCTGTCCATCCCTTTATTTCTCCCTCTTAGTCTTCCTGCCTCACTCCTCATCACCCCGTCTGCAGTCTCTCCCCACTCTCACTCTCCAGTTTCATTTGGTCTCATCTCCTCCTCCATCACCGCCTCCCACCTTCCTTCATTTCGATTAGACTTCCTTCATGTATCTCTAATCTTTCTATCGTTTCTCCCCTCCCCCTCTTCTCTAAGCCTCTCGTTATCGCTCCTCTCTAGTCTCCTCCCCTCCTGACAGGTACCATTCTTCACTCTGCTCCTAGCTTTGCTGGCTGGGCAGTGTGTGTATGTGTTTTCGTTACATTTGCCTTCTCCCTGAAACAGTCGCGCACATGCTGATCTGGATGATAATCCTACGCTCTTTAGGGCAGTTCAGGTTTGGATAGTTGCATTTCGAGACACATTTGAGCAAAGCACACAGATGCACACACAAAATCCACCGGCATGCCGCACACTCAAACATGCCTTTGTGCCAGATTTCTGTTGCCAGGGGTGCGAAGTCACGCAGGACCACTTAGTGAGGACTGCACATTAGTTGAAGTGAGAAAGATGGACAGAAGGTGGAAGAGCAGCATGAGAGAAAAGGAACACTGAGGTGGTGGGAACAGAAAGAGCCGCTGGAGGTGGGTGAGGGCGGAACAGGGCTTGTGTCTCAGATGTGATAATGAGAGCTTTAATTTGGATTAATCGGCATTAATTGCTGATAAAAAGCATTTATGGGAGAGAGGCAGAAATGACAGGAGCTAATTTAATCTCCCTATTCAGTCTCCAAAGAAGCTTTGGGTAACAGAATGTAAAATATGTCCAGTGTAAATTATTTAGCACTGTATCTATACAACACTAACGGTAAACATGTGCGTAGATATTTATTTTTATGTTCAGCCTTGCCAAAGTGTGACTCAATAAATGTCAGTAAATGGGTCAGTTTCTCTGCCATCTCAGCTGCTGAAAGGATCAACATGAACATTTACAGAGAACTTCTGCTCCCCAGGACAAAGACTGTTAGTTTTTTCCTTTTTCTGTTTTAGTGACGCTCTGAAATTGAACGCAGGACCTTAAATTGATCAGATTTCTCTCTGCGCGTCGCAACATCTCAGAGCAGATTGTTACAAATTTTATATCCAATCTGGTCCCAGTATGTTTTTCCCAGAGGGAATCCAGCGACTCTCCTCGAGGTTTCTGGCTGAATAAGATGTAGATGTAACCCGGTGCAGTGTTTAGCACTGTCAACCTTTTAGTGTGGCTTAACACCCGGTTTCTTGGTCTTGTCAGGGGAAAAAGATAACAGCAGGTGTTTTCTACTGCAGTGCATTTTGTTCAAAGGCTCAAGAAGCTGATTACTTTTGTCAGTCCAGTCAAAAGCTAAACTTCCCTCTAAAGTAGAGGCATAAAGACACCATCTTATCAGTAAGACGGAGAGCGATCAGCAGCCAACAGTCTGAGCTCGGCTTCGCGCAGGAACAGAGGAAATCAGATTTTTCTAACCCGACCACAATGTGATTTTCCTCACTCCTCGTCTAAAAATATAGGAAAGCTCACACATCATATATAGCTCATACACCACTGAAAATATGATTTCTCTTTTTCCCGTGTGTGAGGCATCCGGAGAGAGTTGGAGGTGGGTGATTCATCAACAGAGATTGATAATGGGAGTAACACTCTTGATGTTACTGTGGATCAAGCAAAAAGAAATATTTGGCAGATGGACTAGAGAGAAGAGGGATGGGAACGGGACCAAGTTGATTCATGAAGGAAGAGTAAAAATCCAACATGTTGGCTTTTAGTGTAAAGACAAAGGTCAAGATGGTGAGTGAGGGATGAAGTAAGAAGGCTGTTCTTTGAAGATGGGTAATAAAGATGGAAAGATGTAACACCTGTGCAGTGAAAGGAGGAGACGCATGAACTCCAGACGCAGAGAAAACTAAGCAACATTGAGCTTTGCTGTGTTTTGATAGAGTTTAAGTAAGTCAGTAGTATGCTTTTGTTTGACATCTCCACAGTTTGTATTAACAACCGGCTCAAATCTCTCAAGGTTTTTTGCAGTCGTTCATTGTGTAAAAGCAGGGTGTCATTATAGCCTCTACTCACAAACCCCGTCAACCTGAACTACAGGTGTTGTAGCAGAGAATGCTGAAGGGAGGAGCATTTCTTCTATCTTGTTTCTTGTCTCGCTGCGTAATCACTTGCACATGTCCTTTGAAAATAGTCCAAATGGTTTTGGAATTGAGCAGGCATCCTGGGGCTGTTCTTGACACTTTGCTTCTGATTGCACAGAAACAAGTTTCAAAGGAACTGATCTGATCATTTTGATGTTTGTTAAAATGCAGTTGCACAGTGGGAGGAACCGTTTGAGACACTTTCATTATTTTGTCACTTAAGTATTGTTTTTTTTGACCAAAGATGTTATAATGCTGTATCAGGATTTGCTCGGTTGATCTGACAGTGTAGCTTAAATCGTTTATACTGTTTCTTCCACTGATGGCATTTCTATTTTTACAGCAGCTTGACATGAAAAAAGTCAGTATTGCTATGTCTAAACACAAAAAGCGCTTACACACACACAATCTCGTTTTGCAATCTTAGTGAGGACATCTAGATCACATAATGCTGCTTACCCTACCCCTAACCATCAAAAATGAATGCCTAAGCCTAACCAAAACTTAATGGTAACCTTGACATTAAAACCACATTTTGAACCTGAAAAATGGCTCGTGAGGACTGGTGTGCATGTCCTCTCTTGGTCCCCACAACTACAGTAGAATGCCAGTTTCTGGTCCTCACGAAGATGCCTAAACAGGAACACACACACACACACGGGGCTGTAGTTGTTGAAAGACTGAAGTGATCCCACGAGCTCATATAGCCTAACAAGCACCCAAATCCCAGCAGTTTGTAGTAATCCCAGAGGGATGTGTGTGCTTTATTTCTTCCTCACAATAATTTGGTGTCGCTTCTTTGAGAAATAGGTGTCAAGGTCTTTGTTTGGGGATTCCTCAGGGAATCTCAGCTTAATCTATATTTGTTCATCCATTTTCTCTCCTTGCTCTCTCTCCTTTTGAGTGCTCTAATTGCCTTGGAAATAGACTTTGTGTGAAACGTGGACCCGCTTCCTGCATGCGCTGCTCTTTCAGCTGTCAGTTCTTACATTTCCAGACGATGCATCGGGGTTGAAAACAACCCCAAAAACCAAAATGTGAAAATGGTTTTTAAATTTAGAAGAGGTTAAATCTGGAAGGTGAAACTAACAGCATCTTTTCTGTTTTATTCCCCCTTAGCTCTCTCTTTCTAACAGATAATAAAATGTTAAGGACTGAGTACAAACCGTAGTGTTTGTTTATGAGATTGGAAGTTGGTGGGTCATATTAATTGACCCCTTTCTCACTTTAATGGTCCAAGCACCAGATGGAAGTCAACAGGAAAGCCTTAAATTTGCGTCTCCAATCATTACAATAAGAGTAATGTGTGCAATTGATATTTGCACCAGTGTCCTGTTCAGTCTGAAGTGACTCTACCTATCACCATTATGCTAATAGGGATCGCTATTACCATAATGATATGCCATTATAAATAATGAAAGAGTGAATACGTGTGATTTTAATGAATGTTTTCTGCACCCTTTTTTCTTCCCTCCTCGTTTTCAGGTTCATTCTGTTTTCACGGAGCAGACCAAATCAGATGATTAAAGAGGCTGTGTCGATGTAAACATCTTTTCATTTCCCTTCCTCCGGGTCTCTCTGTGCTTAATCTTTGTAGACAGCATCTTCATTAAAACAAACACTCTGTGACCACTTCTCTTTTGCTGAAATCACCGCGGATGTGCAGAAATACCTGTGCTCTGCAAATGGGAGGACTTGGCGTGGAAGAATGCTGTAGCCTGACAAACTGCAGCAACTTCTACTCTACCATTACCCAACTAAAAAAGATGCTCGATTTTCTCTTAATACTTTATTTTTTTCTCTATAAATATGTGGATATATATTTTTTTTCTGTCAGCTTAAAAGGCACAGTGAATAACAGCGGCTCTCCTTGTCCTAAGCAAACTCTGATAAATGGAAGTATCCAACTGAAGGGTACATCAGGCTAATATTAACTTTCTTTATCCAGAAATGGGTTTAACACTCCCACACGAAACACTACAAGTGCTCAGACTTTTTTCCTCTTTGCTAGGTGACTCCTTCCTCAAAGATCGTGGGTGACCTGGCCCAGTTCATGGTGCAGAACAACCTGACCAGAGCAGAGGTGGAGGAGAGAGCGGACGAGTTGTCCTTCCCCCTCTCTGTCGTCGAGTTCCTTCAGGGATACGTTGGGATACCACACGGAGGATTCCCTGAGCCCTTCAGATCTAAGGTACTCATATTGGAGTCTTTGTATATAATTCCAATAAGGATTTGTACAAAAGCATTCATTTATTTATTTAAAAATCATTTAACTTCCCTATCTGCTGGAATAAATGGACACTGCTATTTAGATCACAAAATACTCGCTCAACATTTGTCCTTCACGTCCTTCACTTGTGCCTTTTTGTAACAAACACGGGCCAGAGAGCTTCATTAAAGGTGTGCATGTAATTACACACGCAAACACAAAAGTTCTGTTTCATGCTTTATCTCATCTGACACAAGCTGAAAACAGTTTCTTTGCCTCTGCTCTTTTCTCGTCTCCTCACGAGTGCATACAGCGAGGCCGACCGCTATGCGCATCAGGGGGCCACCAGCATGACGTCTCCTTGGGAGTTACAAGAACACACAGAGGATTAAAACATTTCCCCTGAATGTTTCTAACATAGTGGTAGTTGACATTTCTGAAAAGTTTTTTTTCAGTATTTCCTTTTCCATCTAATATTTTGAGCAGTGTAAGTGTGTAGATGTACAGTTAAAGGGAATTTTTAATACTTTAATGTATTCCCCCCACTGGTCAAGTCATTTCTTAAAGCCTTATCAAGGTGTTTCCTCAGTTCATAGCTTAGTTTTATCTTAAACGATCTGTCGGTTTGTTTTTGTCGTCATTTGGCTCCCGTCCTTCTTTTTCTTTGTTTGTTTGAAACATCGCTTGTCCTCCTGCCACTTTTCTTCTTCCTCAAACATAATCAGATGTTTTTCATTTAGTTGTGATGGTAAATTGGTGTGTCTTATGTTTTTAAATACTTTGTCTGGTGAGTCATTACCATTTTAAAAAGCACAGATAGCTGCTGTGTTCATTCCGGTCATCAGGTTTATTTATGTGGTTTTGTGTTCAGTCAGCATTCACGCTGCAAGAAGCTAAAGTGTCACTGTTTTCGTTTTTCATTTAACTTGTTACTTGTTTAAGTGGATATTTTCATTCCAAATAATGCAAAAAAGTCACCAGACTTTTTTTTTAAAACAACTATCAGAGCTGCAGGTTGCATCGTAGTGTGTACTCTGAGTAAATACTCCATACAAAATCCTCTCATCTCAGCCAGAACATCTGACTAAATCTCTCGATATTCAGACACCGACAGCCCGTCAGGGGCAGTTGAGCTCACAGCATAACTTCAGTCGCTCATTCAGTTAAATGACTACCACAGTTTACTTTTGCTTTGATTTCATTGTGTTTTAATTTGTGTGCTATTGTGTTTGCCTATGTCAACATGGAAGCCGCACAGCTGAGACCTAAATCTGATATTCACTCACACACACACCATGTATCAGCATGACTGATTTACATAACCTCAGCTCAGACATGAAAAGACACGAGAGGAATTTTGTTTAGAGGAAATAAAAGTAAAACATTTATCACAGTATCTTTAGAAAACACAGCTAGCTTGTGACTACTTTGCCTTCAGTCATTGACCTTTAGTTGCTGCTGTGTCACTCATCTTTATTAATGCATATAAGCACACACATGTATAACCCCAGCTGTACGCTGTAGCTTAAGGTTATATTCGTACGCTATCAGCAAAGAAGCAGCAGTGTTTCCTTAATGGTGCTTCGGTGGTGTTAATTAGCTGGTGAACAGGCGTTCCATAATTATATCACATTCATTCATTTCTCAAAGGCTGTCGCAAAGTTACTTTCATTCCTTTGAATCATAAAGTGGTAACTGAGTTGTTTCCTCGTCTGGTGCGTGTGGAAAAAACACAATGGACAAGGGAAAAAGATGGGGGACAAAGAATGGTGAAAAGGTGGGAATGTGGATTGTGAGACTGAGGAAAGAGAAGTGTATTAGACCATCAGAAATGAAACGAGCTAATGAAATGAGTGTCATTAAAAATGCAGCAGATCCCTCAGAGGAGCATACTTGAAAAGAAAGAAAAGGGTAAAACTGAGTGAGTGTGTTGTTTAGTTCCCACAGAAATGTGAAGAGTCACCAAATAACCTTGGAGGAAGTTTCCTTTATTTGTTAATGGAAACAGACACACACAGACGGAGTCACTGTCTGTGTCTCACACTTAAACAATCAAGCATTTAGGTGTAAGGACATCCTCAGAGGAGACTGTGCTAATGAGCAGGGACTCCAGTGAACCTGCTATCTTTGAAGTGCCTTTCTCGCACACGCACAAATGAGTAAGCTATCTTTGAACTGTTAGCTCTGTGACTAATAGAATTGCACTGGGCCCTTTGTCTAGAGATTTCTGCAGGGTGCACACACACACGCTTGATGATGTTATGAAGATGCAAAGCAGCACACAAATTGGTAAACATAACAGATATATACAGTTGTGGTAGAAAGTACCTTTTCAGTTCCAAGGTTTTACTTTTATCAGGATGCAATAAAAAGCATCTGGTCCTCAGCAGGTCTTAAGTTAGGTCAGTATAACCTCAAATAAACTGTAAAACATAACTTATTTCACTGTTATTAACAAAAATAAGCTGATAAACAAATTCAGTCAATGAACTGATCATCAGCAAGTGTGTGTGCACCTCTGCATGTATTATCACAATGCAAAGGAGGAAAGACAAAAGCAACGACTTGGAGAAGAAACCGTTGCCGTCCATCAATTTGAGAAAGGTTGAAAGTTTCCAAACAATTTGATGTCCATCATTCTACAGTGAGAAAGATTATTCACGAGTGGAAAATATTCAAGACAGCTGCCAATCTTTCCAGGAGTGAACATCCCAGCAAATTCTCCCCCGAGGTCAGACTGTGCAATGCTCTGACCAGAAACTGCAAAAAATACAAATATAACATCTCTGACTTTACGGGCGTCAGTTGGCGTGTTAAGACTGAACAAGTATCACTTGTGTGGGAGGATGGCTAGCCGGGAAGCCTCTTATCTAAAAAGAACATGGCAGCAAAGTTGCATCTCAACTAAAGCCACAATACTTCTGGAACAACGTCCTTTGGAGAGACAAGACCAAAGTGGAGGAAACAAAACACAGCATAGCAGCACAAACACCTCATAGCAACTATCAAGCAAGGTGGAGGAGGGGTCTCCTCACCATATTGTGTGACGATCTTCTGACAACTAAAGCTTGTCTAAAACTGGACCAGGACAGTGATCACCAGCATGCAGTAACAGAATGGCCCAATCAAAGAACAGATCTCAAACTGATTGAAATGCTGATTGAAACCTTAACAAATGCACACAAACAACAATAACCTGAAGCAGCATTTGTAAGAAGAATGGGCCAGAATTCCTCCACAGCATGTGAGAAACTGATGAATTGCTTTGTGTATGACTTTAAGTTGTTGAAGGTGCTTCTAGGACAGTGGTTCTTAACCTGGGTTCGATCGAACCCTAGGGGTTCGGTGAGTCAGTCTCAGGGGTTTGGGCAGAGCCTCCGCCGTGACATGCATGGCTCATTTTGTGCACCAGTAAAAAACATATCTACGTCTTGAATTTGAAAAAAAACATATTTTATTTTTCACTAAAGAGGGGTTCAATGAATTTGCATATGAAACTGGTGGGGTTCGGTACCTCCAACAAGGTTAAGAACCACTGTTCTAAGACCTACTGAGTCATGGGATGTGCTTAGTTTTTCACACTATAACATAGACCACAAAGGTCAGCACCAAAGACACAAGTGAAAACGCCAAGTCTTCCAGTAGCTTCCTCCTTTTGTATGTTTCAGGAGACAAAACAAGGGTTCCTACTCTTTACAGCAGCCTTTAGATGAATTGACAGTTCTCAACATGATCTCCTCAGCGCACATTATTATTAGCCCCAGATCAATTGTCTCTTTCAGACACCAACAACTGTGTGGGCAGATAAAATGTCATATCATTGGTCTTAAAGCAGTATCTGTATATTGCTTCTGAACAGTTTCTTTGAATTGTCATTTATTTTTTTGTCACGTAACGCTGCAGTCATGTTTGATGGGCTGATAGTAGCTTACTGGCTGAAATGACGGAGATGGAGATAACTAAAGTGGAAACCACCACAGAGCTTGACATGACAGTGCTGCTGTTTTTATGTAAATGTAAAAAAAACAACTTAAGTTTTCCATTCTCAGTTTCTACTGCTTCTCTCCTCCTTTGTCTCAAAGCATTAAGTGCGTCTGTCTTCCTCCTCCTCTCACTCTGTGTCAATTTAGTGTTTTTGACAGGTTCAAGTTTTTATGTGTAGCTGTGAAGTACAATGTGAAGGTTTTACCATCACTTTAGATATTTCACATGCTTCCACCTCCCATGGGGACGTTATGAAGAAAATCCAGAAAGACTGTATCACTTTATATATAAAGTTTTAGTAAATAGTTTGTTCGCGACCCTCTTTTGCTGCGATTCTTATTTTTTCCCTCTCATTTCATCTTTATTTCCTCCTTTTCCGTTTCAACATCCTATTTCAGGTGCTGAAGTCTCTTCCCCGCATTGACGGTCGACCTGGTGCCTCTCTGCCACCTATGGACTTCAAGTCCCTGGAAGAGGGCCTGCGAGCCACACACGGGGATGACATCACCCCTGAGGATGTGATGTCAGCAGCCATGTACCCCAAGGTGTTCCAGGAGTTTAAGGAGTTTACTGGTGAGTGGACCGACTGGAAATAAACTGTAGGGTTTATGAGACTTATTTTTTTTCTGTTTCCATTTTTGTAATTTAACTGTTGTGTGAAATGTGTGTTTATTCACACTGCATTCGTGTGATTAAACAAGTCTTAGTTTGTGGTATGTTGTTCTCATTTGTGTTACTACTGGGGCTTGAAATTGGTACCAGCAAAACTTGGGTCAGGAACGCAGAGTATAAAGTTGACCCATTTGGTACAAATATTTTTGTTGTGTTTGGAGAGAGAAATCATTGTAATTCCAACTTGGTCTAAAGGCACAAGCTTGGCGCAAGAAATGACTAATGTAGCAAATTCAACAATAAAGGTTACATATGAATCAGATTTAACTGGAAGCAGTTTGAAGCCGCTGCGTGGATTGACCTGAGTTTAATTATTTTTTTTGTGGAGTTAGGACGTTGTAAGCTGTTAGTCTGGCGTTGGCTCTATGTGAAGATTTTTAATTAATGTGCAGTTGTTCCTTCAATAGCGGGCTGGGCTCTATACAACCCTTAATCTAATGTGAACACTCATTCTTTTATGAGTGTGTTTCGTATTTACGATATTTACCAAAACAAGCCAGTTTTTAAAGCTGGATATTCTGCAGTTTCTCCTGTGTGGTGTGATGAAAATGAGCTATTATTTGGTGGGAGTTTAATAAAAGGCACATATCCGGGGCCTGTTCTCCATATCTAAATTTATATTTTAGTCTAATCAAGCTGATAGGAGTTTGGCTTGATCCCAGATCATCCAGTAGATGTAAAGTCAATCCTACACGGCAGCGAGTTTAATTACGCAAACAAGATTAAATGATTAAACCGAAGCTGTGGGATTCTTCCTGGAGAGCATTTCAGGGCGATCGATTGGACAAATATCAAAATCCTTTTTCCTTTCTGATTCTTTAACTTCAGAGATTAATTTAAGTTGGAGGGACCTGGTTGTGGCTAATTTGCCAACATCCGGGGAAAATGTGGGATTTCCTCCGCCTGCCCATCAACAGTTGTGGATGAGTTGCAGTAATTACAGCGAGAGAACATCTGATGAACTTTACCTAAAATCAAGTCACTGCTGCTGCACCATGTCAGGGGCTCAGAGGTGGAGATCCTGCCTTCATTGTGCTCTAAACAAATCAGGATAGAAGATCTTTGTTCTGTTGACCTGTAAAAATATAGCATATGGATTTAAAAAATAGTTCTTGAAAGTAAAAAGGTGTTTGCGTTTTTACTTTGTGACTGACTTTTATGACTCGTAAGCATAAAGATGTAATGCAGTTCTTTTTATTTCTTTTTCACATTTTAGATCAGACGTTTTTTGATTTTTTTTTTTTTAAACGCTCCTCTTTTCTTATTTCTGTTGATGTTTTCACTGTCAGTGTGAATTATCTCAGTAAGTTCCTGATAGAATCATAGATTTGCTGGTCGTGGTTTCCAGTGTCGATATGTTTCCCATTTGAATGACCACAAGAGTACACCATCAGTTCGGATGATTGAATTCGGCCTGGCTAATCTAATTCTCTTGTGGCTCTGAAGAACCAAACAAGCGTTATCAAGATTACTGATCCTGGATCAGGGAGCTGATCTCTGAACTTTTTTAACTGATGTGCAGAGAACTGGCGCCGACACAGTTTCTAACAAAAACAGCATTTCCTGTTTTCTTTTTTCAGCCAACTTTGGCCCAGTGGATTGTCTCAGCACCAGGCTGTTCTTGGATGGACCCAAGATTGCGGAAGAGTTTGAGGTAAGTAACCACTTACACCTTTCTCACTGTTTTTACATCACTAATCTTCTCATTGTTTTTCCTGCCACGGCTTTGTTAGCTTGTTTCGCTCACAATATCGTCTCTAACATGCATGAAACACCACACGGACACATAAACGAGGTTAAAAACTTTGTGTTTTTTTTTCTCCCCCTATTGAAGCAGGATTTCAACAGTCACTGAGTAAATGTTCTTGGATTCAGTTAGCTGATGAGAAATGACTTGAGTTAAGTAGAGTTCATTAAATGAGTTCTTTTCAGCCTAATTCTTGTGCATTCAAAGCCAACCTTCATAGGATATTCAAGGATATTAAATAAATAAATGCTAACAATGCACAAAAACCCCTGCTGTCTGTGGACACCTTTTATCATTTGCTTTTTCTTTTGGAGGGGAGTGGGGTGAAGAAAAGTGCACGTTAGATTCAGCGCTAAGTGTACTTGTTATTGTTAAGTAACTGTCACTAATTGTATCATAATACATTTAATCTTAATTCCTCTAATGGCCCAATTTTATCTTTAATTAACTCTGATGTTTTAACAGTTTAATAAAGAAAAGGCGTTATCTGCAGGAAATGATCTGTCCGTCAGTGCGGATGACTGAGGTTTGATTCGGTTTGGTGCAGTCACAGTGAAGTGCTGATAACACAGTGGGAGGACGGAGATATTAACAATTTACCAGGGGAACAACAAACAGGATTTCTGATCCCTGTGGGCAGCAGATTGGCCTTCTTGCACTGAAATAGCAGATTACTTTAGTTGTATGATGTTTGAGACGAGGCTTGTGAAAACTACTGGGACCAACATGTCATGCCAAAAATTTTAACTGGTGCTGACTTGTAAAGATTATAGTGTTCGCTTAATCTGCAGCAGAGAGGCAGCTGAACAGTGCAGTCAGAAGAAGCAAAATACATGAGTTGAATCATTTTGCATGTAAGTACAGGTAATAACTGGCTGTCACCTAGTTTCTGCCACTTTCATGATGTTACACGAGTAGAATCAGCAGGATGGAGAAGAGTTTAATAAATATGCAGTCAGCAGAAATAATGTCAGGTATTTGCCGTGCTTATTAAACAGTTCTCTATGAAAAGGAGACGGCATGTTTAAGGACACTGGTTTGTTTTTTATTCTTTTTTTTCCATTACTCATAAACACTTTGAGTAAAACTTAGCCTAAAATGATTGTTGAAGTTCAGATTGAAGAGCAGATTAGAGTGTGATGTAGCTGCTGACAGAAACTTTTGCTACAAATGTCACAGTCGCATCTGATCACAGAGAAGCGTTTTCAGATGGATTTGGTCTGTTAACGTAATAAAACTGTATTAATAACCTTTTGTTGTCCTTCAAAATCTATCCTGTAATTTTACATGAGGTTAGACATGATTTTGCCAGATCATGTAGGAAGATGAGCGACTCGGTATTGAGGAATACAAATGGTACTCTATTAGATTTCTCTGTCCCTAAAGAGTAAACTCACTCGGATACAAACAAAACTATTATTAGTTGTAGTTTAGTAATGGACTAGAATAGTAAGAGACTTCAGTTTGGGTGAAGAGGTGTGGTTGTACCTCTGACCAGATGGCATCAGTACAAAACAAGTGAGCAGGAGGTGAGGCAGGGCAGAGATGTGTGTGACATTTTATTTCTTTTTTAACTTCACAAGGTCTGTAGTGACCTTGTGAAGTATTTTTGTTGCTGCTTTTTTTATGACTTCTATAAAAAGATGATTAAGATTTGCAGCCCTTCCTGTGTTTTTGTTATTTAACTTAACTAAACCTACACGCGTGACAATTACACGTTAACCTTGTGAAGTGTAAAATGAAGCTGATTATAACAACATAATGAAACTGAACTGATTCCTGTCACCTTGATAAATTGAGGAAACCTGAAAACCTGCGGACTTTGGTATTACTGTAACACTGTAACTAAAATGTTAGTGTTACAGTAACACTAACTAAAATGTTACAGTTAAAATGTTAGTGTTACAGTAACACTGTAACTAAAATGTTACAGTGTTACAGTAACTCCACCCTAATCTCAGCTATTAGTTCGACTACTATTCTGAAGCCTTGAGTTTGGTATTTTTAGCTGTCACCTTGTTGGTTTTTTGGATTTATGTAGAAACCAGGGACCATTCATGGAATTATGGTGGTGACTTATCTCTCACAAGAAAGCTACATTATGGCTTATTGAGTTCTCTTTGTCTGCTTTGCTAGGGGGCATAATTTCCCAAAAGGACACTACAATGTATTAAAGAATTAAAACAAACAAGAATATACTCATTAGGAAATGTTTACTGAGGTCTGAAATAATAAAAATACAAGTATGCCGTATGCATTTTCTCATAATGGATTGGTACTAAGGATCGCTCACCTAATCACACACCTTCATACAAGCTCTTTTTTCTGCGCTACCCTCCTGCTGTATTATATAACAATCACACATACTCATCAGTTCGACCCGCTCTACCACCTGAGCCACAGCTACATCATAAACTTCTATACAATTAAATTTGCTGTTGCAGCTGGAGGAGTTGCCGTCTGCTGTCTGTGCAAGCATTTGGTGTACAGGATCTATACTAAAAGATTTTTTTTTAATCCCCTAAATGTGCTTCAAGTTTAATATTTCAAATTAAATATAACTAAGAAATCTTAAAATACATGGACAAAATATAGCCAGCTAACTAAATCAGCAGTCAGTTCGTCGGTACTTGCAGTCGCCCTGCAAAATGAGTCACTGAAAACCTTTAAATCCATAAACACATTATTTTAACTCCTTTTACATATTTTTTTTCTCTAAATATGAAAAAACCTCCAGTTCTCTTGTAGAAATTGTGTGTGTACAGCCTCCTGTTGTGTTTTGGTTGAATGTAGTTGGAGGCTTTTCAGAAGTATTCATGCTCATAAATATGGGTGTGTTGTAGAGAAACCCCACAGATTTATTTTCCATGGTATCTTAAAATCTACTTTTTAAGTCTCATCTTGTGACGTGCATTGAGAGTGTGTGATATCCTGCTGCAAGCTCAGTGAGTAATCGGCCTCCTCAGCCTTCATACATCGTCCTTATTTTGTTTTCATATGTTAAACTAATTGTCTATATAGTACATATTTCTTTCATAAGGGTTCTTTTCTGTACTCTACATCAAACTCTAATCTTTTGACGAGTATTAAAATTCCAGTATATTCCTAACAGCCTTCATACATTATAAATCATCTGATCCTCCTGCATCTTTTTCTTCCTTTCAGAAATTCCTCTTCATTCCCTCAGTATGACTGCCGCACACAGATCCGACTGACAGTGATTCAGAGCAGTGAAAGGCAACCATGTTTAATTACGGCTTCATTTCAGTGCAGCAAAATGTTTCCAGGCTGGTGTTAATTGATTTTTATATTACCGGAGACATAGGAAGCACTACTACCCTCCTGCTGTATTATTAGGAAAAATCCACTGTGCTCATTTAGTATTGACCCTAAAGACTCGCAGCTCCACCTCATCCACCCAAATCATTTGATGCCTCGAGTTAGAATTCTGTAAGGAGACCCAGACCCCTAACCACAGATCAGAATAAAACCTTCAAACATTTGATTAAGCCTAAGCAGTTTTAGCATGTAATTATTTGCTTTGAATTTGCAGTTTGGGATACATTGTTCAGCTCCTTTCACACTCGGCAACATACTAAATAGTCAGTGTGAATAGCAAGAAAAAAAATCTGCAATTTTAGAGGAAGAAAAGCAAAAACTATCAATAATCAGTCTTGCCTATTGCTGTATCGACTTTCCTTCCATTTAAATTGATTTCCTAACTGTCTTTCCTTTAAACTGAAGACTTCATATACACAGCCCATCTTAGCTTTCAATGATTCTGTTTGCATTTTTCCTGCCTAAGTGTCTGTCATTCACACTTACCGACTGCACTGATGTTTCTTTCCAACCTCAGCTGTCACCTCGCCTTGCTGCTGTTTATCTAATCTCCTCTCCGTCAGAGCTATTGTCGGTTTTTTTGTTGTTTTTTTTAACTTTCACTCAGTTTTGTGCTCAACATCAGTCTTTGCCACAGAAACGAGCCTGCCCCTGTTGTCATGACGATGGGCACTTTCATCAGATCGGATCCGATTAGCTGTGCCGAGCAAACCGTGGAATGAAAACATGTCAAAGAGTGACCCGTCGTAAGGAGAGTGAGTCACCTCACGGAGGCTAAAAGACTAGAACGACTGATTTCAGTTGTGTCGTTGCTGTTTCACTGAATTTAAGCGTAAATTGTTACTATTGTAACTGGAGTTCTCTGGAGTTGGCATGGTTTTAAATTGCGCATATCGACAGTGAGACATTGTGCTATCGGCTAAATTCGCTTTTTTCTTCCTATATTCTTCAGGACATACCGTCTGATACATAATGCATTAGTTTCCTTAGGTGCCGCGTGCCTTTATGTTTGAAAGCCAGAGTTATCACCAGTGAAATATTAATAACCTGGCAGTGGAGCACCTATCAAAGCAGCACTGACAACGTTAACAGACAGGCAGCCGTCACTGGGGGGAGTTTTGAGTTGCATGAGTTCCGGACGAATTGACTTTTTGGCCATGTGAGATGTTGCATTTGATGAGACTCTGACAGCTTGAGTGTTAAGTTGGAGATGGACTGCGTGGTGGCCAAATGAGTGACGGCAACAAAAAAAAGTCCAGTGCACAGAAGAGTTGGTAGCATCGTGTCAGTTTGTGACAGTTATCAATTGGTGTTCATAGCTTTGGCCGGACTGACTAGTTTGTAGAATTACAGTAAGTTTTGTGAAAGCAGAGAAAAACCCAGAAAAACAGGAAATGGTTAGTTTTTAGCTGGAGCTTTGTAGGTGCTTCTGGCAAATCCGAGGTGATAGCTGTCAATACACATGACTTTTGCAGTGCAGATGTATTATTAACTGTGTTCTTGTAACTGACAGTGTTTATGAGCTTTTGGCAGAAAGTCTGTAAAAGACACAAAGTCTTGATCAAAAATGATTTAGCCAGCACATCTTTTAGAGCTCAGCACTAGACCCAAAGCCTGCAGCAGCTGATGTTGTGAAAATCGGATATAAAGGCTTTCACTGTAATCATATATTGTTCCGCACTTCCCATCAAGGTTGTTGGAAATCTAGCGAATAGGCCAAGAAAGGAAAGCGAGCCTCAAACATTTGTTCTGAATATTGTAGGGAACTGTGATCGGATTTTTATTTATTTTTCAGTCTGCTGTCATTGGGTTTCCTGCTGAGTCCTGCTGAGCTGGCCATTTACACATGTCCCTCTTATAAGAGAAGTTACCACTTTGGAGAAAAACAAACATCTGATGCCTTTTTTAATGTGCACACATACATAAATATACACCTACTCACAGGTTACTGGTCAGTCCATAGCAGTCATGCACCCGCACATGCATACAGCACTAAAAAGAGGCGGAGGGCGACATCGCCTTACGTGTATCTGGCATGTGCTGATGATTCAGTGTGCTATTAATCATGTTTGACAGAAATATAAACACAGATTTTCACAAACACGGAGTCATTTATTTACCGACCATCACCGCTAATGTGCGCAGACACCGACACATAATCTCATTACTGTCACGGGCGACACAAGTCATTATAAAGTCGCATCAAAGACATCGTGTTAAGCAGAAAGGGAAACTTGTTTAACGCAGGGATGTTATAAACAAAAATGGCTAAGCAGGTGAGTCTGACAGGAGGCTGCATGACTGGTGCGTAAAGGCAAGAAGAGCACTAATGTGTCGCTGGTTTAGAAGAGATTCATGTTGTGTGTATGTGAGAGACAAAAACCAGTATAGTGGTAAGAAACCAAAGCAGGAAGCAGCTGAGTGTTTGAGGGTTTGCTCTAAAAGTATTTTATTGGCTTTAAAACCATCAATGTAGTTTATCTGATGTTGTTAAGTGCAGAAGAATTCGTTATACATACTACTTCTAAGAAGGTCCTAAATCTGAGGTGTGCAGTTAAAGTCAGTATACCTACTAAAACAACTTCTCTTGCTTATCTGAAGACTGTAGGTGGTTAACTGTGAAACAATAGAAGAGGTGTAATGTAGAGAAGCTTATGCAACAAAGGTGGCGGCTGCAGACAACACACAGAAGTGTTGGATTTTAGTTGGTTATACATTCACATCTCTAACAAAATAATCAAAAGATTCATAAATGGTTAGAAACTCTTCTTATATGCAGTTAGTGTTTTATATAGGAACGCCTGAGAGGAGATGTAGTGTAGAAGACACACAGATGGAAAAAGGTAGGCAGCTGTGTTTTTTGCAAAGCACTGTCAAGGGCCTAACAAAACGGCATCAGCTGCAGAGAAGTTTAGTGTAAAGGAATGTGAAGAAGAGAGAGACAGAAGGCAAAAGCTTGCAAAGAAAGAGTCGGAGCACCCAGAGAAAGAGAATAAAATTAAGATCAATACATATCTGCAGCATCGTGTATTTTTGTCTTTGCGCTGAGGTTTAGTTTGGAATATCAATGGATGCTCAGCAGCTCAGATGGCAGTGTGGGGTACGAAGGGAAGCATAAACAAAGTAGGAGAGGCGGAGAGCTACACAACAGATAAGAGAAGCCGAAAGAGGCAGATGATGGAAATTAATAATGGCATGAGAGTCGCAGTGGCCCCAGAAATAGGTAACAAAATGACAATACAAAATAGAAAGCCGTGACACATGGGAGGACTGACAAAGAGCGAGATTGAAAGCCAGAGAGAAAAAGTTGGACAAATAGAAAGACGGGGAAAAATGAGTTTCCACCCAGTGAGATGAGAGATTTGAGAAGGGCTGTGAGATAAATGAAGAAGTAGAGCGGCTGGTGTCGAGGGGAAGACCGGCAAGCCAGAAAGCACGACTGACCAGAATTGATATGAGAAGGTGGTCGACCTGCTTGTGCTTCAGAGATGAGGCGTCTGTCTTAAGACACACTCACAGGTAGCAAACAACAGAGTTAACAGCTGTGCAAAAGACAGGAAGCATTTTTTTGCCTCCTCTGACCCGCTTCATGTCTCTGTCATTCCCCCTGCATGCCTCTTTATTTATCTAATTGTCATTCTGTCTACACCACGTCTCCTCTATTTGATGTCTGAATTGACACGTCTGGTAAAAGTAAAAACAGATTCAGTTTCTAGCCTCAGAGGACATGTGCAGAATGAATATGGCTGTATGTATATACAGCAGATGGAAAAACACATTTTGTGTTAAATATATGAATGAATGAATGAATGAATGAATGAATGAATGAATAAATAAATTATATATAAATAAATTGGGATATTTTTCTGCATCACTCCCAAAACATGGATTTTGGGCCAAAATGGAAACTTTTGGTGAACAGAATTAATACTACCACACACAGACGACACAGTGGTGTGATCTCAGTCAGTAGCAGTGCAGCATTTCCTCCTCCTGCTCTTATAGCACTAGAAGCAGATTGACGACCACCCAGGAGCCTGCAGGAGAAAAGGGGCCAGAGTACAATAATAGGTTTTTGTTTTAAAAAGAAAAACAAAAAAAACCTCACAGCTAATCAGTCGCTCATGTTTTCTGAGGTCATTTGAGAGGTTGTCAGTTAACCTTATGAATCTGATTTTCAGTGACAGATGTAAAAATGACTCCTTAAATGATTCGAAAACACAGGCGTGTGTGACATGTTTTTAATGTGCAGACAGATTTGACCGAGTTGAAATACGAGCTATTCAAGTCACAAAAGAGCACAGAAGCGTGGATCTTATATGCAAGTTGACTTAGCGGGGGATGGTGTTGCATGAGAAAAGTTTTTCTGCAGGAGAAAAAATATTGGACGAGTATGCAGAACACCAGAGTGCATTATATAACTGCCACCTGGCGCCTGGGATTTGAGTTTTCTTTGACATAAATAGGCACAAACTGGTGTATGAATATTCAAAAGACTGGAGAAAATGAACTTGAATCAAACTGCTTACAAACTGCAGGCCAAACACGGACTCTCCTCATAGTTGTCAGCTGGGTTTTATTTGCAGGTCAGTGGGCAAAGAACAGGAGTCATCAAATTGGGGTTCCCTGGGTCAGATTTGAGAGATTATAGAAATGCACCGCTTTTCTTGATTGAATCAACTGTTGCTTTCTATTAAGTGCTCTGTGGTCTGTAAGCAGTGCTGCAATTTCGCCTCTGTCTGTCAAATGTGACAGAACCACAGACTTTAAGAGGTGTGAAAAAGAAATACTTACAGGACTTAAATTATTTACAGCCGTTCTTTTTCATGGTTAGATGAGCCCTGCTCCATTTTTATTCTATGACAAAGGCAGGTAGAAGATTCAGAGTTGATCTCAAGTGTTGCACTTGCATATGGTAGGTGTTCACTGGAACTCTCAATGTAAGGTGCAGAAAGATGTTGATGCAAGTAAAGGTGGTCATCATCAGGCAAAAAACCCAAACAAAATAAAAGTATCACAGAGGAAAAAAAGGTGCCAAATTGGCTATGTAGTGCATTCTTAGAAAATTAGGAATGCACTGGCCAGGAAAACCAGGGCAGTGCAGCGGTGTGGGAGTTAGCACTGTCACCTCACAGTGAGAACGTCCTGGGTTTGAATGCAGCCGGTGTGCCTGTTTTGTTATGTCTGAATGGGTTCTCTCTGGGTGTTCTGGTTTCCTCCCACAGTCCAGGGACTGGATTAATTGTTGAGTGCAAGCGGAAGAAAATGGATGGATAGACAGCATTTAAAATGACCCTTTGTGTATTTTCACAATAGTGTTTATTTTGAGTTTTTGAATATTGGACACTGTCTAAAATGACTAAGCTTTCAAAGCTTCCAGTTCTGACCAACACGAACAGCATGAAAGAGCCTGCATTTGTCCCGCAGTTAGGAAACTCACATTATTACAAAAGCAAAGTGAATTAAAAACACTGTAATTATACGTGCATACAGTACATTAGTCCTTCTCACAAACCATTGCATCATTGCTTAGTTGTGTTTTCTTCTTTATAGACGTAATTATTGATGTTTCCCATTGTTATAGCTAACAAGTTTAAAAATATATTGGAGAGACTTTGAACTAAATGGGAACATTTTTATGCTTACGGCCTATTTGTGTGGTTTAAAGTGCTTGCACACTTGGTTCAGTTCATTTGAAGGGACACTGCCTGCAGTGTGAACTAAAAACACCGATTGAATCTATCAAAAAATTTACATTTGATGATTCTCTGATAGCAGAAAGCGATTTTAGCAGCAATTTAAACTCCAAACTGCTGTTCAAGGAAGTGTCACACAAAACATGTTTTAGGCTGTGATTACGAAATTTGCATAAGCCTGTTTTTTTTACCCCACTACACTATTATGTTAAAAGCAGTATTAACCCACAGCCCCTAGTCTAAATGGTTGGCACTTATAGTGGTTTGAGCTCAGCACTTCCCAAACACATACACCACATTAGCAACAGAGCTAACATGTGAGTGGCTTCCTGTAAACGGGGGCAATTCTTTGTTCGCCGTCTTACACAAACACACTTCAGCACACGCAGGTTAAGTAAAAAGCACCGAGGTAAAATAGATACAGGAAATTAACTGGATGTGGTGACATTAAAAACCGCTTGGAAAAAAAAACGCTCTTGAGTGTCAAATAAAGATTCTCACAGACATAGGATGTCTTATTGCTTTCAGCCCACTCTAAAAGCAATAAGAACTCAGGAAGAGGAGGAAATATTGTCTGCCTAAGTTAACTTTTTCTCCTCCAACAGGCTCTGCAGTCTGTTTAATTGCTGCAGCTGGACTTGTGAACTGAGTATCCATGTGTTAATTTCAGTCTTCTAATGCAATATAATCACCATCGCTTCCTCCTGCACACCGTCCCCTCTTTAATTTTTCTTGCTGCGCTTCTCATCTTCTCTGTTGTGTTTCAGGTGGAGCTGGAGAGAGGGAAGATCCTCCACATCAAGGCCTTGGCACTGGGTGACCTGAACAAGGCCGGGCAGAGAGAGGTCTTCTTTGAGCTCAATGGACAGCTGAGATCTGTGCTTGTTAAAGACACAGTCGCCATGAAGGTACGCAGGAAATGTTTGGGGAGAGACGTGAGATACAGCTGGGAAAGTGGACGGGTTGATGACAATGACGGAACGTTGCAGAGAAATTAATACTTTTAATCAAAGGACAAACTTGCGAGTTGGTAAATGATCAACAACCGTTAGACTGGATTTCCTTGAATTATAATTGTATAAAGCATGCAAGGGAAGATTCTTGAAAATTTTTGGCACGTTGAAAAGAAAAGCAGATTTCGTGACAGACAGTCTATCCCTAGTGATTTTTATTCATAGAAACAGATGGTTGTGAAGTGTAGAAGGGGACTCAGCAGGGAGGAACATTTCAATGGGCAGTTATGACTATATGGATAGATCATTGCCTGGATGAGTGGATAAATGGCGACAGGCGTGTGTGGGGGTACTTGGAAGAGCGACTGACCAGACAGATGGATGCGTTAAGTATTTCTTTATCTCTTCACCCAGGAAATGAAGTTCCATCCCAAAGCTCAGAAGTCCATCCGGGGTCAGGTAGGAGCACCGATGCCTGGAAAGGTCCTAGAGGTCAAAGTAAAAGTTGGATCCAAGGTCAGTTGATTTAGGGTTTTTACAGTTTTTCCCTCCTCATCATGTGATCTCTCATTTCAATTAAAATACTTCTGCTTTTTGTAATTGCTCTCAATGTTTTAACATTTGGATACTTGATCTAATCCCGTTGAGTCAATGCAAGGCCTTTTTTTCTTGAATCTATCAAAGATTGTCTCTTTGGCCTCAGCAGCAAAAAATTTTTCTGTAAATACATAGCAAGACAGTGGGAATAAATAACAAACAGGACAAATGTGTTCAAAACGAGAGAAGGGCACATTGGAGAACAAAGTGCTTGAAGTAGTGCACACTGAACCTGAGACATCATCAGAAGAGTCTTGTGCGGACTAAAGAGAAAAACCTCACATTGCTGTAGTAGAATCTAAATTTCTGAGTTTCATGAGCCATAAACATCCAAATTTAAACCAGCTAGTTTTGTTCCTCGATCTGTACATTTGACGTGTTTTTATTGAGCTGTGCTTGCAATTCTTACAGGTGGAGAAAGGTCAACCGCTGTGTGTCCTCTCTGCCATGAAGATGGAGACTGTGGTCAACTCCCCAATGGCTGGGACCATTAAGGCTATTCATGTCACACCCGATGCTTCCCTGGAGGGAGATGACCTGATACTGGAAATTGAAGAATAGAGCGCAGGGGGGAGTGGTAGGAGGCAGGAGGCAGGCGTTCAGATGATATGATCCCGGAAATGGTGGCAGCTGGAGAAACGGGGAGATTTAAAATGAGGAGGAAGAGGAAGATGGGCGTTTGTGGCCCTAGATATGTACATATTCCTTTGGGTGCACTGGGGGATGCACAATGAGGCCGTATTCATATCCAGATACCTGATGGGAGCAAAGATAAAAATGTACGACAGTCCAAAACGGTGTATTGATTTGAAGAAAATTAGGGAGTCCCCTGTTAAAGTAATTCCATAGTTGTGGTATTTAACTCAAATAATGGCATCTTTGCGCACATCCGTCAACTTGTGGAAAATAGCATTAAATATTTTAGAGTAAGATCATGTATTTGAAATGTGATACATTCCACTGCTGAAACTCTAGTCTTAATGTGAGCTAAACATATCTAACGCTAACAGGGTTTTAACACATTTAACGTGAGTAGATTGAACTTTTTGTCTCTGACTGCTCGGTGATTTCATACTTTGCTGGTTTCAAAAGAGAAGAATAGACTTGTGGATGTATTACACAGTCGCTGTTGTTCGTATGGGAACAATCTTCATTGTTTTTCTTTGTTCACGGTGCATTCTGGGAATGTGTAATCACTGTAGCATTTAGGCACAACCCCCCCTCCCCCAACATTTCCTTAGAAATGACAGCACAGTACAGTGAGGGGCTGCACAGTGAGGGGCTGAAGAATGAAATCACATTTTGTCCATCTGGTTTTTAGACCATATTTTTGTATGGGATTTTATTGCAAGAAGAGAAGCACAATAAAGATGGTTAGTTGACAAGCGCACACCAGAAACATCTCGAGCACTGCCAGTGAAAGTAAGTGGTTTCCTTTTTTAAAAGAGCTCTGCAGGTGTTTTCTTACTCATGTCTGATTTTAACCCCCACCCACCCTCAAAATGTGGATATATGCAAATCGGATTAGCGTTGGTTTGAACATGGCTCTTAATTCAAAGCGTATCTGTATGAATATTTAGAGGTATGTCGACACAGACGTGGCATTTGAGGTCTTTTTAGAGTGTCTGGTTTGTGTGATGTTGGAAAAGTTGTCAGAGAAGCGGTTTGACGGTCTCTTCAGAACCAGAGATTATGGTGGATGGTCTGTCTGCATGGGGATTTTCAATGCTAGGTGTAAATGGGATTACATGGTGCTGTAATGGAGCCATGTGATGTTATTTTCTGAGGCTCTGCTGATTAATTTATGGATTAATTCTCTGTCAAATGATGTTAAATTAGCCGGACTAATAAGGGACTCTGGAGACTCCCAGCAGCAGCAGCACTCTGCTTTGTACATCTATGTGGGTGTGTTTGTACCAATGAGTCAATGTGCACGCGTGTGAGAGCAAATTCAGCCCCTCCCCCATAACACACCAGCTGATATTTAAATGTATTCACATGCACACCATGCTCTGATGCAAAATATCCAAACTAGCCCCAAAGCGCTGTCCGGATCACAGCAAATAAATCTAGTCTAGTGCAGAGGACTGTGGTTTTGGCTCTATAATGACTGTCCAGCACATTTAAAAACCAGTGAGAATAACCAAAAAATTACTCAGTTTTGCCCCAGTGTTTGCTGCAGGCCTTTCACCCTAAAAAGCGATGACTGAATGTTAAATTACTCTGACCGGTGACAGAAAAATCACACATCATCTGCAGAAAGTGTCAATGTTTTCTCATAAGGCAGTGAAGCATGAAGTGTTTGGGACAGCGAGCCAGCAGAGAGATCACAGCAGATTCCCTTCCCCAGATCATCTGTGCTCCTACACAGAATACACTGATTGGGGGACAAAATTAAAATATCACTTTGCACTGCACTGGATTATTTCCAGCAGTTTTGCTCCATTACCTCTGAGAATGAATCCGCTTTTGAACCGTGCGTCGATACTGAGCAGCGACGCCGTAGTTAATTGGGACTCTGTCTCCTCGCTCTCCCAGGCCACTGCAGTGCCTCGCTGTATCTCCTGGTTTATCATGTTTGACTCTTTTCAAAGAGACATTCATTAAAAAAATCCCACCAATACAAGTTTAAGTGTTTCTGACGAGCTGTTGCGCAGCAATGTTAAAGTTCCTGCCTCCTCTTCTGGTTAGCAATCCTCGCTTACCTGCTTTCTCTGCCTCATCTACCCAACCACCTTTTCATTTATCCCTCCATCCCCCTCTCGCTTCCCTCTGTGTATATTTGCACATGTTAGATGATAACAGCAATAAAGTATCAATGCTTCACTTTGTCTTAGCCAGCAATCATTCTAACAGACATGCTTATGACAATGTACTACTGCTCAGTGTCTCGGGGAAAGAAGAATAAATTGCAGAAAAAGTACACACAGCTGGAAAATGTTATTTGTTTCAGACAAGGGATATAATGTCAGCCTATTCTGGAGCTCATGCTATCTACAGCTGAGCTGTCGGAATATGAAAATAGGGTCTGTGACATTTCCATTTTCCTTGTATCATGTCTTTTTTTATGAAACAAAGCTGTTTATTTAGCAGAAATACTGCCTGCTGATTTCTTTCTCCATGTCTCTATTACACCAAATGTTCTCAAGGGTTCGTTTGTCTTCTAAATCTACATTTCTTTCTAATTTACTGTTGTAGTTTACATTTACCTGTTCTAAGTATGTTTGGGTCCTTTTGAGAGACTGAGCTGGATTGCCAAAGAAGGAAAACGGATTGCATCTCAAAAATAAAAATAAAGTGATATATGTTCTCTGTACTTACAAATAAAGTTAGCTCTAACTAAATCTGAATCGTGTTGGTGTGCATCGTATATTCTACACGATACATGTTACTATAGACCACAACACTGAAACTATTGACAGGTGCGTAACATCAGTGATCTTGTTACGATGTGATGTCCTGCTGGCAAATCCTGGGTCCTTGATTCATTTCTTTGACACGTCGGAAACGCCATGTTGCAGACCAAGCACCCATCCTGACGGCAGCAGCAGCAGGGAGATGGTCTCCACACACAGTTTAAGGAACACAAAGAGCCCAAGTCGAGCATCCACAGGTTGCCCTCTAACAAGATTGAGTCCTGTGGGTCATCAAGGGTCTCTGTGGATCAAAAGCCCTGCTGCTACCTGCTAGACACCTGCAGAAGTACCACGTCCCTGCCTGGGTCAGAGCAGTTTTCTCAGTGCACATTCACATTATTAGGCGATTATTTTGTGGCTAATTTTAGTAAAACCATAAGCACCGAAAGAAAAGCACAAAAGGCTCGAGTGGAGGGCAGCTTTGGTCTTTAAGAACTAATAATCTGAGTCTTTCAGTCAAAGTTTCCCTACAAACGTCACGCTGATCTTCTCAGCTGGAGTAAAATGTGCATTTTATCTGAAAGCTGGAGTCGTGCATTTCATATGAAGCTGTCAAATCGCAGCCCTTTCAGAACAATGTGTCCAACCAGTAATTAGATTTCACCAAGTGGGGAAAGAACAAAAACTTGGCATACACTGAAATCCTGCTGATCAATGCAAGAAAATTATACTCTGCTGTTTTCTCACCTTTGTTGCTGGAATGTGACAGGATCTGTTGGTGTGCTGGAGGCAGGCTGTTTGGGTTATTTTACATAAGTAGGTTCATGTTGTTTTCTCAGCCCACCCCTGCCTCTTATTAGCATTCAATCAGAGTGTGGTTGCGTTGAAGGAGTTTTGTTGTTTTTTTTCTTGATACTTTTCCAAATAACTTGATTCGTGTGTGGCAGGTTACGCATCTCCTCTGACACCCTGCTGTCTTTAAAGGGGTTCGATAGATCTGATTACCTACTTATTAACCGCACCGAATCACTCAAGTTTGTAGTTCAACTGGTATTATTGATCATGCTTCACTTACTCTGTGCATGCTTGCTGGGTGGATGCTGGCAGCTGACGCTGGTTGACATTCTCAAACTCCTCCATGGATCTAGCGACTCGGAGCGTCGCTAAGCCATGCGCGGTTGGCTTGCATCCACTCGGTAAAGTAGGTTAACTGAAGGTGGTGAGGGAGGAAATGGTGCCAGGATGGAAGAATAGCTTGGTGCTTAATTGTCGTCAGATTAAATCGCAGAGGTAATTTTGTGATAAGATGGATGTTGTGACCCACTTTTCAGCTGATTTGAGTGACGGCCTTGATTAATAATAACTTAATCAAATTTGCATATGTGGAAAAACAGATGGATGATAACAGTCGGCTATGACCTTGATTGGTTTCCTGATGTCGCGTGAAACAAACATGGTAAACTGTTTGAAACGGTCCTACAGCAGCTGCCTAAAATTAACCAATGTCAGCTGAAGGGAAGTTCAGTGTGGGTAAAGTCTTTACCTGAAGCACTCCAACTCAACAGTAACCTTTCTAAATGTTACTGTATTACCCAGATTGGGGGGAGCTCTCATTTTCAAACTTCCAGCACATTTATGAAAAGCTTCCTGTAGCTTTCATGTGCTCTGAGCAGGATGCCAACTATTGATGACTGGTAAGTATAAAACATTTAAACACATTTACAACAACAAAAGTTTATTCTTAATTAGGTCTCTGCTGACTTTCTTGCGGTCAGAGCAATCATTTGTGTGTCAGCTGAATATTTATGGAGTGCTGATGATCACATTTATGAAAGGCCTAGTAATCTGCAATAACATTAATGGGTTCCCGTGGCAACAGAAATGTAATGCACGTTGTGTTACTGTGAATATTTCATTTTTCATGTGCAGAGCAAAACTTCAATTTGCTTTTAAAAATGAGGCTAAACAGACTAAAGCTCTTACTCCCTGTTAGGGCCACACCAAAGCCATGAGCTGTTGCCTTAATAATCAACTACTCGCTAGCTAAATAAAGCGCTGGAGTTTACTTGAGTGGCTGTAACCAAAACCCAAGCCTACACCTATCAGAGTGATGTTGTTTTCAGCAGAAACGACTCGAGACGAGCACAGACTAAGGCTCAGCTATGGACTGTTAGATTTTGATGTGGAATTAAAAGACCACTGATTTAATTTGAACTGAGATTAGCCAAGTGTTCAGTGACACAACTCAGTGATCACGATGTGTCCTTACTGTTGTGTATATACACCAATCAGGCGTAACATAACCAACACAGACAGGTGCTCATTAACCTTCTGCTGCCACAACAGCCCTGACCCATCAAGTCGTGGACACCATTAGATCTCCAAAGGTGTGCTGTGGTATCTGGCAACAGACCCTTTAAGTTGTGAAGTGGGGCCTCTATGGATTGGGCTAGTTTGTCCTGCACATCCCATATTTGTTTGATTGGATTTAGAGCTGAGGAATTTGGAAGCACTACTCAACACATCCAACTCGTCATTGTGCTCCTCAAACCATTCCGGAACCACTTTATCCGCACATTATCCCGCTGAGAGAGGCCACAGTCATCAGGGAATACTGTTATTCCAAAAAGGTGTACATGGTCTGCAGCAATGCTTAAGTAGATGGTATGTATCAAAGTAACGTTCACATCGATGGCAGGACTCAAGGCTTCCCAGCAGAACATTGTCCAAAGCATCAAACTGCCAGTTTGTTTTTCCCCGTAATGCATCCTGCTGTCAGGTGTTCCACAGATAAGCGATGCACATCCACTTGGCCATCCATGTGATCTATCAGATCACGTCACCACCTTCCGTGGTCCAGTTCTCCATTGTTGGTGCTTTCAGTGGTGAACAGGGGTCAGCATGGGCGCCCTGACTGGTCTGTGGCTTTGCACACACATACAGAATAAAACTTTGATGCTGTGTATTCTGACACCTTTCCATTAGAACCAGCATTAACCATTAAGACAATTTGAGCTATAATTGGATCCCCATTATCCTGTCGTTCGTTCACCACTGTTGCTTCCCATTTTGATAGATACTGACCATTGCAGACTGGGAACATCCCACAGGATCTGCAGCTTTGGAGATGTTCTGTATTTCCATCACAGTTTAGTCCTTGTCAAATTCGCTCAAATCCTTACGGTTGTCTATTTTTCCTGCTTCTAACATTGAGTTTTGTCTAATCAGTGTATATGTAGAAAGACTTTTACTAACAAGCTTCCCAGAGATTTTCCCCATAATAATAGAAGGGGATGATTTTTTTTAACTCATTTTTCTAAAAAGTTTATGTTTTAACACATTTCATTCAGACAAAGTTGGCGAGATTTCTTTTTTTTAAAGAAAAAAATCCTTTACTTATACCTCGGATTCATCTCCAGCAGTCGCTTTCATAAATTTAACATTATTCATGACCACCTACAGGATGAAAAAAAGCACACGTCCTAATCCTCCATCTTTAATGTGCATTTCAGCAGGATGTCTCAAAATGGTCAAATCATATCTAACTCACCTAGCACAGTAAAAGTAATTTTTGAAAACGCAGTTGGACATCGTGCGTTTAACTTCAGCACCGTTTGCTGTTGAAATGAAAATTGTTTCCAAAAATGTATTTTTAGTAATTGTATGTTTTCATCTTCCCATTCTACCAAAATGTTCCCTAGAGAGCTAGAGACCACAATCTGTAGCTCACAGGTGTCCTGTAGACCTTTTGTATGGAAAGACTTTCAAATATCAGAAGGGGACTGATGATGCCCATTAAGTGTGTCCGTAAACCGTGATGAACCAGCACAAAAGCAGGACCCCCACCCAAGTGGAATGTGGCCATCATTAAGACGCCTGCGCTTTCCAAACTTCTTTAAAAGGATCCATCTGAGGGCGGTCTGGTGATTAGGGTAAATGGACTAGCTCTTACAGTACGCAGCACTTCTCTGCTCCAGCTTTCTATAATACAAACCTCACTCCTCTGTTCATACTGTCTAAGTGCTTCCTATCTAACAGTCACACTTCAGTAAACACATCAGGAGCAACTCAGGCTTCAGTATCTTGCCCAAGGATACGGTGCAGCAACAAGGGATTGAACCACCAACCTTTCAAAAAGTGGACAGACACCCCAAGGCTGTGACGTATTATTCATGTTACATGCCCAGCGGCTGGAAATGCAACAAACAGTTGTGTGGATACTCAGTCACCCTTGCTTCTGCAGGAACTATTACAGTACTGTGCAAAAGTCTTGAGCCCCTCATTTCTTTATTTTGCTTCGAGGGAGACACTTTCTTGCTTTTTCTTTGTTTTTTAAGTGGTCTTGAGCAACAGTTCTCAGAGTTTTTCAAAGATGGCCTTTGGACATTGGCTGCTTTTTCACTTGGGGGTTTTTTATGTTAAAACACTTGACCTATTCAAGCACCTAACTAAAGGGATGAACCAACATTGTGTTTACACATAACGGCAAAGACTGATTTGAAATGAGCTCTTTGGTACTTTGTTACTAGCAGGCTGTTGGAAAAACACATTTGTTCCCAATTCTTTATCTGAATGCATAAAACATTAGATAACAGTTTGATGGGCTTAAAATAGTATTTCTGACCCAACAAGATGTTTCCAAAGAGCCACCAGACCCAAAACATGCCAGCCGACTGACTAATGCTTTCAGCTTTGCTTAATGTAAGCAAACAAAAGCAGCTGCAGCAACATGTCACTACTGAGAGGCCAAAGCATGTTGTTCCTGTGCTGCTTAATAACTAAACTTACCACAATGAGTTTCTGCTGGTTTTACAAAAGGCCGATACATTAGCAGGACTGAACATTCAGAGAGCTTTTCTTGTTAAAGCCTGTGTTGTTTACACCAACTTGAGGGCTTATTCTTCTTTCACTCGAGCACTGCTCCCTTCTATAGCACTTCACCTTGCCTTTAATTACCTCGCTTTGCCACTCATAAAGGGCAGGAATGGCATTACTATATTAAGCATTTCTCTAAAGTGCGAGTGAAATACCCTCAACTCCGAATTTTAAAGTGGAACACTCAATCGAACCCATAAAGCAACAATGGTTCGTCCCGTCACATCACAGCTAAATCTGCTGTAAGACGTTCAGATTTTACTGAAATACTGGAAAAGGTAGGTTTTGCCCACAGTGGGCAGCTTTTCCTTCTGTGGGTCAAAGCCCTGCTTTGATGAGGTCTGAGCATCACAAGGAAGGCAGATGATTTCATATCGTTTGGTCTTGAGGTCGCACGTGAAATTTCTCATTTGGATCCCCAGCTGAAACTATGACCGAGCGCTAGAGTTCAAGTCCCTTTGATGTGTCCCTTTTGTGTCTTTTCACCGTCCAAACAGCCAGCTAATGCTTACAGGGTAGAGCTGTGAAGTCTTGGCAACTCTGCGTGTCAAACACCTTCTGAAGAATATCTCTAGTTTTGGCAGACGGTGTGGCAGCAGCTGTCCGTGGAGCCAGCTTTCTAACCCGTGCGTGAGTCTTTTACATGGGCCACGGGGGTCCGCTGCTCTGTTGAGGTGCAACTTTCCCTTCTAATCCCTTTGCTGCTGTTCGATAATCCCTTCACTGCTTGCTTTGCTGCTTTCTTTGCTGTAATCCCTCTGCTTGAATAAAAAGAGAATAGACAAGGAGGATGGGGTACACAGTGTCTCAGACAGATGGGATTGATGGCTCTGTCACTCACTGAGCCTCCTGTCAATCAGCACAGCTGGGATTTGATCCATCCAGCCACTGATGCTGCCTAGTTGCTGCCGGTTCGAGAGCCAGCTCAGATAACAAAGTGAATGATTCTAATCAGTGAAAATAAGCCCGAGATATGAAATGCATGCTAAAAAACTCACGTATGAGCCGACGCAATACAGCTGATGAAAGCTCGGTCGGTGAAACAGCAGCAGTGGCCACACCATCATACGTGGGCTACTTTCAAATGAGGGATTTCATCAAGCGCTCCCCCGGCAGGTGTGGTCCACTGCCATCGCCATTTCTTTTCCATTACTCCCTCTTCAAAGATTGCTTGTGGGGACAATTTTACACCTGTCTGAGAACCATCAGCCAGAGTGCACGCGGGGCAGTAAAAACATCCCACCCTACATGTTCCCAGAGATATTTCCCAGTCGGCGTGATGGTGACATCCAATTTGCCCACAAACGATGGGATCATCGTTTGCAAGGTGCAAGCCACCGAACATTTGGGATGCAGACTGGGTTCCAGTCTGCATCCCAAACTATCTGCCCAGAAGTCTCCTGCTCCAGCTTCAGTTGCTTCATTAGACATTGACAACACAGCAGTGCATCACGAAGCCACGGGCGACCCTCACGAGTGACGACTTAACAATGCACACATCAATTAAGCAGGCGGATCGATGCGACGTGCTGACCACACTGACAAGTTCAATTTCTGGTGAACGCCAGTAGCCGGCCACGACAGGGATCGCTTCCGATCACCTCCTGAGTCACTCTGTGCCAAGCACTTGTGATGCGTCAGCTTAGTGACACCCTGCGCTGATGGTGCGGGTAAAGATGTGTGTCAGTGTGTGACAGAGAGTGGGAAATGGAGTGTTTATGCAGCATGTGTGCGTGTGATGAGACATCTCATTAAGTGCTAACACCGCTCCACAGAACCCGCTTAGCCTCAGGTGTCACAGAGAGCACGCAGACACACACAACTGCTCCCCGCTGCAACACATCGCTGTTTTTAAAGTGTGTGTTCCAGTGTGAGTCGGTGCATGTGCGAAAGTGTGACCTCTCTTTGCCAGTGTGGCTTTAAAACGCTCCGGCTTGAATCAAAGCACTGCAGCAAACATAAGAGGAGCTGAAGAGCAGAAACAGAGGCGCGCACACACACACACGCAGCCAGACGGGGAGGATTCAATGCGACAGAGAGCCAGAGAGCAGGCAGAGAAAGGGAGGAGAGCGGCTCAGACTGCGACACGGAGCCGAGACGGGATTTAAGGAATGAAAAAAAAAAAGCAGCGAGAGCGAAGCAGATCAAACGAGGAGAGCCAAATCGCTCCTCATTTCTTTTTATTCACGTGCGTCAGAGACACGGTGCCGATCATTAGATGTCTTTTTGCGCCGCTACATCATCCTCCACCTTGGTGTCAGAAATATTACTGTTACCGTGGCAACTGGTGTGTTCAGGGCGTAAGACTGCGACGCTGTAAAAGAACAAACAGTCCAAGCGGGCTCTTTATCACTCCCATCTTCTCTCGCGCACATACACGTCCGTGCACCTTCTGTCCGGCGTGTTGCCGAGGAGAATGGGAGCAGATCACGGCAAGCTCGCGCACTCTAACATAGACCAAACACAGACAGCTCGTCTTTATAGGTGTTCGAGCGAGTGATGCACAGTAGCTTTGACTTAGAGCTGGTGTGAGGAGGCTCAGCTGAGCTGGCAGCCTGAGAGCTCCACCTGTGGCAAATGTCACTTCCTACAAGATCAGACTCCAGGCCAGAGGCTGCACCTGAAAACACTGCTCCACTGTTGTCACCAAGCTGGCAGCTTTTCCTCACAGAGAGGCTGTTCTGTGAAGGCAGGGCTGATTTATAGTCAGCCTTTCGATGCACTAAATCATACATTTGAGTGACTGCTCGGCCTTGTTTTGTGCAAGCTGTGTCATCGCAGTACATCTTACTTTGTAATTTCATGTTAATTAACTGCTGTCTAGTAAGGTCAGTCTGTATAAAGTAGGGATTTCCCAGCAGTTAAATATTAGAAAAAGACTCATAAAAATATTAATTTTGTCCATACAGATATTGCGAGTGTTATTAAGAGCTATTTGAAACTGTTAATCATGACCGATAATTATGTGATGCTTTGCAGGATGTGTAATATTACACACACACACACACACACACACACACACACACACACGGAGTGTCAGAGTTTGCAGGTCTCATCTGTTTACTTTTCACTTTGCATGTTTACAACTTCCAATCACAGAGAGAGAGGGAGAGGCCACCATCTGTCTGGGCTTCCTCTGCAGCTACTGGATTCATAACATGTTTGGACCAGCAGTTAACCAGCAATGCATGTTAATAAAATATGAATAGTTAGTTTAACCAACTAGTATTTGTGGTACTGATTAGTGGCAGGGGCAGCGGTGTTTAAATGTCCTGTGGACACATTCCCAGGAAAAATCCTAGTTAGTTTTCTTTTCCCCCCCCATGAGTATTAACTGAGAAAAAACACCACGACCAGATTGAAATCCATAAAAGTCTTTAAATAAATATTGCACACAGTTAAACAGCAAGCAGTACTAATTATTGAGCATCCACTCGTGCTCATGTAGCCAGAGTGGCTCCTGTCAAGCTGTTGAACCATAAAGGCCTGATGGAGTGCTCTCATCTCTGCAGAGGACTTTTTGAACTCAGAGTAAGAGTTGGATCCTTAATCACCGTACTTGCTTTATTTGGCAGGACAGTATGGAGAGATCTGTTAGTTTTAAACTTCTTTCATTTCATAATTATTGGGGTCACTGTGTTTTTGAGACACCCACAGCTTTAGAAATGCTTTTCCACCCCTGTCCACACCTGTGCCTTTCCACAGTTCTACAGAGAGGGTCAGGGTTTATCATCGTGACGTGCAGGAGGTGATATGCACAGCTGTGTCTAAACTACGTTTGCAGATGGATCCTCCCACAGTTTGGGGTGCTACGGCAACAGTCTCTTTAGTAAATGAGAGGATTCAGTTTTTGATTTTGACCAATCAGGAGCGCTTCTGAGAGCGCCTGAGTGTTGCGGGATACAGGGTGTATGTTTGTGGAGGAAAATGTCTGTTTAAAGTTACAGCTACGTCACTACACGGTGTACAAAAAGCAGCAGACGACATCATTCTGTATCGTCAATAGTAAGTGTTGAGTTCAACAGCATTTTTCATCAGTAATGTGCCAGCCTTTGTTTTAGGATTTCTAGAACAGAGCAGGGTACATGCTGTTGATGGTTTTCTTCTGTTGCAGACATTTTTTTCATAATTAAATTCAATACCGTTTTTCTGCTTAATTGAATTTTATATAGCGCCAAATCACAACAGCAGTTGCCTCAAGGGGCTTTATATTGTAAGCACACGCTTGGTGACAGTGAGAAGGAAAAACTCCCTTTTAACAGGAAGAAACCTTCGGCAGAACCAGACTCAGAAGTGGTCGGTGTTGAGGGGAGGAAGGCAGGACAATAAACGCAAACACTGAAGAAATGTGAGTGAAGAAGAAACCGCCCCAGCAGCCCGGGGCGAATGCAGCGCAACGAAAAGGAGGATTCGAAGATTTCCCAATAAGCTAAGTGTCTCTCACACAGGGATGGATTTCATATCTTGGATAAGCAGGAGGTGACGGCAAGTTTAACCTGATGGGAATGAGGGGAGGAATAAGGACAGTGTGTTAGTACAAATGGCCATTAAAGTGTTAAATTGGAGCTATTTCTCTTTTTTAGAAACTAAATGACACTTTGATTCTTTATTATTCTCAGTCAGACAAATATTATTTGAATCGGCTGTAATAAGAAAGTGAAAGCCTATACATATACCAGGGGAACTATTAAACACACATACGCTTGAGCACTCAACCTCTTAACTGCTTCCAGTTCACTTTAGGTGGTACAGCTGTCTTGTTCCCCGGCATGGGGCACGTGTAATCCTTAGTCATCGCTCTTAGAGAGCAATAAAATACCTCTTAGTCAGGTATTCAACTACAAATGTACCTCACAATCAGACTTTTTGTGTTCTCCTCTGCGTCTACTTACTTTTAACAATCAGCAGCTTCAGTACCATAGAAAGTAAAGCAGACTAAAGGCAGGCTGTGCTGTGAGTGCTGCTCTATTTTGGAGGGGGGTGTCTCAAGCTATCACTGTGCTATTCATCCACAGCTGGGTAGAAGAGGTAACTGCTCCCTGAGAGCTGTCAGAAGTCATCCTGGGAAATCAGCAGCTTAAGTAGAAGCAGGTGAAGCATAAGTGGATACGAATAAATAAATAAAATAGAAATCACTGTAAATTACAACACTTCATCGCAAAATAACCCCAAGAAGGCGTCATCACAGACAGATGATGTGCAGCTCTTCGGTGAAGGAGCCCTCCACGAAGACAGACGTGCCGACGGAAAAAGTGAGATTAGTTTGGTTATTATAGCTAAATTATGGCTGCCACATCTAAACGGAGCACGGACCTCGTTTTAATGACTGGAGTCGATTCTGGTAAGTACGGCAAACGTGATCTAAAATTCTGTCCTGCTGGCTTTTCACATTTACTCGTTACTTACTCTTAAATTAAACTCGGAGTAATTTTTAGATTCCCGTCTGTAATTTAGTTAATTGGGTTCACGTCCGGTCTTAGTTTCATGGCATTTTCACCTAAATGAACAAGCTGAATCCACACGCACAAAAAAATGCACACAACTTTCAGATTATTATGCGCTCAAGCTGCCAGAATGGCCAAGCGTGTGCAACACTTGATAACCCGTGTTACTGCAGCATGATTTAACTACGTCAAAGAGCTTCTTGTGAAGCTTTGAAGGGTCAAGATCTAGATTTGAATCCTGTTTCACTCTCAGCAGCGTGCTGCGAAATGCACTGTACCGACTGTTGATGTAGTGCAGCAATAATAAAGGTGACGAATAACATCGCAGATCGCACACAGACATATGCACCGGCCTTATCCATCTTTCTTATCTGCCTCATCCCTACGCACACACTCGCACAAACACACACTATGGCACAGAAGTTCATTTTGTCTCTGATCTCCTGGTGTCACTAGTGCTGAATACTTGTATAAATGAAGATAATACTGAGGCGATGCTCAGAAAGAAATGAGTGAGTTTAAGGTTTTTTGTTACGATAATTGAGGGGCTTTGATGTCTGACGGCAAAAAGTTTCTACTAAAAAACTGGAACACGAAATTAGAAAGTAGAAGTGTCTAATTTTCTCCAACGCTGGTTCTTATTAGCAACTACGACATAGTAATGCCCATGGTGGAGACACAGGAACAGACACTGAGAAGAAATGTCATTAATGAATGTGAATGCGCACAAACACACATCTGCTGCAGTCTGTAGCCTTAAAATGAATAGGTTATTTTATTGTTTGTTTGTTTTTTTAAAATAGAGCATATACCGAGTACAAACTTTGTTCAGACTCTTTAAAAAAAAGAAGTGTGCCATAAAAACAGAGAGCAAGCATCTGAGTCTTGGCTCAGATGCTTGTAGAGGTTGTTCCACGAGCAGCACACTGCCTCAGCTGGGTCTCCTTCGGCCTTAAATTCAGACTTTGTGCAGAGCCGTCCTGTGTAATTCAAAGACTTAAGAGAGCACACTGGCCGGGATGGAGTTAGTAATGTAGCGAGGGGCTAAACCGTGAAATACTTGAAAATAATCTCAAAAATCAGATCAAACACCAAAAACCAGAGTTGGGAGTACAAACTAACATCAGCAGCACACTAAACACAGAAGACTGAAGCATACACATTGGCCTCTTCAAACACCAAAACTGTGCAATACTTAGAAAAACAGATATAATAACAAAGAAGAATAAACTAAAGCGTTTGTCAGTCAGTGTGAATGTCCCTCTTTGTCCACTTTCCCCACATCTACCTCCCAAAACGAGATCCTTCAGAACCGTCGTAGCGATCTAAAATGTTATCATTTACAGACTTGTATATGTTACATATCTAACATTTGTGCTATACTTGTACTAAATAATTAATCTTACTTTAGTTATAAGGATTTCCTTCTCAAATTAAAATATTAAACTTGCAGTTTCAGGACCTTTTGACCCTTTTGCTCTTCGATGCAGCTTCCTCCAGCAACTGTAACATTTTCCAGTGAACACAAGCTAAGCTGATACAAATGTGAGATGCAGAATGAGTGTTTGTTAAATATTGTAGTGTTTTGCTGACGCCCTCGACATATAACAGCCTTCCATATAGCATACGCGAGTCTTTTAGATTCTCTCTTTTGATCAGATGTGAACTTCACACTGAAAAGTTGACGTCAAGTTCACTGAAAATCCAACTTTCATTCACACCGGCGGGCGATGACGTCAGCAAATGTCGATGGCATTGGCATTTCCAGCGTGCGAGCCGCTAGCACGTGTGATGCGAGCGCACGTGTTCAATGAGAGCGAGCGAGAGCTCAAATGCACATCGGTGGTTAAAGACTAGTATCGACTGTGTTAAATTAAACACCCTCATTAAGATGGCCTCGTGACCCAGTAAACAAAGCTGTGGTGTGTGTGTGTCCGCACACAACACGTTTAAGTGATCGTGCTGCATGACTCAGTGAATCACAAGATGGGGTTGCCTAAGTATCTACAGTATAGCAGTCTGGTATGCAGAGCCCAGATATTTCACACTTTACTCCCACTCTGAGCTGAAAGATCTTATTGTAACAAAGTCGGATGATTAAAGCTCTATTATGTGATATTTTGGATTCTTGAGATTAATAAAATGCCTCAGTTTAATGTGAAAGGGGCCGCTTGTGCCAGCCCTCCTAAGAATTAACCTTTTACTCAACTGGAGCTCTGAGTAGCTTTTAACCACATGAAGCACCATTATCTGGCTGCTGCACAGACCACACTGTTGAGCCCTTAATAACACTCTGCAGCCGTTTCCAGCACGCACAAATCACACGATTGATGATGTTGTCCCGTCGCTCTCTTCTCTCAACACTCACCCCCAACCAATCACAGCACACGGCTGCCCCTCAATCAGCCCGCTTCTGCTTGTGGCTTTTCTCTAAAAATAGGTGTTTTCCTTCCCACTGTCGCCAAGCACTGTCGCCAGTGCTTGCAGGGTCTTTGCTTTACAGTATAAAAAGCCTTGATGTGATTGTTGCTGGGAATTGGCACAACATCAATCATACTGAACTGAATTAAAAATATCAATAAATACACTACACGATGGCGCAGTGAACAAACCGAGCACACATACCCGTCTTTCTATTGAAAGCCTGGTGAGCAGCGTCTATGCCCTTCAGTTGAGTTTGCTGACACTTTGTTTGATGTAGACAGTCCTCATTCACAGGAAGAGTCAAGCAAGGCCAAGATATTTACTATAGCTTAAAAATCTACTTAAATATTCCAGATTTGGACTGTAGTTAACCTTCAAAGTGCCGACATCTCTGCAGCTAAATGTGAAGACTAACCCCCAGTTTAAAATATGTCACTTACATAAACAATGGACTGCTGGTGGATTCAACACTAAGCGTGCACATGTCCCACAATTTAGCTGCTCACTTGAACGCCTCCTGCATCTGAACACATACAAAATGATAACCTTTTACATAATCTGCCCATTTTACATCCCCCTTTTCAGCCATACAATTCATGAGACCTGAATTCAATGCAGCATACAAAGCATGAAAGCACCTCTTTCGCTGTGTAACCTCCACCCGTGGGAGGAGTGACAGGTATTGTTTATCAGACCATCGACGGGCCAATCAAAGCATATATTCAGCGTGCCTCTCCCAGTTTACGGACGACTCCTGAACCAAAGTCTCGATAACTCGTCAGATTGGGAACTGGAGGATCCGTTTGGTGAATGCACCTACTGTCAGAACAGCTTCAGGGCAAGAGGCCACAAACCTCACAGCACCGACACGTCTGCAAAAGTGTGGATTCATTCAGAAGCATTTTACACAGCGGCACATGTTTAAGTTGCTGCAGTTTAAGACTTTAGGGGAAATAAACACTCAACTACAACAACAACAGCCTGAAACAATAAAGATGGCATTTCAGGGGGTCCGAGCATTTCAGGCTTTCACTGAGATTACTTCTATTGTCCTTTAAAATGTGTACCCAATTTGCCGAACCATCTCAATTTTCCTCAGCATTTACAAACCTTTCACATTTAGAGGATTACATTTGAATTCAGTGTTAAATCCATTAGAAAGATGCTGATGAATCAAGGTCTGTAACAAACCGCATCAATATTGAAGCAGCCTTGTGTCGCTGTGTTCATATTTGATTGCAAGCGTACCTCAGGGAGTCTGGCACTTACCCAAAACAAAACATGTCACGCTAATGTCTAACGAATTATTGAAGTGGTTTTTCAGTCTCATAAGCGCCAGCCTTTCCTCTTTTTCTCAAGGACTGACTTAAAGTCGTCATCAACAATGCAAATACTTCTCATATCTGCAGGTCGAAAAATGGCTTTTGTGACGTTCTGTACATGTAACATACAACAAATTGTGTTTGAAAAGAAGCGGTCCTTTAGCCGTCTTTCTTATTGCAATATTCCTAATTTACTTATCCAAAACAAAGCACAGAGAGACAAAAGCTTCTTTATGTTGGAACACACCACAGCGCGAGGAACTGAACCCATGTTGTGTGCATACGTGTGCAGAGAGACATGAGGTGCTAACTCGGTGATGATGCTTTATTTTAAACTCGCTCCTCCTTATTAAAAATCACACCTGCGTGCATCAGTTTCATAATGCACAGCTCACCGTTTAAAAAGACGCATACATACAAAAATACATGCATGCACACACACGTAGATATTTTAAATATTTTCTCTTTTCCAGCTGTTCCTTGGAAATTAAACAGTTAAAAAAGTAAAGTCTCTTACTCACTGCTCTCAGTCCTCCACCTACACACACAGACACATACACACACTCCACAGTGGTAGAAGCACCTTCCTATAGCCAGCTGTCTACTGTCAAATCGCTGCTTTGCTGCTACAGAAAATTACGCAATGTTCCTGAATACCATACGGCAGGTAGCTCTGTCCTTTGTGTCAGTGCCAAAAGCTGCAGTTTTGTGAAGAGCCACTTGAGGCTGCCTCTAAAAGCTACTCAATATTCTCGGCTCTCCAATCCCTCATGTTAAAATTTATAACCACACAATGGAAATAAATGTGTTTGCAGCACTGTTTACATCTTTGTTTCCCAATTTTATGACAAATGAGCAACTTAAAGTTATACATTGCCAGGGGCTGTTTTCTGTCCAGCATTCTGTTATATTAAAAGCCTCTGAAAAAGGTTTAGTTTACTTAGAATCTACTGAAATATTTGGGGGTTTTTTGGCCCGCAAGCCAAAAGGATCATCCTAAGGTCAAAGTGCAACTCATAGTCTGACCTTGCTGACCAAGTTAGCAGCCAAGCATTAGCATTATGATCGTGTTTGAGAGGGTGTCCAGTCCACTATTTGTAATCAATTTTTTATTGACTTTGTCGAACCTGGCTTATAGTAATAATAGGCTTAAACTGGTGCAGCTGTAAATCTCATCTATTCTGCAGAAAACTTTAATTTGACTGCAACAATAAGTACAAATACAGAGAACTGTGGAATTTGCTGTTTTCTCTCATCCCTTTGTGGCCCAGCAAACGTAATCTGACATGTATTTTAAACTTATCTAACAGAACTCCAGTCTTTTGAGCCCACTAATGCACTCAGCCTTTTTGTTGCATTGCATTGGGAATACTTAAACAGCACAAAACACAACTAAAAACATTTCTTTCTGTGCAGATTTACTCAGGAACAGTGACTCATTCCCTGCCTCACTCACTTACTTTTTTTGGTTTGTATCTACAAATTTTAACACGACTTCGTGAGATCAGCTCCAAGCGACAACCCGCTTGCCAGAAGTTGCCACATGAGAGGCGTTATCCCATTGGCTTCCCGATGCCAGGGAAGATCAGTGGAGCACAGATAAGTGCTATCGATGTTGAATTACACCCAGCTGGAAAACAAACGTAACACGAGTCTCTTGTCAACCACGGAGCGAGGAAGAGAGCACGGAGGATGTGAGTTAAACCTCCTCTGAAATCTGGGCTGAAACCCTGCAACAGCCATATTAGATGAATCTCAATGAAGCCAATCCGCTGATGCAGAATACATCCAGTTAGAATGAAAGCAGGCATGAAGGCCCAGTCAGCCACTGGGCTATAAGTGATACTAAAGCCATTATTAAATTCTCACTCTGCGAATTTTCTTGACATGGATACTTAGATGTTTTAAGCCCGCGGCCCAGGTTTTGGCGACCTGGAACATCTCCCAGCTCAACGTGTCTCTCAGATCTTGGAGCTTCCAAATGGTCAGTCATTTTTTTTTAAATCTATCGCTGAAATGTAAGAGTCAGGGTAAATGGATCAATTTTTCAGCAGACAGCTCCCATCAGTCTGTGTCATCATTGATTACAATTTATTTCAGGAAGGATAATGTCTTACCTTGACAGTCTCAAATGCCCTGCTTTAGCATAACGTTGCTCTATGGAGCGAGTAACTGATTACAGCATAGAAACATTTATTTCTGCCTGTCGCTTTTTGAAAAGAAAGGGACATGCTGCTATCCTTTGTACCGGGGCCTGTTTGAACAGCTTGTACCTGATGCACCGGTCTACCGGCGGGCACATTCACCCAAAGGAGAGAACACATAAAACAAAACATCAGAATAACAACAAGGGGATGGAACAATACGCACGTCTGCTCTGCATGAGAACAGCAACCGAGTCCATTCTTAGGCAGGAAAGCAGAGGAGAGGCATTTGTTTTAAGACGGGGTTTTTAAAATGTCTTAAATCTGAATCCGTTTCAAATGTGCTCAAATCTAGAGCAGCTGTTGAGTGACTGAAGGCAAAAATGGTAAAAACTCAGATTGTGATATAACCTGATCAGCTATGTTATCTTTTTTTAAACTTAAAAGAAAAAGGCAAAAAGTGATGTCTGGCTGTTCTAACAAGATAGGTTTGATTTGATGGTTTTTTCATTTGTCCCAGAAAGAAATCTGATCTCAAATGGAACCAAGAAGCTCAAGTATAAAACAGCTGTGTTAAATATCCTATATCTGCAACTCAGTCTGAAGGCTGAATCTTCAATCTGAACTCAGTGGCAGCTGGGAGTGCTGCTGTCAAAGATCCTCCTCGCTTCCTTGTTAAAAATTTATTAACAGACAGCAAGGGACACTGAAAGAATCATGAAGCTTATAAACAGTGTTTACACAGGCCTAGTTTTGTTCTAAAGTGAACAAAACTTTAACTTACAAAAACCCACAACTGAATGTGGCAGCAGCGCGACTCCTCGTGATGCTCGCTCTGTCTGAACCATCCATCCAGGAGCTGGACCTTATCCCAGCTGCAGCTGTACGCCCAGGACAGGTCGCCAGTCTATCGAGGGGCCAAAACAGAAAGACAAACATCTGCAGAATATTTAGAATCACAAACTAACATAACAAGCCTTTTTCTTTTCTTTTTTTGACTCGTCTTGAAGTGCGTTTTAAAAATTTGTTATGATCTTTGCGTTTATTCACTTCTGTAGAAAAGGGCCTTGGACAAAGGCTTATGGTGCTGGACCAATATGTGCACGTGAAACAGGAAGTTGCATTTCTACCCGGGTCAGGTGTGGCTCAGGAGACAGAGCGGGTTATTTCCCACTCAGAAGTTTGGTGGATCGATTCGCCAGCTGATCCGGTCTGCATGTCAAAGTATCTTTGGGCTCGACACGCTGCTGGATGAATGTGATTGGTCAGATTAGTAGCAAAGAGCAAAGAGTTCCAGTCCAGTCTCCCTCTTCTAATGTGTCTGGTTACTCAAAAAGTGGGGCACACACCATCTTACCGAAAGATGTTCCTTTATTTGTTGATACTGGAACGGCACCAATACGTCGCTCTAAAATCTGTTCATCCAGGTTGGGATCTGGAAACAGCAAATGCCACAGATATGACTCACTTCACACTGCCTTGTGCAGACGGATTTGCATTTGTCAAGTCTGCATTCATTTCCTCGGGGTTTCACTTTAAATCGTCCCCCAGCTGCATGGCGGACATTTAGTCCAGGCTGCGCTTGTGTTTGTCTTTCTGTTCGACCTGCTGAGCCTCGAGGTGCTTCATTGTAACCTTTCGTAAATGAGATGCAAGGGGGGGCGCTTTAAGGGAGGCTTAGCTCTGCTGACAGCCTGCTTGTTACAGTTGTCAGCCAGCTGAGGTAGTTTGACACCTGTAATCTCGGTTGCTACGGTTCTGGGCCAGTTTCTGTCGGCAGGGCTCATACTGCCCAGTCAAGCAAAAAAGGGAAAAAGTGACAACTGACTTGACCGCTGAATTGTGTAAAAGTGGTATCATCAACTTAATACACACCTTGAAGGAGTTTCGCCTCCTTGAGAAAAAGCTCATCTGTCTGTCAGCGCACGACAATCACTCGCACGAGTTATTAGCCGTTCTGTTTTACTTTGCAAGTTTTGCATTTGCGCACTCATCTGCAGACATCCAATTTAAAAAACCCACACATCTATTTCTAATATATTTCATGCGAAGCACGGGAAGTAACACAAAAAAAATTGACAGGCCCAAATTTCAGCAAACTAGAGTGATTTTTCTTCGGGTGTCCTTTTGACAAATAATGTTATTGCATTTAAAACGTCTCATTGCCAAACCCAGAGTTTCATATTTGCAAACAGACATCTCTATCTTTGTGCCGAGGACAGAAACAAGTCTCTGAGCCCTCTCGTGTGTTTTGGCTGGTGCGTGGGTGCTGTTGCGGCGTGTTGTTTAGCAGCAGATTGTGCCTTTAGTTTAGAATCAACAGTGCATGCAGTGGGTATTATTTGTTAAGGCCTTAGCCAAGCACTGAAGTGCACTTAATGCTGTTAAGTTGAACCCAGCAGTGCGTGTCCTGCAGTATGTTGTGTGTCTAACATACTGGAGGAGGAGATGAGCATTTGATGTGGTCAGGCAATTAAACAGCAAGTTAATATTTATGCTCCTCCTCTGAGCGCACAACATCATCTTTTCTCCTCAGCTGTGAGAACGTGTCCTTGACTGCAAGCCTAAACATACATATCATTCCCATTATATTAGCACTGCGTGTGTGTGCGTGCATGCTGCATTAATAAGCACGGTAATGAAAGGGGACAGTTTTCAGTTGCCGTGGTAATGAAGCAGTGGACCGTTGCCAGGCACGACGACAAAGAGGGGACGCAACTGTATTACTGCAAACACAAACAGCGGACAATGATTGGATTAAGGCAGGAGGATGGACAGATGGATGCAAAAAAACAACAAAATAAGTGGACAGCTGCAGCATGGGACAACTTTGCATGTCAAAATAGAGGTCTGTGTTTATGAGAGAGAGACTAATGGATGGTCTTGTCTCTACATCCAGAGGTGTACAAGGAGGAGTGAAGAGAGAGATGTGTATGTCGCTAGGGGACACGGACGGGATGATGTGATCGATATGACTGGGCCCGTGTCCCCCGAAGAGAGACAGGCAGAGATTCAGATGGATGGACAGAAACAGAGATGCAGCAGAGGAGGGGTCGGCTTGACAGACAGATAGATCAAATGAAAGGAATGCAGGGAGGTGACAGACAGACCGAGTGAGACGATAAGCAGCGTTACGAAAGACAGCAAGATTAATATAGAGGTAGATGGGGAAATTATGTGAGAGAGGAGAGGTCGGGTCGATGGCGAGACACCCTCTGGAATCTTTGGTGAAGAAAAGAGGCAGAGTGCACAGATGATTTTCTTATGACCTTGAAGCGGTGTGGTTTAAATGAAGTTAAGATTAAGTACCTTCCAAAGCCAGAAACAATTTCGAGAGTCTCTTCTCCACCATGTGACGCTGTATAGAGCTGTCAGTTCGCTGACAGTCAAAGACACGGGGTCACATTTCACGGTTCAGATGCTTTTGCATTGCAGAGGAGAGACACTCAAAAGAAAAGGACAGAGGTGAATGGTTTCAGTAATGTGTTTCTTTCTTTCAGATCTCCCCTTCAGACATGCACTTTAACAGGGTTTTATTGAGTGTAAGTCTTTAAACCCCGTTATAGACTCAGTCTTCGGTGTATTTTTTGTATTCTGTCTTCTGAAGCTGCGTATTCAATAAAGTGCTACATCACCATTTCTAGGGCAACATTCATCCTTTGATTGTTAAATCTCAACAACTGTTTGACTGATTCTCATAAACTTCGCATCTTAGCTCGCTTAAGATGAGTTCAGATTCATCTGATGATCCACTGAGTTCTCATCCTTTTCTTTTGGCTCTCGGAGGAGACGGACGCACTTTTTCTCCTCTCCCTTATCTTCCCTGCTTAGTTCTTATGTCCTTGTCTAGTCTCGTGTTTTTTGTATTACTTTCCCTGGAACACCCTCTCACAGTCTGTTTCTAAAACCTAAAAGAGAATTATGGATTTGATCAACTGGTCTCTGAATGCTATTGACACCCTTCAACGAGAAGTCTGGGCTCGGGAGAGCCCGAGTGCCCTGGAGGGACTTTCCCTGCCGGATACACAATGGACGGGTGGCAGAAATGGAGGGTCGTGTGCCTGGCGGGACTGTTGATCGAGGACGCTGAAGATATCTACCTATTCGGAACCATGGTAACAGGGTTCTTGCTGATCGGAGCTGGCTTGGCCCTGGCTTATCGGAGAATTAAGAAAGCGTAACCGGCTGTTCAAACCCTCCCAAGGCTGCCCGCTGGGATTGAAACGATGGGATGAGGCGCAACTTCTCAGAAAGGGCTCACTGAGTGCAGCATGGTTAAGAGCTTGGAGGCGCTTATGACTGCAGTGAATACTCAGAACAACACCTCTGAGCGGAAGTTGGATTACATCTTGAAACAGCTCACTGCGGTCGTGAGGTCTCAGAATCTGCTCTTTGAGCAAAAAGAATGACGAGACCACGGACCTGAAGGTTCATAACATCATGGAGAAACTGGCGACTATCCAACGGGAGATTGAGAGACGGAGTGTTAAAGAATAGCTTGAAATTCTCATAAGTTGTTGCAAAAGAAAAATTACCATCATAATCCGGCTACTCCTTCGGCGCCAGCTGTGGGCTCAAGGCTGGAGCTGAACAAAACACCCTAATAACGACTGTGTTGAGTCTGTTCCTTCCCATTCCATGCAAGGCCACCCGGGTTGACTGGAAGACTGTTTACTTAGCCTGCCAGGGCGAAGGACACTATCTCAGCTGAACTATGGACACGCACACACATACATATACTGATACTGATAAGCACTCACTGACGCATCACCCTCCCTATCCAACGCCACCTCCAACGCTTACCTCCCCTCTTATGTGGACATAGGGTCAGCTGGAGGCGCAGTCGAAAGATTGCAGCCGTCCCAGATCAGATGTACACACTGGAACACTTTCCCATGTTGCTGTCTGTGTTTATTGTGCTATGGTGTGTTGATATCTGTGCATTCCTGTATTATCCTTTTGTGTTACACATTTCTATGTTTTTTTTTTCCTCGCTACCTAGCCTGACCTGTCTCCTCAATGTGATGTTTGTGTATTGTATGTACGGTCGGCAAGGTCTGTCATCTCGGTTGAGGGCAAAAGACCTGAAACTGACAAATAAAGGCTATCTCATCTCATCTCTCTCTCATTCAGTCCCATCAAGTCTTTGTTTTTTTGAGTATTTATTATACCTGCTCTTTAGACAGTAGCTGCTAACCCCCTCCTGGCTGTTATGCTACAAAAATCTTTACATGCAGGTATTCATTCATTACATGCATTCATTAGTGTTACAAATTGCCCACGTTTCATAAATTGTTGTGTGTAACTATGTTTGTCCTGTTACACCACACGAGTGGGAATCAGTCAGCACAGATCCCCATTATCATGCTCCGCAGCACTTCTGGCAGCAAATAATATGTTACGCAGTACCAGTCAATGAGTGAGTGCCCAGACTTTTGACTGGTGTATTTCGGACCTTTGACACACATACACAGGGGGCCATCTCAGCCAAAGCGGTGACATTTGAAAATTCATTTCATTAATGGAATCCTGACCAGCGTACTGCAGGATACTGATGCAGTATTATGCCCTGTAGCTCAGATTAAATTAACAAAATGATTCATTAATGCAACCTGTCGTGAAAAGTCCAAAAATCATGCCCACATGACTGGAAACTCTGCTGGGCCACCGAACTGATGACTGAAGTCGTCGTTGTGCTGCGTTGTCGGTTTTGTAAATATATGCTGTGGTTTGTGCTTCTTTTGCTACATGATGTCTCTCAGAGATGCAAAAAGAAGTTGTTGTTTGTGTTCTCTGTTTAAATGCGTCTTCTTGCGTGGATCAGTAACTGCTGCGCGCTGACATTACACGATTTATGCGTAGGTATGTTGTTCAGGTTTTCTGCGTAGTCTCGTTTGAAGTCGTCGTGCACAGTGAGCGTTCCTGAACAGTTTGAAGTGACTAGTGTTAGGATAGCTGGCATGTTTCCAGGCACACATGCGTGCAATATACAAAGTAAGACTGCTGAAATCTTAAACTGCCGCACACCTTTTGTGCTTTTCAAAATGTCCTCCTACACCTTAACTCCCACACTTTAAACACAGAGATTGTTTCTACACAGACTTATCAGCCACCAGACTGCTCCCACTCCACTCTCACCTACATCTCTTCAGTCTGTTCACTTTTTGTGGCGTGACACTAAAAGAGTCAACAGAAAAATCCAGTCCAGTTCACACTTTGCTATTCATTGCTGGATGCCTGGCTAAAGCAGTCGGCAAGCTAAACGAATCAAGGGTTTAAGCGGTAAAGACATCATAAAGATAAACGCTACGATGTGTAGCACGATCGTGTGTAGCATGTTCTTACTCCACATGTTCCCATTAAATTGCAGTCAAGGTTTGGTGTGTTTGCATTTCCCTTCTCCCTGTAACACTCATATAAGCTGCTCATTAATTGGAAATCTTGGGAAAAGCCAAACATTATGAATAAGGTCACACATCTACCACCAGCTTGGTCACAGACTGAAATGAAGCTGGGCTGCTGAGCACGACTCGAAAGCTGTGACAGCAAAATCAAGTTAGCTGTCAGACTGACCAAAGCCACCTTCCTAAATCTTACCAGTGGCATGATCACAACATAACCCCTTTAACTTATAGTCTAAGATAATTCAGAAGTCTGTTAAGGTAAAAAATGTAGTCACGATTTCTCTTCATAACTTTAAAACCATGTAACTATTTTAATTGTTTTCCTCTTCATAATAAAATAAAAAGGGCAATGAATAATGTAAGGCGTCTATCTTTGAAGTTATGCTAATGTGATTAGACCTAATTTCCTGTGATTGAAAGTGCTCCTAAGGTCTAAAATCACATGACTAAACTATGATTAATTACATAATCGGGTAAATAAATGCATAAAATGAATAATATATATAAACAACCAATGACTGACTCGCTTCCACCAAGCAAAGGAGGAAGAAGCTCTTTCCACTTGCAATATCAGCACTACCTTGGCGTAGTGTCAGCTGAGGTATGCTATGTTAAATTAATAAGTTGTATTCCTTACTGTGGAAAAACATACTGGGAATTGTTGCTTTGCATGTGACACGAGGACACAATGCTTAACTTCAACTATCCAAACCAAATATGCAGCAAAAAAATAACCCAGCTCTGGTAACATTTGCAGTCTCCTCCAAATGGCCCTGTTAAATCACACAACAGGTTGCTCCATTATATCTGGTAGCAGACCCACAGCGGATGCAACTTTACACACAAAACAAGTCACAAGAGAGAACAGGTGGAAATAATCGCCTGACTCATTAACCCATATCCTACGCTATCTTGACAAACATTATATAAGCATCTGCAATCTCTGCTTCTGTCACTGGCAATAATTGCAAGAATTTCCAATAAATTCAGAAGATACCATCTCCGCCCATGGAAGCACGGATACAATATTCATAGTTCTGACAAACACAAATACACGCCGCCGCAGCAGCTGACAAGCCATTATATTACCATCTGGCAATACTTCGCTTATTTCATACCATTTCAACAAATTAGGAGGTCCATGTTGAAAGGCTAGTATAAAAACAAGTAAGACGGTGTGAGTGGGAGCTTGTTTTTTCAGAATAATGGGCTCAATTATCGCTTCTGCCGCCTCTTTACTTCTGCTCAGCATGGACAGCAACTTTCCTGAAATGTGCAATCTACAGTACTTCATTGCCTCTATAAAAAGGTTAAACTTACGGGATTTAAGAGCAAGCAAAGCTATAATGATTTGTGCCGATATCCATGTTTAATTTAGTCCAAATCAATGCTGAAAATCCCAAATGATCAGACGGGCTCAACATTTCCTCCAGCAGTCTGTTCTTATCAGGATGGACTGGAACACAATTTGTGAGTTTACCTAAACCACCTTTTTAATTACTCGACTTCCGTACTGTAGCGTCGCGGTCTATTAAATCTATACTGTATATATTGAATGGACTAAAGTAATCATGGCTGCAGCAGTAGTCATGCGAGCTCGCCTTCCCCCCTCTTAATTGTTACACTATGCTGCAATAGGATTATTAAACTTTTCAAAAAGGTCAGTAATACATAATTTTCCTGTTTTGTTTCACCAGTTTGGGTCAGTGTCAAATGTATGATTAGATAAATACAGATTGCTAGAGTTAATGGTGCAACCTGAGGCATTCTGTGCATTTATTAAAAAAATAAATTGTGGATGTATCACAAAGAACTTAATGAGAACTAGATCAGCAGTATAGCTCATGAAAGGTAAAGAAGCAGCTGAACTACATCAGTGTAGTGTAATCTGAAGCATTTAGAGAGGTGTCTGCTTGATTTAACACTAAAAAGAAATACATATTGCATTCTGCCACTGATATCTCCACTTGTCGACTGTAGTGTCAGGAAATGGAAACATTTCGGCAATATTAGTCTGGTGTGTGTATGTGCATAAGTGTGTATTTATCTGCACATGTATATTCTGCTTTTAAGTTGTTCCTATCATCCAGCCCTCTAAGTTTTAAAAAATTAAGCCTCTATTATTTTTATTTTATTTTTTCAGCATCTTTGCAACAACTTAGAAATATGCCAAACTCAGCCTGATGCCCATCATCATGTTACATTAGCGTAGGAGTTATGTTTGCAGCACCTTGTACAAACACAGCATCAAGCTAACAACTAAAGCTGGAAGTCTGAGTCCTATTAGAGATATGTATCCTTGTCCCCTGAATTCTTCAGTGCTGCTGTAAGAGGCTGATACCTCTCCTCAGACAGTGACTGAACAGCTAACTCATTCTCTGTCTGCATAGATACCAGACAAAGAATCTCCTCAGAGAAACTCTGCAGAGAGGGAAGCTTGAGAAACTCAGACAAGCCAATTAGAGTTCTGGAAGCCGAAAGAAAAAGAAGTTTGGAGTCCTTTAAGTGGTCAATAAAAGTTTCTAAAAAAAAAAAAAAAAAAAGAATGAAAGAAAAGCACCAGGAAGTCAACTAAGAAATAAATAAATTGATGTTGTGACACAGACATCCTTTTGCTCCAAAAATGATGTAAGGGAACAGTGGAATGACAAAGAGAGCCGTTTCGCTGAAAGATAAAAATCCATCAAACCACCCGGGGTGGTGTAATGATAGAATTGTTCGAGGATACACCTGCATTAAGGGCTGTGCAATATGACCACAATCTCATATCCCAATATAACAATTCTATTGTCCCGATAATGATATAAATCACAAAAATGTAACATTTTCTGTAAATTCTGTGAATCTCGGGCAGCTCGACTTGCGTGAAGTGTTTCCAACTGCGCTTCCTTTACCCGGAGTCGAGTGTTTTAACTAATGCATGAAACGATACATTTTTAGACATAAGTTGTAACGGCCGCCGTTTTCTTTGTATTTATTACACGCCGTGCTGCGGTTAAAAGCCTGTTCTAACGTTTGAGTCTAAGGTTTATTTTTTAGCACCTGGCGGCTCTTTTTTTAATTCTCATCCGTAAACAATCTGCTTTCACATGATTCAGTTTATTTTGAAAAGTCTCAACAGGATCTTGAGCTTTATTATGAAAGGTTTATGTGGAACAGAAACAAGCGGACAGGCGATGCTGTTACCGTCGTTGTTGCTAACAACAACCCATAAAAACAGGCGCTTGTCCGTGGTAGTGTGGTTATATTAAATATAAGAGAAAGAGAGAAGTTTAAGAAATTAATATAGCCACTACAGGTACCATCAACGATGAAAAAATATTACCGTAAACAGTTTATTTTGTGACACCACAAAACAAATGATAGCGTAAAATGAAACAATAGATGTTTTTATATCGTCATCCGATATACATCGTTATATCGAACAGCCCTACCTGCATTGGTGTTATTGGACAATATAAAAAAACAACCGGCTGCTGGGTTGTTGTGCAACACCAACTCTAAGTCTAACTCTAGCTTTTTGGTGACTCTCACAATCAGCTCCACTCTTCTCACTTTTCCTTTTTGTCTCTGCCAACAGTCTGCTTGTTCTAACTCATTATATACTAAGACAACCACTACAGAAGCTCAAGATTTTGATTTTATACCTAGTCATGGCTAAGCATAAGTTTTATGTCCAGCAGTAACAAGAAGATGGTCACATAGCTTCATTCACATTCACAAAAGACAGCTTCATACCTCTGAATATCAGCCACATCTTAATATAACTGCTGACCTCTTGAGCCATTTCAGCAATAATTCATTAGGCTGCATGAAGATATTAAAGGAATCAATATGTCAGGGATTAATAGCCATTTCTTTAATGCACTCAGGCAAATACCTCGCCCCCTTTGGTTTTATGGTTATTTCCTCACAGCCATTTTCATTCATTTCTACATGCCTCCTTCAATCATGTCCAGACGCTTCACTCACGCTTATTCTCATAAAAGCAAAAGATTTTTAAAAAGCAGACTCAGCGCTCATCTACCAGTCAGAAGGTTTGTAGTTAGGTCCCCAACTTCTCCAGTCAGTATCCTTGGACATGATACTGAACCCTGAGCATCCACTGGAGTGTGTGTGTGTGTGTGTTAGGCAAGGCACTTAGGTTTACATGAAGAAGTTCTTGTTTGAATGTGAGTGACTGGGTGAATGAGGCTCTGAGTAATCAGTTAACATAGAAAACCGCTTATAGAAGCCGCCATCAGGTGACACAAATCGTTGGATGGTGCGTGTCAAGAAGGACATTTGATGTCAATTTTGTGTCATATCAAACATGTGGATCCATCAACTGTAGTGCTGTGACCCCTTGTGAACAAGCAGTTGAAAGTAGCTTTCTAAGTAGTTTCTGATAAAGTGTGTTGATGCATGCTCAATCATCCAGGTGAGGAAATCTCAAAAAGTTGATTCTGGTTATCTGGTGTAGGAATGTTTAGCTTATGTTAGAGTTTAGAAATGTGTTAAGATAGAATGTAGAACTATTGTAAAGACACTGACACTGCCCTCAATCTAATAAAGGCCTGACTGTGTCATGAACTTAGGAGTAGATTGTAGGAGACCCTCCCCCAGTTGGACTGTGAAACTAAGACAAAGAGGAGTTAATGCTGAGTGGAAATTCCCCAGAGGATATCTGGGTGGGGGTCTCAACATTTGTAACTGGATAACTGTGGTCTGGAAGGGAGATGGGTTTTTATGACCTCTAGGGAGTCACCTACACCCACAGTGCTTTAACTGTTACGCACCCACACCCACATGCACACTCACTCACGTGCACACACATACACACAGGTATGCGTACACAGTCACTCACGAGCACTCACATAGACACGCGGGAACGTGCACATGTAGGCACTCACATGCTCGCACACACACAAGTAAAAGCATGTAAACATAGCACTTAGTTTTATGGCACCTTGTAGAGGGTTTAGAAGGGGGGTCACTTATACAAAACTGCATGTAACAGACAAAGGAGTTGAGATCTGCAGAGAAAGTCCGGGGTCCTGTACATCTCCCTTCTAGAAGGTGTAATCAATAAGTGTGTATTGATAAAAATGTTGTTAATTGACTACTGAGTCCCGGTGTTCTTTCTGGAGTCCTGACGAATATACGAACCGGGGTGAAACTGCTTTTGCAACACCGGACATAACGTTTTCCATGGGAGATAACGTGTTTCCTCACAGTCTGGAGAAAACATCATTATGTGTTGGATAAAATGTGATTTTATGGATTTTTGCAGATTTCGGTCATCAAACCAGCCACTACAGCCTAATGTCTCCCTTTATGCTGATGATCTGTTGCTTTTGTCTCAAAAACAGGGACCTCAGTGCCTTCTTCTTTATCGCTGCTCTATTTGTTCAATTTTCCAGATGCAAAGAAATCCTTTTCATAAAGATGAATGCAGGAAAACGTGCAGTTTTTCACTGACTACATCAAACCATCTGTTCAGGATTTTCTTTCAGTGACGGCGCAGGAAACGTATGCTTCAACGATCTATATATAGTCAACACTCTGGCATCTTTTGAGTAGTAAAGAAAAAAAAATCAGTTATCCTAAATCATTTTTCCCGAGGTGCACTGCTGTCTACATGCTAGTTATCATTTTCTTTCTTAATTGTCCACCGACAGATGTTGATACAGTCTGTGCAGCTTGTTGGAAACGACGCTGCACATCACACATCCCAGCTCTGAAATCTCAAACAGAATATACGGAGCCATGACACTCACACGATCTCGAACACTGATCTGAAAAGATGGAGGAGAGTTAAAAATGAACTCCCTGCCGTCTTTCTGTAGCTTGACTGGACAATCTGGGACAAGTTCTCAACTGGAACCAGATAAATACACAAGTGAAGACACTCAGAGCACTATACTTAAGCTCTGTCTTAATGCATGCAATCATCCAGGTATGGAAATCCCAAAAAGTTAATGCTGTTCATCTGGATGTGGCGTTTTCAGTGGGAGAAGTGACTGCTTCAGCCTCCATAGTTAAGCTCATTCTTGTCATTACCCCAGTCAATTTAAAGCAGCACACATGGCTCATATTTCAAAAGAAAAAGAAAAATGTTTTATTCATTTTGAGTTCCTCATCGTGACAAATACAAATGTATCATAGCCCATCCTCTCTCTATATTCCAGCCCTGTCAGGACCAAGTAATAGACGCAGAGGTTTTACACCCTCAGACACTTAATGTCAAATTGAAACCAGATACTCCAGCTGCTTTGTTTGCGGTCATTTGAAAGGAGGCCCAATTAACTGTGAAAAAATACATGGGTTATCTGTTGTCTCCCTTCTGCTTCAGCTAACCAGACTGTGAGAGCACAGCAGGCCTCAGACACACACAAAGGTTACTGAACATCACATCTCTTTAAACCCGTGGAAGGGCGGCCAATGTAAACTTAAACCTCAAGAAAGTGAGACAGTCACTTCCTTTATAATACGTCGGGCGCCTGGCTTCAAGTGCAGCTTGACTATGCTACACATCATTTACTCATACAGTGCAAGTATTTGCTGTGACAGACAGATATTAGTATGCATAACTCGCTCTCTGTGACCGAGTTTGTTCTTGTTGTATAAACGGGGCATCTTCAGTGCTGTTTGGTGTTTGTTTGTGTGCGTTTCTGTTGTTTTATGACACACCCACATTAGTGTCAGATACTATTGTGATACATTCATTTGTCTCTCACTTAAAAAGCTAAATGGTGCATTTCTGTTATGCCTTAGATTTTCTTTTTCTCTTGTTTTTAATGTCTGCACATTATGTGTGTGGGGGAAAAATATCTTATTATTTATCAACATTCCTATATACACCACACATCACATATCGTACTTAAAATCCAAAATACGAGTAACTATTCTGATACAGTTACCACTGAAATAAATTGATTACACAGCGGTCTTTTCCTGTTTCATATGTTAGGCTGTCTCCTCTCTATCCCCTCTCTAATTTTGGTAATACCACGCATTGCTGGAAACCCAAACAAAACACGCAATAAGAGGCTCTAATGTAAGCATCCTGTTAATGTTGGTAGTGTCAGTTACACAATGGACCCAGAGCCAGCACAACAGAGCCAGCAATGCATTTCTTAATTGAAAATTCTGACAGCACTTGATATTAAACCTCCTAAGACCCGAACTCTTTCATGGCAATAATTTTTAATTTCTCTTTGCTATTTGAGCTGATGAATGTAAAAACAAAGAATTACGTGATTTTTTAAAATTTTTTTTAACCTGATTTTTGTTTCTGAGAAAAATGAGATCCACATATGAGGACATTTGCTTTAAATTTCAATAGGACAGTGGCAGCATAATGTCCTCGTACGTGGATATCAGGCCCTTGTAGAGCAAAATTTAGTATTTTGGTCTAGACAACCCAAAATGTGATGTCCACATATGTGGACGCCAGGTCCTAGGAGGATATAGAAGAAAGGGATGGGTGAAATCTGACCATGCAATGCAAACTCTGTTTGGCAGCAACCCAGCTGCTCTCAGTGTCAAAAGACTCCACTTCCGACCTAAACAAACATCTTGAAATAAGTTCTTTTTGAAACTAAAGCTGGGCATACACTGCAATTTTTGGTCCATTGTGAGACAATTTTTTACTTGTGCGACCATTTTGGGGATCGGCCTGAGTTTTGCCTTAATCGTGTGTTGTGCATCGTGTAGTTTTACATGGGGTAATGAGAAGCGATTAACATCTCACGACCAGCTCCCGATCAGCAATCGTATGGTCACAAGAAAATCAAACCTGTTTTGAAATCCAAACTTCTAACCCCTGCGATTCAGTCTTACAGTTTGAGCAGGAGCTGAATAACGCAACTGAAAAAAATCGTGCATAAAGTGCATGCCCAGCATGCAACTACCTTGTTTTAGTTCTGGTAACTACCTGGGTTATGTGCCACTTCAGTATCTTCGATGTACTATTGCTGTGTGATTTATTACTATTACTGAAGGCTGCATTACAACCTGCTAGCTGCAAATAATCATGTGAAAGAAAACATATTACTGATACAGACATAGTTTTCTATACGAGACCACTGTAAAAAGTGCAGCCTTACCTAATGTCCACCCTACGGTTACCAAATCTTGTTGTATTGCTTTCAGAACTGCACATGATTATTTGCAGCTAGCAGGTTGTTAATACCATCCATGAAGTCTAACAGTCTGCAGTCTATGAACTAACCTCAGCTAACAATGTTAGCTCGGTGATGAGTAGCCTTCAGTAATAGTAATAAATCACACAGCAATAGTACATTCATGTAGTTGTAAAAAGCATGACAATATATCAAGTAATCCAGAGTACGTTACTCACATTGAGTAACTTAACGGAATACATTACAAACTACATGTTGGGCCATGTATTCTGTAATCTAAAGTAACCTTCCCAACACTGTACATGGTTATGAACAAGGAATGCTACAAGAGACTCGCTCTTACTGCACTGGAGCTAAACCTTAACCTTATTTCTGGCCACATAAACACTGAATATCACATCGCACAGCATCTAAAGTCTAAACAGCCTAATAGAAATTACATGATGACAACATTATCAAATTATTTTAACTAAAACATAAGTGCTATATATATATATATATATATATATATATATATATATATATATATATATAGCACTTTACTAGTCCCTAAGGACCCCAAAGCGCTTTACATATCCAGTCATCCACCCATTCACACACACTGTGAAGTGTGTAAAAGGCAAATAGTGCAGGAAAATTCAAATGAAAAGACTAGTATAAATAAGTTAAATGCACCATTTACTCTAAGTAAGAGCACTGCTTACATTTACAGTGCAGAGCAGCTTCATATTTAGTTTGTATTTCCCTTTATCTCACTAAGCCCCAGGTGCAGATGTAGCTCATTTAGTTAATTACTGTCATTTCCGCTTGGTTAGTGCTCGCAAAAATGTTAACCCACACATACACGGACACATTCACTGTAAAGTGCAGACTGTAAAAATACATGTGACGCTCACACATGCGATGCAAATGAAGCTCAGTGTTCAGCTCAGAAACACTTTGCTTCGTATTTATGTCGACGCAAAAAAACCATTCGTCTTAAATCAAGCTGTAATTGGCAGCATTTGATGGAAGGATGCACACATACTGTACACACACAAACACACTAGTTAGCTACTGCACAGAAACCACTGGCAGGTGAAGACGGTAACAGTGACTGAATATTCACACTTGTTAAAACGTGGGATTTATGAGGCAGCGAGTGGAAAGTCAGTTCTTGAACTTGATGTCTTGTTAGCTGGAAAAATAAGGACGTGTAAGGATCTCAACAATACCGGGATAAATTCTGACGGCTCACTGAGTCAGTGAACCTCCAAAACACCAAGTCTAGATACGTGCTCCCAGTATGCAGTGGTTATACGGGTTAGTTTGTTTTTTCCATAGAACAAGGGAGTGTAATGTTGACTGTGGTGAAAAGGTCTATGTACTGCATCATGCTGCAAATGGGTTGTGTAACTGCTGACTCGTCACATGCTGACCTCTTACATCATGGGAACTAGAGATCGTGTGTCACTTTCATGAGGAAGAGATAGCAGCAGAAAGCACTCAGAAGAGTCCCACAGAAGCTGTGTGTTGCTCTCAGAAATGGTCTGCTGGGAAACCTTGGGTCCTCCCATTGATGTGAATGTTACTTAAAACACTGGTGTACATCCCTTAACAGCAACAGTATTCCTAATAAAGTACCCTGCCTCACAAACACTGTTCAGAAGAGGTGGCCCCCAGATATCTCCTCATATCTCAATGAAACTGAGCATCTAAGGAAGCTTAGCTCACTGTTTGAAGCCAACAGTCTGCTGTCCGTGGTGCTGAATGGACCCTCTGCTACGGTGTACATTTTAGGACATCGTCAGGTCTCAGACTCAGACGAAAAAATGTCAGGTCTCAGACTCACACAGTGTCACACTGACATTTTTTCGTCTGAGACTGAGACCTGACAACTTTTTTCCTGAGACCGCACGATGTCCTAAAATGTACACCCTTACTATGCACCACTTACTGGACAGGCAGCAGAGCACCTTCTCTAACAGGCTGATTCAGCTCCCATGCCTTTCACTTTCATTATAACTTAAACTGGTGCAAAAATATTGCAAATATGGGATCTTATCTCCGGGATGAGCGGGAAACCTCCACCTCACCCCCAGGTTAATGCTGGTTTCTGACACCACAGAGAACATTCAGAGATGTGGGTCTATGCCCTGACATCTCACAGCTGGCAGCATTTTGGGAAACATACACAGTATTGGGGAAGAATGTCGCGTCTGCTCCATCTGTCTGTCCAGTATAACTGCAAATCTATATTGTGAGCAAAATGATGAAATATTTCCTCTGTTTACAACTTTTCAATCACTTTTTATCTCGGCTGAGAAACAAGCAAGCACATCATCAAACATCCGGCAAAAACCAGAGCATGATTGTGACGTCTTCAGCCGCCACTCCTGCAGTCGGCCTAATTATCCCGCTACATAAACAGCATTTCTAGTTTTTGGCTTTAGAGCAGATTTTTATCTGTTATGTGCAATTATTTACCAGCACAGCTATTACTGGCATCACTGCAATCAATACAAAACTGTCAAATGATGATGTCTATGGTAAAACACTGCTATAACACACAGGCATGTTACTGAAAACACTACCGATTTGGCTCTCACACCTTTTCAGGTGTGTTTTAACCGCTTTCCTGGAAGGCTGTGCTTGACAACACAGTGACTCAGCAGGTGTTACTTTACCAAAATAATACAGGAAGCATCCTGAGACGTGATGGCAACTAACTGAGGGGAAAATGTCATTAAGGTCATATAATGATTTAAAATGATGCTCCATTTAAAGGAATTTTCACATTATAAAATATTGAGGGTGGAGAGACATGAAATGACAAATCGTATTCTGTTCAAGCCTGCTGATTAAGACACCCAAAATAGATTTGAGCACTTATATTTTCTGATGAAGCTAAAAAAAACTAATCACTGAAAATCCATCAATCAATGCAAATGCGCTTAAGGACGGTATCTGACTTGCCACATTAGCACAGCTTTATATTTCACACATAATGCAACTGCACAAACAGAAATCCATCTAAACCATTACTTCGGCCCCAAAACACTGTATAAATATTGTTTCCTCGTGACATCCAGCGAAGCTGAGCGTGACGCAACTCAGAATGATGAAACTGTGCAGGAAGGCAGAATTTGCTCATTTATCTGCCCTGGAAAGTAACTTTTATGTGCACTGGTGCTGCTTTATACTGAGCTCTGTTGCTGTGCTTGTAGTGCTTTTTTCTCTCAGAGGATCAATCAGACAAGGATTTATATTCACCTTTCGCTTCAGGACACTCCCCAACCTTCCAAAGACATCAGAGCTTTGAGTCAGTCTGGATCAAATGTTCTCTCCAGCTATGACTTAAAATTTGTTAGTTAGCCGCTGGGTAATGATTGCTAAATATATAATCAGATCAATTAATACAACAGGCATGGCTGTTTTATATTGCTCGGCTCGAGCAGCTGCCAGAGCATATGCTGGAAGCAACACCTTGATGAAAAATCAGCGGCTTGTCTGCCTTTTGTTATTACAAACCAACATCCTATCAGGTAGCGCTGTGTGGCAGGCAGGTTTTGGACCCATTATGCAGGACTCGAAATACTGTTTTATTGCAGGTGACGTTTCAACATCCCAAAAGCACAAAGTAGATGGAATACTAAACACTGGGAAACAAGGGAAAATTGAGGTGCTAGGGAACATATAACACAGAACAAGGAACACACACCAATGACAGTAGGACGTGATGAAGAGCAGCTGGAGATGAAGACATTAAATACACAGCAGGTGATTAGGCAAAGGGAAGACAGGTGGGAAACATGGCAGGAACAAATCAGGGGGAGACAGAGGAAGCAAAACTGAACATAATGCATACAAGACTAGGGACCACCAAAATAAAACAGGAAGTAACTAATACCAGGACTAAGGTGTTGTGGAAATTTTAACAACAACCTGCAACACACCCAGTGAGCGTGATTTGGAGTGGGTTTAATAAACACATGGCCAGGACTAACATGCACAAGCTTGACACAAACAAAAAGCTGAACATACATGGAGACATGATTGATGGCCAACGGATTGCAGATGAGACTTGGCATAAGATAATCAATAGAATTTCTTCGTCATCTATTTGCCTTAAACATGCGGTGATTCAGTTCAAAGTGGTTCACAGTCTCCACTGGTCTAAAACTAGACTGAGCAAAATCAAGGATGGGTTTGACCCCACATGTGACCGGTGCAAACGAGAGCCTGCTTCCCTATTTCACATGTTCTGGGCATGTCCAAAACTGGGTAGCTTTTGGAAAAGCATATTTGAAACCATGTCCAACATATTTGGTGTTCCAATTGCACCCTGCCCGTTTATAGCTATTTTTGAGGTGACGCCTTGTGATGCCAGTCTTTCCAAATCACACTCTGATCTTCTGGCCTTTTGCACTCTTTTGGCCCGTAGAATGATATTATTGAAATGGAAAGAGCCACTTCCACCTGTATATGGACATTGGGTTAAGGATGTCATGTACTATACTCAGCTGGAAAAGATCCGCTACACTGTAAAAGGTTCGGTTCGGAGGTTTTATGACACATGGCAACCTTTTCTTACTTACTTTGAAAGATTAAGTCCGGATACTATCGCTTAATGTGCGTGTGAGTGGGTTTTTTTTGTTGTTGTTGTTTTTTTTTGTTTTGGTTTTTTTTTTCCCTTGCTGTTGTTCATTTATTTTATTATTTACTTTGTATCTGTAATTTTCTTTTCTTTTCTTTCTTCTTTCCTCTCTGGCTGGGTTTTAGTTACACTGTTCTGGATGGGTGGGGGCACGACTGTTTGTTAATATTGCCGTAATTGTTGTTGGAAGCAATTCTTTGTTCAATAAAAAAAACCTTGATCAAAAAAAAAAACCAAAAAACAAACAAACATGGAGACATGATTGACTAGCACAGAGAGACCAGAAAGACACCTGAACAAGGGTTACTCAACATAGACTAGACGGGGACACGAAGGAACACAGAAGGGAACAAATCAGGAATGACGAGACAACGGGACCTGAACTACACATGGAAGCACGGGAAACACGCAACTACTTAAGTACAAGAGAACGTAACAAAATATGGACTCGCAAACAGACTAAAACTAGACAAAGCTGCGTCCAAAATTTTAGTAAATTCCCTGGTATATATGTTCATTTACATCCATTTTTAGCAGACCAGACACAATATATTCGAATGGTTTAATGGTACATAAATGCATTAACTTTGCTTACATGTATCAACATGAGTATTTACTCTTTGGCTTTAATTAAACATTTTGCAGTTGTTTATTTTAGGAAGAACGTTTATGGACATGTTCTGAGCTCTGGCAAATTGCAACAGGCCATTACTGTTTGACATTTTATAGACCGAGTAAATGATCATTTTAATAAGAGGAAAGCTGATATATTAACCCATAAAGTTAGAATTACATTCAGAAAAAATTTACAGCTGAGCCAGAGACGAGTTTTGGCAAGGAACCAAACGCAGTGAATCCACATTAACATTGTCACCACATTTTCTTAACAGAGAAGTAGTATAGGCTATTTAAATGTATTCCACATCTATGGTTGGTCTAACAGCGTTATTTTAATGTTTGTACTCAGTATTTTGCATTGTGTCTTCATTTGCTTTCATCTCATTACCATTTGTTGTTGCTCAGCATTCGGGGTTTAATATGATTTGACAGCTTGCATGAATTAAGCAGAACAGATCAAATTTGTTATAGAAATATTTGGAAGATTAATAAAAGAATAACTGGTTTTCCTGGTTTCATATTTCTGCCTAATTTCTAGTTGTGTTTAGATCTGCTGCTTATGCTATTGCTTATTATCACAGTCTAGTTATAGGAGAGCAGAGCCAGCTTTGCAAAATAATGTACAGATTGTTTACGTCTTGTGGCTTTTCAAAAGGAAAAAAAAAACAAACCACGTTGCTCCTGTCTGTTCCATTACTTTGGAAAATCTGTGTTAATTTTGTACTGGATCTCTTGTTGACCACAGTTGGGTTTAGTGTGAATTGCAAAATGTGAAACCCATCACACAAACATCAGCAACAAGCATAAATGTCACTCCGAACTCCTGTGAATGATTCGTTTTTCCCAGTCACGGCTAAATGTTTGTACCCACATCAGAGTAAACGGCACCGTGTCTTTAAAACATCGTGTATACACAGAGTGTTTTATACCCTACTGAAGGTATTTATTTCAGGTGACTGGCTGTGAGCACTTCTGTTAGAAACAGGTATCATTAAAAAAGAAAAAAACTTTTAAGTTGTGTCTATTAAAGTTAAGAGACAGACAAATGCAGTTGATTATTAAACATTTCTGGATGTTTCTACCTACAGAGCATCAATATATTTATTTCTCTTTTACTAAAATTTTTGTATTGCATTTTCATACTATGTCCTACTACTCTGTCCCGTTACTTCATTAGGTACGACCTGCTGAACTTCAAATTGAGCATCAGAATGGGGAAGAAATGCGATTGAAACGACTGTTTGGTGCCACATGAGTTGTTCTGAGTATTATAGAAACGGACGATCTGTTGGGATTTTTCTGCATAGCCATGTGTAGTTTTTACAGTGGTGTGAAAGAGAGAGAATATCCAGTAAGCGGCAGTTCTCTGGGGGAAAATGCCTTAGTAATTCAAATAACTACTAGTTACAACCACGGTATGCAGAAGAGCATCTCTGAATACATAACAGACTGAACCTTGAAGCAGATGGGCTACAGCAGCAGAAGACCACTCCTGTCATTTAAGAACAGGAAACAGACTAAAATTCACAAAAGCTCATCAAAATTGGTCAATGTAAGACTAGAAAAATGTTGGGTGATCTCATCATTCTGTTTCTGCTGCTCATTCATGTGGTAGGGTCAGAATTCGGCATAAAAAATACAAAAACATGCTTTATACTTCTTTGCATCAACAGCTCAGACTACTGGGGTGGTATAATGGTGTGGGGGATATTTCTGGCATACTTTAGACTCCTTAGAAACAACTGAATGTATGTAGCATAGCCATTGTCCATCCTTTTATAACTTCAGTATCCGTCTTCTGATGACTGCAGTATAATGAGACATGTCACAACATTCACATCATCTCAAACTGGTTTCTTGAACATGACATGACACAGTACTCGATTGGCCTCTATAGACACCAGATCTCAATCCAGTAGCGCATCAACAGAGCTGGATTTACAGCAGAAAACTCTGCAGCAACTGTGATGCTATGATATATCATATATGGACCAAAATCTCTGAGGAATGTTTCCAGCTGCTTGTTGAATCTATGCAACAAGGCAGCTCTGAAGACAAAAGGGGCCCAACCAGGACTAAAAAGGTGCAAGTAAGTATATACTTAATATATACTAAGTAGAGATGGCACGATACCACTTTTTTATGTCCGATACCGATACCGATATCATAAATTTGGATATCTGCCGATACCGATATAAATTTGATATAGTGTGTTTTAATCAATAAAACAGTTTTTTAATATATTGCTGCATTTTGTATAAGTTCATACTCAAGTTTAAATAAACAACAACACTAAAGCTATTCTGTTAGACCTGTATGTAAAAAATACAACAAAATATTTCATAGTTAATAATAAACTTAAACCTACTCCATCCTCCCTATTCTGGTATTTTAAAGAGTACTTAGCAGAAATATTAAGCAACCTAACTAATAGGGTTGCAAACTCCCAGCAAAAAAAATAGGGAACCACCACCCAACCTCCACCTCATGATGCTTAATCGACGTAATCAACTTAAATTTGATGCAGTGGGAAAAAAATGCACAGAAATCAATTATTTTTCAAGAATAATTAAATAGATTCAACATCTTTCTTCAACAGATTTGCAGACTGCACAGATGGTATCTTCCCAAAGGAAAAAGTACTATAGCTTACTAGGGTATATTAGACTTAACAGTCACTATATACAGTAATGGACTTCTATATATTTTACATAAGATTAAAACTTTGGGTGTAAGAGTCAGATAATTATTTATTAAAAGCTAGACACTTTAAATGAGAAGAAGAAAGAAAAGTATGTCTTTGTGCCCCCTTTTCCCTGTTCATGCCCTATCGGCCCCCCTGGCTAAAGTTTGCTAGATCCGCCCCTGCACACTTACAGCCGTCAGCTACGTAGAAAAATATCCTGGTGTAGAAAGTAATATTAAATAAATTCTAACAACAGCTTATCAAGCTTAAACGTGCTGCTGTTGTTCAGCCGCTGGTTTCCTCTTTCTGGTGCAAAGTGGGCCAAAAACAAAGAAGAGAGACGGACTGCCGACAGAAAAGCTGATCAGCTGATCATTAAGCAGTTTCATGATTGAAGTAGCAGCAGGAGAGAGAGAGAGAGAGAGAGAGAGAGAGAGAGAGAGAGAGAGAGAGAGAGAGAGAGAGAGAGAGAGAGAGAGAGAAAATAGGCAGTCGCTCCATATATCGGTTGTTAAGCTTAACGTGGGAATGCTTTACAAACATTCAGTGATGAACTTACACATTTGCTTTACTTCTCTCTGGGATAACTTCCTCGGAGATGAAATGCAGGTTTGGTAGCCAGGCTCCAAATACACACAGCCGCTCTATGCATACTGCTCCAAGTGCTACGGTTATGAGCCGAGTTATGCTGTGTTGCAAGTTTTGTGAGGTGCTTTTTTGATATTTAATGGAACGGATTACATTTTTTTATTTCTCTCCGATCCAGTAATTTACGTCAGTATCGGACCGATACTAAATATCGGATCGGTCCATCTCTAATACTAAGTAGAGTATATACTTGATATCCCCTCCATTTTGTAAATATTTTCCACCCTCCACTAGCACACTGGGGCCTACTCAAAGATTTATGCCAGTAGGAAAGCTGTTGAATTTTGACACATGACTCACACAACACACACACACACTAAACGAAGCACTCCTCTTTAAGCTGGGTCAAGGCTTTTGTGTTAATTATATGCATTTATTCCAAATACACGCCAATGCAACAGTGCTGGATTTATCAAGATGTTGACAACAATCATTCCAAACCACTGATTTTGTACATATGCTGTATACAGCTGACAGAACAAAGAGGAACAGGAAAGACGTCTGGAAGCAGTAGGAAGACGGTGAGGGCAAAAACAAGTGTCAAAGTGGGCGAAAACAGTTATTTTTCCATAGCAGCTTCTGTTGTGGTCATTAAGATTAAGTCTTTGGCTCAGATTTCATAAATTGAGCTTCTTCTCTAAAACAGGTGTATCACTTTGATTGGGCAATTGTTCATCCTGAATCATTAGCACGCACAGTTGTGCATGTTGTGTATATCTACCTGAGCTGAAGTCTGCTGAAGTGAAGTGGTTTGAACATCTTTGCAAGCAGCATATTACATTTTTCCATTTCCTTTAAAACCAACTGATTTCATGAACTGATCCCTCACTGAGCACAACATAAAAGTGACTCTTTTTCAAAAACGGCCAGTGTTGCAGTCCAAACACAGCTGACTTATTTAGCAGTGCGGGCAGAACAGATGTCAGGGTGAGCAAAACAACAAAACAGCCTGGAATATTTATAACTAACTTATCACAAAAGAATATATAAGAAGACACAGGCATCTTACCTGCCTCCCGAAACATAAACAAGAAACAAACACAGAAAGAAAAAAAGAAAAGCCTTCTCACCCACGCAGCGACTGGCCTCGTATATAAAGCAGTTTTGGTTTCTATCTATTCATGATAACAATGGATAGGTTAATAGATGGATAGATATGAAGCCTGTGCTCAAACTTAATTAATTTCACTGTTTTAGTGAAATTAATTATTACTTAGAACTAATTATCAGGTTATACTAAATGTACCAATCTATTTTTAAGCATCGCTATACCAGTATACAAAACAAACATAGAAAAACCCATGTGTCAGCCGTTTAACGTTCTCATTCACATTTCTAATAATATTAGCCATGGATAATGTTTCTGCAAGCTAACAGGTGTTTTGCTGATGACAGAATAATTTATGCTACAAACTTTAGAAGAATGAGTACAAGTGGTGGATGTATCAAAGGTTCTGCACAGTGCTGCTGTGGAAATAATGATGATAATGAGCCATATGTTAACTCTGTTTAACAAACAGCTGCAACAAAAAGTTTCATCACATGTTACAGAAACGTATAATAGGAAGCCTGTAAAGGATTGACTCCAAATACCAGTAGCGGTTTTAGATACGGGCGACACGGGCAGTTGCCCGGGGCGGCATCGTGGTGGGGGGCGGCATCACGGGCATCGGCAAAAAAAAAAAAAAAATGCTCGTACTCATGCTGCCCCGACGTCAGCCAGAGGGAGTGTTTGCCCAGGGTGCCAAACAGGCTAGGACCGCCACTGCCAAATACCATATATTTATTTCTTATTAATGGAGCCTATCAGTCAATTTTAAGTTTTGATTACTTTTTAAGTATTTTTTACTCTATATGTTCAATATATTTTATACTTTGATAAATGAGATGACGGCAGATAATCCAGTGAGACCCTAGAATTGTGTTTGTCTGGTTTAATTAAATGTTGGAAAGACAAGAAAGCTCCAGTGAGGCACCTTTAAAGAACATAGTGCTTCTTAACAATACTTCGTAATCCATTTCAACTGTTCTCCTGTCTGATAACACATGAGCCTGATCAGTGTTTTAGAGTATTGACTTTCCAAACCATGGCATTACCTTGGTATCATTTTACAACTTTAGAACAATCAGTTATAAAACCAAAGTAAACTCTTACTGTCAGGGTCCTGGGTCCCCTGACCCAGCATGTTTAGTTCTTTGTGCTTTTTGTATTATTGTACTTGTGTGAGTTGTTCTATGGTTTCTAGTTTCGATCCCTTGCCCTTCATGTTTCTCTGTGTACCCTCTGTTCTGTGTAAGTCTGTGTCTGCATTTTTGAGTTGACCTCTGTGTCTTTCGTTCTTAGAGTCCTCTACCTTATGGTTTGTCTCTGTGTTTCTTAGTTGCTGTCTCCACCGTCTCTATGTCATACTTCCTGTGTTACTTTGAAGGTCCGTGTCTTATGTGAATGCGTCCTGCTTTCCTTGTCTCGTCAGTCCTGATTTTTCCCAGCTGTGCCCTCCTTCTGTGTCTCATTCCCCTCGTTACTTCCCAGTCAATTTAAACCCTGTGTTTCTCTGAGTCAGTGTCGCGTCGTCCCTCATGCTGTTTGGATCTCCCTTTGAGTTTAGTTTGTGAGTTTTCAGTTTAGTTTAGTTTGCTTTGTATGACTTTCTCCTGCCAGCAAATAAAGCTGAGTTCTTTGTGTTTAAACCTCGTGCCTGAGTGCCTGCATTTTGGGTCCAACTCCTGCCTGCCGCACAGCGATTCATGACACTTACTCCTTTAGAAAATGAAAAGTCTGTCAACCCCAATGGCTGGAAATTTCTATGAGAAAGTGACTTTAATCTCCTCAATTTCCAGCTGAACTTTCATTCTGAATGAAATCAATGCAATGGAACAATGGATCCATGTCCTTAACTAAAAGATGATTGTTACTCAAAGATCCAAGAGGCTTGTCTGAGTTCTCTGCATATTATTTTTGCAATATTAGACAGAAATTCTTCACATTGGCTTTAAACAAAGATGAAAATGAAATTCAGAAACTCTCCCTAGAAAAACACAGGATTTCTCTAATATAGAAGAGAAGACTTTGAATAATTTAGTAGTTTTAAACAATGACAATGTTTTTGGTGCAGGTTTAACAAAAGTAAGCAAAAAGTATAAAAGTAATTTAATTGACTGACAAATAGCTTTATGTTCTTTCATAATTCCATGACAAATCAATCAGATAGAAGAGCTGGAGCTTAGTGTTAAATTTGCATTTGGTATCTTTTCACTGAAGTTCCCAATGTGAAGTTCAAAGCTATGCCAATGCCAAAGTAAAGGAGGCAAACAATAAACCGAAAATTCCCAATAAACCTATCAGAGAGGTAGGAAACAAAAGTTGTTCAAATACACAATAAAACACCCAAAGTGCAGAAAGATAAAAGACAACTAAAGTGGATAATTCTGTAGATATATCATTGTCAAAGCCTACAATGATATATCTACATTGTAGGAATATCATTGCAACAAAGTGTAAACAACAAGTTAACCCTCTAAATGCAGGGTTAACAACAAGGTGCAAACTACTAGTTACACTCAAGGACGAGAAGGACAGATTAAGAGTTTGCTAGAAAACATCTTTCGTTCTTTAAAAAAAAAAAAATTCTTGATTGGGAAAGAAAAGTACGGAGACAAAAGAAGCATACAGCATCATCTGTCAAACATGACGGAGGTGACATGGGCATGCATAGCAAGTGGCTCCAAGTCACTAGTATTATGTTACTGCAGATAGAAGCAGCAGACTAGACTCTGCTCAGATTCAAATGCTACAAAATTGATCAGACAGTGTTTAACAGTACAAACAGATAATAAGACAAAGCATGCTGCAAAAGCAACTCAATACTTCAGTGCATTGAGGCAAATGCTGTTGCGGTTTGGGACTATATAAGTAAAACTGAATTAAAATTGAATTGAGTTTCCCACTGTAAAGAAATGGGATATTTTTAATGCCCAAGTCAGTCATCTGAGCTAAACCCAGTAGAGTAAGCTTTTCATTAACTGAAGATGCAACTCAAGGTACAAACAAGCAGCAACCGAAAGCAGCTGCAGTGAAGTCCTGGCTGAAGATCTCAAGGGAGGAAACCCAGTGATGTTCATGGGTTCTGTCTAGTATGGCTCATATGACTTAAGTCTGTTTGAGATGCTTTGGTATGACCTTAAAAAGGACATTCATGCTGGAAAATCCTCGAGTGTGGCAGAATTAAAACAATTCTGGAAAGAGGACCGGGCCACAGTTCCTCCACAGCCACGTGAAAGACTCATTGGCAGTTATCACAAATGCTTAATTGCAATTCTAGCAGCCAAGGGTGGCACGACCAGTCATTAGGTTTAAGGGGCAGCTGCTTTTCCACAAAGATCCAGGTAGATTTGAATAACTTTTTTCCCTTAATAATCAAATATCGCATTGAGTTTAAAATCTTGCTACTCACTTTTAAAATCCTGAATAACATTGCGCCCAGCTACCTCACTGACCTCCTCAATTTGTACACTCCTTGTCGTGCGTTAAGATCATCAGGTCGATTACTCCTGGCCCAACCTAAGTTTAGACTGAAGACCAGAGGCGATCGTGCCTTTGCTTCAGCTGCACCCAACCTTTGGAACAGCCTCCCTGCTTCTATTCGAGCCTTGGACTCTATCCAATCCTTTAAATCAAGATTAAAAGCATATCTATTTGACTTGGCTTTCCTGACCAGTTAATACCCTTTTAAATCTTAAATTTTAAACTTTTAAATCTTTTATTAGATTTTATTAAATTTATTTATTTTTTTATTAATTTTACTGCTGTTTTTGTCTTTTTAGCAGATTTTTGTATTTATCTAACTCTCCTGGTCTGTTAGTGCCTCTATCCTGTCTGTGCTAGTGCCCGATTTGTACCCTGTTATTAACTTATGTGGACTCTCCATATTACTGTGAAGCACTTTGGTGTGCCTTCGGGTTTTTAAATGTGCTATATAGATAAAATTGTATTGTAAATTAAATCATCATATAAAATCATTTAAAAAATACTCTACCCCTCAGCCCAGCTGCACCTTAGTTGTTCTTTTCTATATTTCTCCCTCTGTCTCTGACCTAGTTTCATTGTGTGCAGAGTTTATTGTTACTGTTTTCACTTAAGGTTCCTCTGTGTCCTTAAAATACCTTACGTTTGTTTCCCCTCCATGCTTTAATTATTATAAGCAGTTTCAAATCACTGTGAAAATGTCAACACACAGAGCAGTATATGTTCAAAATGTGAAACACACATTTTGTTTTAATTGTGTTTCAGTTATTATCTATTGTTCTTCTTTTAAGGATGATCCTGCTGTTCTTCAAGGCAGTTCGTGCTGAGTTTGGATCGAAACTGTCATGACTGTGTGCGGGCAGGCAGGGAGATAGGACCCAAAATGCAGGACTCTGAGGGAGACGTGAACTTAGCTTTATTGCTGGAGAAACGGAACAGAAACTAAACTAAACTAAAACTGAGGATACAAAAATAAACTAAGCAGGCAGGCAGACGGAACACACAGATAACGTGAGAGTACGACGCAACACTGAGCAAGGGCAAACACAGGGCTAATATACACAGGGAAGTAATCAGGGAATGGAAGACAGGAGGGAGACACAGCTGGGAGAGATCAGGGCTAACAAGACACAATCTGGACACACTAAGACACAATCCTTCAAAATAAAACAGGAAACAATACACAAGGATGCAGAGTAAGAAACATGGACCTTACACAGGCAGAAATAAACCTAAACCAGAATAAGCTGGAATCTAGATCATCATCATCTAGACCATAGGTGTCAAACTCTGGCCCGCGGGCCAAATTTGGCCTGCAGCCTAAATACATTTGGCCCGCGAAGCCATACCAAATTACTATCAGAGCTGGCCTACTGGTATATACAGCTAATATATATATTGTTTAGTATTAAGCTTTGCTTGTTCCATATTCAGTTTTTCAGCAAAACTTGTTTGAGTCCATAAGAAAAGATTCATTCTTATATCTGGAGGAATAAATATATTTCAATAAATATTAACGTTAGCCTGCGACTTTGTTCCAGTTTTGAATTTTGGCCCACTGTGTATTTGAGTTTGACAACCCTGATCTAGACCAAGAAGATCAGGGGTGACCAAAAATACAAAATCAAACCAAGACATGAAAACTCAAAATACTGTGTCAAACTGACCCAGAACTGTGACAGAAACATCGTACACAGTGTCATTCTCTGCTTCATCTCTGCCTGCTTGTTGCTTTAGAAGCTATTATTTCTTCAAACTCCATTGCACATTAGAGCTAGCATCCAAAGGAAAAAAAGAAGAAAAATCTCTTTCCCCCCTTCTTTTACTTCCAATAGGATCACTAATGTGTCACAAGCTCTTCTTTTTTCAACAAATACATATTACTGATATGTTTTTGCTCACTGCAAAAAACTTCTTGTAAAGACAAATTATTATTAAATGTTTCTAGTACAGTCAGTCTTTAGGTATGCTTTTGTCTTTTTTTAATGCTATAAGAAGACAGAGCAGTTAAAATGAAATTGTCAAAGAAGCAATAAAACAGCCAATGAAAAATAGTTTTAGACAGTTTTACAGTTCATATTTGAGATTGATGTCAGGACTCAGAACTGAATTTTATGCATTTTAATTGTGAATATATTTTACAGAGCATTCAATCGCAGGATTCAGATGTTGCTTTCACTGTGAAACTCTTGTCATTAATGCTGAAAAGAAACTACATTATAAACAAGTTTAATGTAAATTTGAAGAACAACTCAGTTAACAAGTCTCCTGACACTGACCTTGTTTCAGAAAAAGGTTGAATGAGCTGGTTTTAGTTATTCACACAGGCAAACCGTGATTTAATCAGTGAAAGTGCCAACACGGCAACATTTAATTCCATCTCTTCTTCTGAATACTGTTCAGACTTTACAGTCTGAGGATGCAGTTTATTTGATGTTTTTCATTAAGATTTTATGGGATTTAGTGGACAGTACTGTGCAAAAGTCCTCAGCCATTCCTTATTTGTATTTTACCATTTCTACAGTGGTGTGAAAAAGTGTTTGACCCCTTCCTGAGTTTTTGGTATGTTGAACACTTAAATGTTTCCGATCATCTAACAAATTTTAATATTAGACAAAGATAACACAAGTAAACACAAAATGTAAGTTGTAAATAAAAAGGTTTATTATTAAGGGGGGAAAGACTTCAAAGCTACATGGCCCTGTTTGAAAAAGTGATTGCCCCTTAAACCTGATAACTGGTTGGGCCACTTTTAGGAGCTACAACTGTGATCAAGCATTTGTGATAACTTGCAAGGAGTCTTTTACAGTCCTGTAAAGGAATTTTGGCTGACTCATCTTTGCAGAACTGCTGTAATTCAGCCACCTTGGGGGGTTTTGATCATGAACTGGCTTTTTAAGGTCATGCCACAGCATCTCAATCGGATGATGGTGTGTTTTGGATCATTGTCCTGCTGCAGAACTTAAGCGTGCTTCAGGTTGAGGTCCCAAACAGATGACCGACATTCTCCTTCAGGATTTTTTGGTAGACGGCAGACAAAGGAGCTTGCAAAGAAAAGCGTCTGGACTTCTTTAAGTTGCTTGACGACGTTTCACCTCTCATCCGAGAAGCTTCTTCAGTTCTAAGGTCAAATGGTGGGGAGTCCCAGATTTAAACCTAGTGGGAGTATCCCCCCACAGAGGGACAAAAGGGGACCCCCTGATGATCCTCTAATCGCCTGAGCCAAGGTGTGAAACTGGGTGTGGGTCCCAATCAGCAAGGGTTTCGGGTGAGACCTGGCCCCACCTTATCATACGAATTCCTGAGGTCAGATGGCCCAGGATGTGAGTGGGCGTTAAGGCGTCTGGGGAGGGAACTCAAAACTGGATTATAGACGGCAGAATTCATGCTTCCCTTTACCACAGCAAGTCTTCCTGGTCATGGGACAGCAAAACACCCTCAGACCATCACACTACCACCACCATATTTACTGTTGGTATGATGTTCCTTTTCTGAAATGCTGTGTTACGCCAGATGTAATGGGACCAGGGCTCGATTTTGGTAGCTCGACTTTTTCCAGTCGGGCTACCAAAATCTAACTCAGCCCTGCCCGTCGGGCTATCGTAGGAAGGAAAATATATGTCTATGCTTTTGCATTCTTTCGCCAATGTAGCTGAGTAATTATGTCATTGGCATCGATGAGCCACTGTCAATATGTGACATATTGAAATCGCGTTTGAATTTGCGCTTGCTTTTTGCTTTCACTTTCATTTTGCGATCACGCGAACGGTGTGTAGAGAGCAGCAGCACTGATTGGTGAGTGACGATTAATTGCGCACCAATTCCTCTGACATCGTCTTATCACTGATTAGCTTACTATTCAAACACAACAAGTGAAATCTCTCGCAGCAAGCTTAAACATGTGAGAGGTTGAGTGCGCAAAGAATCGCTGAGCGTTATGTGAGTGTGTGTGTAAAAGCAGCAGGATTTACGCTGGTATTTTAGTTCTGCTCAGCCAAATAAGACAGGTCAGGGTGAAGAAGGGGCAGCCAAAGAAAAGCCTTCCGCAAAACGGAAAGGTTATGACAAATCAGACTATGAGGCAAAAAGAAAGCGCAGCTTTTTTGGTTTCATGGACAAAAGAATTTCTGTGGCTGGAATATGACGAGCTAAATAACATGATGTTCTGCCAGGTGTGTTGTGAGTTTCATTTGATTTCTGAGTCGACAAGCGCCTTTGTTACTGGGACCAGTAATTTTAAGAAAGACCCCATCAGAACTTATGAGAAATGCATTATTGCCCAGTCTGCAGTATCTTTCCCAGAACAAACAGCAATTGGGAAAAAAAAACATACTAAAAATAAACTAAGCACAACAAGAACTCCTGAAAAAGCTGTTTAGAACAGCGTGCTATATTGCAAAGAGTGAACTACCATTGGCAAAATTTATCAGTCTTTGCAAACTTCAAAAAGCAAATGTCCTAGATCTTGGTTCCACTTACTTCTTACCTGTGACTTCAGTGGAAATTTCAGATTCAGGATCTGACACAGACTGATTCATGTTCTACACAGTTCTTACAAGTTCATAGAAATTTCTGTTCAATTTGAACCAAGTATTTGAGTTGATGGTTGTAATTTTTATACAGTTGCTGTGATTTGTATTTTAACAATTTTTTTGATTAACTTTTGTTTCCGTTACAATATTATACTTTAATGTATAATATTGTAAAGGAAACAAAACATAAAAAAATAGCTTTCTTTTTTATTCGGGCTACTTAAATTTATTTTGGGCTACCAAAAACTGAAGAATGCCTGCCCAAAGGGCTACCAGAGATTTTGAAATTTTGCGAGCCTTGGGGACTCAAACCTTCCAAAGGGTTTGCCTCGTCAGTCTCATCAGAGTATTTTCCCAAAAGTCATCAAGATGTTTTTTAGCAAATGTGATACGAGCCTTTGTGTTCTTTTTGGTCAGCAGTGGCTTTCTCGTTGAACTCACTCATGGATCCCATTTTTGCCCAGTCTCTTTCTTATCGTTGAATCATGAACTCTGGCATTAACTGAGACATGACCTCCTAGATGAGTCATCGATGTGCTCTTAGAGTAATTTTGGAGGGCCAGTCACTCTTTTAAAGTTTTCTCCAGTTGTGTAAAATGGCTCTCACCGGGGTTCACTGGAGTCCCAAAGACTCAGAAATAGCTTTGTAATCCTTTCCAGATTGGTAGATGTCAGTGACTTTGTTTCTCAGGGGTTTCTTTAGATCATGGCGTGATGTTTTGCTTTTTGAGATCGTTTAGCCTGCTTCACTTTGTGAGACAGGTTCTATTTAAGTGATTCCTTCATTCAACAGGTTTGCCAGTAATCAGAGTGTGTTTAGTGAAACTCAGTTTTCCAAAAATGTGATCAATCACAGTTAATTCATGATTTAACGGGAGGAGCAATTACTTTTTCACGGAGAAACAGGTAGGTTTGGATGTTTTTCTCCCTTATTGAATCACATTGCCATGTAAAACCTGCATGTTGTATTTACTCTGGTTATTTTGGTCTTATGTTGAATGACCTAAAACTTTTTCACACCACTGTAAGACATCTGAATTCTTAAATACATCTGGAATGTAATGACTTGCACAAGAAATTCCAAGTTTGGATTCATCACTTCATAAGACCTGTTGCCACTGATTTTCAGTCTTCTTGACAGCCACTCTTCTACTCAGTCCATTTCTGATGAGGCTTAAGTGAACAGTAGACAGGCTGAAGGGTCACATTTATCTCTTATGTCTTTACTTATTGTTTTCTATTTCTTAAAACCATGGCATGCTGCACACGATGCTAACATTAACAGCCTTTTAACTTATAGTGTTTTGAGAATTACCCTGCTGGTGTAAGAAACACTATTTTATTGCTGTCAAATCATGTGATCTTTGGCATTTTTCATAAAGAAATGGTGCTAAGTATGTTTTTTTGCGACAGGCTGATAATTAAAAAGTGATTAATACAGAATAATTACAGCCAGACAATTTTACCAAACAAATGCTGCCTCCTCGTAACACTAAATTAATGGAATTATGACAACCAATTAACAACAAAATAATCAACAACATTCAAATAAACCCTGTGTAAACTGCAACTGCTGAGTTTATCGCTTTCGTTATGATAATCAATAGCTGTATTCCTTGTGTTCATTCACACATTAGTAGGCAAAGTTAGGGACAAACTTGTGTTAACCCAGTTGCCGTTAAACTTCATCACTCACTGCAACCATGCACAAAGCAGAGCACAGCAAAGGTTGGAAACCCCACAAACCAGAAAAACTTAGATTACATCCTGCAGGCAGATGTGATGTTCAAAGCTTAAAGCTGGTTGGCTGGGGAATGTTTTGAAATTTCATAAGCACGGCAAAGACTTCAGGTGAGGAGGGCACCGTCATAGGTTGCAGGAGAATTTTGTTATTACAGAACATCATAAATGTGTGCTGTAACGTGCAGAACCGGTCTGCTCGAATGAGGTCACCACGTTTCATACAGTGAAAGCAAAAACTGTTCAGAATTTCAAACTAATTCTAACTCATATAATCCGTCTGCACCCGATCCCTCCACTCGAAGGACGCACCTGAAGACTTAACCAATTCCAGCATTGCAAAGATCAGTGACTGACGTATCCAATTTATATATAACAGGCTATGACACATTAGAAGGGAAATGCAGACCACATAAATGCAGCATCTGTGCTTCGACACAAAGCTGGGGGGCCTAGGCAGAATGTCATGTCCTCTTTCTCCTTGTTTCCCGTCAATCATTGCACTAAATGTCAGAGGCAAAATGATTAGTCTTCTAAGAAAAAGACAGACAATTTTGCCAGTATCTGGCAGTTTGGGTGAAAATATGCCAACAGAAAAATCTGTTTTTAAAGCATAAACAACAATTTTAATATTGGAAAAAAGTCATCTCGTGTATTCCTGTATCGTCTTGTACCTTGTTGGCTTACACATATGCCCAATGAATGACCGCTGCACAGCATAATTATTCATATAAAGTGTAAATTTTATATTTTACAGTGTGTCATTCCTTATCAAATTTTATGTGGGAGCAAAGAATGGCAAGTGCAGCTAAGCATGAGACAAACAGCAAAAAGTACACAAGGACAGCAACAAGAAGGTTGTGTAACAAAGGGACATATTAGTTTAATCTGGAATTTTTTTTAAATTCTTTAATCCTTTAATTAGGCCTTAGGGCAATATTATACAATGCTGCTATTATCAGTTTAGATTAGGGCTAAACAACCAGCTCAATTAAAAAAAAACAGATGAACCATATGACACAAAAATGTATCTGTACTTAACCCAAAGAACTGAAGGGAACAAATATTAAGTTTCCACAGTTATGAATATGAAAGTGAAATAAGGTATTGATATTAATATTAATTAATTAATATTGTGTTTTTTAAATATATTGGTAACAATAAAAGTTGCCTCATGAATAAACATTCAATTAAAAATATAAATGAACATTGGACTCCAACAAAAAGAAAAAGAAAACTGACTGAAGGAGTATTGTGTGCTTATAGAACTGGCTAAAATACCCTTAATTTTAGTCTTCATCAGTGTGGTGCAATTTGTCAACAGTCTCCCTGATAAGGCTTTCCTGAATGTGAAACCGAGTTGTGTGATGTTTACATGGCTGTGAGTCAACTGGCTCCGCAAAGTATTGTGTTTGTATTGCAACACCAATTCTGAACTTCTTAATTCTGACAAATATCCTCCATAGTACAATAACTTAAAAAGACAATCAAATTAAGGCTGAAAATAATGAAAACTAAACTAAAAACTAAACTGAACTAAGAACAAAAAATTCAAATGAAACAAAAAAGAAATAGCAAACTTTTATAATTCTGACATTTTGGCACACTAACTAGCTCGTATAGATAGATACATAGATGATAGACGTTTACAGATTGTACATTGTTTGAAATTAGTTGTACTTACCTACAGGAAATAGTGGTTCCACGAGCGCCACATCTGGTACAGAAAAAAAAGTCTGCTTCAAAATGTGCATTTCCAAAAACAATATACAGACAGCAACGGACTGTGACGACAACGACAACAAAATTCTTTGCGGAAGCCGGAGTGTGACATTATCAAATCCTGCTCAGAGTGACTACACCTCCTTTACTACATCAACATCAGCTGTGGCCAACAGCCGGCAATTACAGCAGCGTTTACAGGTGTGTGCAGCTGGCAAGCACCAGCAAGTGAATGTGACGATTTCAATAAGCCATCCCATTTCAAATGGTGCTTTTCATATATGTTACAGCCAATGTTTCGTCTAAGCTGCGCGCATGCGCAATTGCGCACTGCTGGCAGGGTCTCTGCGCACAGAAAATCTGCGTTGCGCACAAAAAAAACATTAACCTGAATTGAAATTAAAATTAATACTTTAACAATTCTGTTTTGCAGTGTTAGTCAGTAAGTGACTGGCTGTTTCAGCTGCTGGGATTAGAACAATGCCACCTTATCCCATAGTCCAGCCAATAATGCGATTCACATGTGTGTATACGCAGCTAATCAACGTCGTTGACAGGCTATGACAGCGTCCTTATGTGCCAACACCGGTGTTTTAGCTAGCAAAGCGGCGTGGCTGATGTGGAGTGAAGCCACGTTAATGACAACGTGTACAACCATTGGAGATGTGAGCAGGACAGACGATGTTCAATTGATGGAAAAAGTGTGGACTTTATACCAGTTTTTAAATTGTGTTGATAGGCCACGTAAAACCGGGAAGGGGAGTTATGATAAAAAGAAATATATGCAATGAATACTATCGTTGTTCATATTTACTGCGGGAAGAAACGGTAAAAACTGCGTTTTATAAGGAAAACGCTCAAAAGCACTCTGAGCCTGTGAGCAAAAACAACACCAAAAAAACCCCACCCTTTCCTATTGGTCGAAAAATGTACCATGTCGACCAATCAAAAAAATAATATGGCAACATGGCATTTAGTGGTTTAGGAAGGGGGAAGTTTTAGGAGTGACGGCGGTGTTTTGAGATGTGAGAGATTTTCGACGTTTAGCGCAAATCTTGTGTAGTTAGTGTGTAGTGTAGTTTTTGTTGTGTGTGTCAGAACAATGAGGCGACTGCCCAATGTTACAGGTGTTACAGGAGTCATACATCTTCTGTTGTCAGGCCTGCAGGTATCAGGCTGTTGTTCTACTTTATATTATAGTGGACAGAAATTATTTTTTGGAGTGGCACAAATAATTTGTGTGGCATCAGATTTGATGCAGAACAGCTGATTGTTCTGTAAATAGTTTGAAATGTTTATTTAAAAACGCCTTGGCTGCATTTTTAGGTAAACAGCTGCAAAAAACTTTGTTGTTTGCAAAACTCAGTTATTTTTTTGAAGAAGTAACTATATAATTAATTGCCCAACATTGGTCATTATATACTGTATTTTGCAGACAGAGAGTTACAGGACTCTCTCCCAGACCACAGACTCATAATACAAGTCAGAAGAAAAAAAGAAAGTTGTGTTTTCAAAATTGGAGTTCAAGTTATTTTTACTTCCAATAGTGTTAACATACTACACAGGTCAATGACTAGAATTTTTTACATTTTCATCGTAAATGGGCTAAAGCAGTTAATTAAAAGTAGTCTAACATAAATGCTGTAATTTGATTATTTTAATAAACCATGTGACTTGGATGGATTCGATGCCGGCGTGACCACAGTGCACACGTCTGCTGTTGCTCACAGTGGTCCAAGGGACTGCTCAGGGAGTTTGTGTGTTCGCTCAGACACATGAAAAATTAGAGGGAACATTGGTTACAGCTGCACCTGAGACACTCGTGTGTCTTGTAGCTGCACTTAAAGTACAGTGTCTTGAAATACACTCACACAGGTACGCCTCGCTACTACAGGGTTGGACCTAGTTTTACCTTCACAGCTGCTCATTCTTTGTGCCACAAATTCATCAAAGTGTTGAAAACACCTCAGAGGTTCCTCTGAGGTGTTTTGCTCCATATAGGCATAATAGCATCTCACAGTTACTGCTGATTTGTCTGCTGCACATCCATGATGAGAATCGCCAAAGGTGCTCTACTGGGCTGTAGATCTGGTGACTGCGAAGACCAAATGAGGATGGTGAACTCATTGTCATGTTCAAGAAAGCCGTTAGAGATCACGTGAGCTTTGTGATGTACTCTTCTGCATACCAGGGTTGTAACAAGTGGTTATTAGATATCATATCGCTTTCTTATGAGCTTAAAACCGTCTAGCCATTCCCTTCTGACCTCTGGTGTTTTTTCCAGAGAACTACCGCTCACTGGACATTTGATTCTTTTTCAGACCTCTGTAAACCCTAGAGATCAGTTTGTAAAACACTCACACCAATCCATCTGGCACCGACAACCATGCCACACTCAAAGACACTTAAATCCTATTTTTACTTTTGTTTGAACTTCAGCAGATCTACATGCTTAACTTCACAGCATTCCTGCCACGTGCTGATTGGATATTTGCATTAAAGAGGAGTTGAATAGGTGCATCCAATAAAGAGGTTGGTGAATGTCTGTCACTGTGTGCTCAAAATTATGGCTCAGTTGTGTTAGTTGGTGGTCTGAATAAATTTGAGCGTATATTTTTGAGTAACCTGTTCTTAAACAGGCTCCACTAACAGGCTGTTTTTAAACGAAATGCAGATTAAAGGTTATGAGTTAAACAGTGCAGAAATATTGTCAAAATCTTAGATTAAAGAAGGGTTGGTGTTAGGTGCTATTTGGTGCCCAACCTGCATTTTCAATATGTCAGAAAGTAACCTACATGTAAGGTGCTCTTTATAGAATCCATAGCAATAAAGAGTAGTCTCATTAGTCTCATTACCCAGTGATGGGCGGCAGGCTTAGCCTCAGATCCTGCAGCTTACTATATCCCAAACAAGTACTGAGGTATCATTAACAAAGGAAATCTTCTATTCCCTGTCGCACTTTATTTTGGTGCTTCTATCATGTTTGTCACTGCACGCCTGTGTTGATCTAAGAGCCCATCTGTTTGTCTGCATGGCTGTCTAATTGTGTAAGAAGGAAGGCATCTTACCGCTCTTCCTGTTGTTCTGGGTCTGCTGGGTTCTTTCATATTCTACCTGGGTGCAGTAATGAGGTTCACACGGCAACACACAGAATTTATCCAGAAAATCTCTCAAGCTTTCATCTTTGCGTCTGCCTCTGTCTGTGCATGTGAGAGTGTGTGCAAGCATGTGTGTGTGTTTCTGTGGGATGCAAGAAAACTGCAATAATGCAAAGCTAACCCTTATGTATGAAGCAGACAAACACGGAGACAAGTCAGCAAGGAACATGAGCACGTGTAGACGTCTGAAAAGGAACGCACACATCAGCAGATACATGCACGGACACAGACTGAGCGCGAGCAGAAACATAACGAGGCAGGCTTGGAGAGTTTGGAGAAAAAAGCCGACACAGTAAGAATGTGAAAATAGCGGGGAAAGGCAGACAGCCTGCACAGTGCACGCTCCTGCAACAGAAAATGAATTAACAAAAGGAGGGGGGGGGGGGCATACAAGAAGGGGAGGTGTGTGACAGAGACAGAACGCCAGAGAAAGAAAGAGAGTGATAGAAGTTGGGCGTGGAGTTAAGGACCTCGTACTCGTGAAAGCTAAAAGAGGTGGCCTACGCAAACAGGAGACAAACAGAGAGAAGAAGAAGAGTGATGAGGATGAAAGGAGCCAAGACACGGCAACGAGTGGGAGGGGAGTGGAAGAGGATCACATGTTCACACTGTGTCTGCACCGCATCCAGAAACAAGAGGAGGGAGGAAAAGGAGAGGAGAAGAAGGGGTGGAGGAAATGGGGGAGGAAATCAAGGAGAAGGGTGAGATAACACCAAGACAAAGAGCATATGGAACGAGAGGGGAATGAGAAATGTGATGAAGGGAAGTGGGAGATGGAAGGGAGGCGAGAAAGACTGCATACCGGCGATGGGTGGTGGTGGTGCAGCATCGGAGGGACGGAGAAGCAAATGACGAACTGCTGCGAGCAAGACACACTCAGAGCACATTATGGATATTATTAGAAAGGGAAGAGAGGTAGCCTGGTGGGGGTCTGCAGTGAGAGATGCAGGGGGAAGTGTTTGAGAGCAGCGAGCTTGAGGATGAAAAGAAACTAAAAAAAAAATGTCAGCATTCAAAAAAAAAAAAAAAGACAGAAAACATGAAGTAAAGGAAAACTTAAAGGAACACAGGAATGGTGGTGAAGTGAGCAACGAAGGGGGGAGTTGTATGGGAGGAGGGTGGGGATGTGGGTGGGGGTGAAAACAAAATCTTTTGTAAGCAAACCTGACGGGCGAAACAGACAGACGGGCTAAAAAAAAAGGAAGGAAAGATCTGTGTATTATTGCGGGGTGACTCAAAGCATGTCCCAGTATGTCACTTCAGATTTGCTACATTTCCTCACTCACCCCACCCCCTCCCCGCAATGCCACACCACACCACCACCCCCTCACGCCTCAATCCTTCACTCCTTCCTTCTACCTCATCCTTCGCTCCACTGACTTTAGCCTTACTCTGCAAGCCGCTCCACTGCAGGCGGCTGCTGCCACACTCTGTGTGTGTGTGTGTGTGTGTGTGTGTATAAATGCATGGAACTAAAAGTACAGCTCTCCATCCAACGCCCCTCTTTTCCTCTCCATTGCCCCATCTCTCTCTTCTCTCGCCTCTTTCCAGAACTGACTGTTACTTTGTGACTCCTGACTAATTTCCCTGCCACCTTCTGACAGACTCCGGATGTGTTTTTTGTGTTTTTTTGTGCTGAGGGAGAATGTTCAAGAAAGAATGCAAAAATATAGGGATTAGGGATTGAAAACACTTTAACTTTTCCCCCCTTGGAGACTGCTAGGGGGTAACGCTTGGTACTCTTTTCTGAATTGAGTGATTGAACCTGTTCTAATCCTAATCAAACCAAGTCTTTATTGATACGTATCAAATGTTGGTAGGGGGCCAAATGTTGCCTTCGTCTATGGTCTATAACAGGGGTGGGTAATTCCAGGCCCCGAGGGCTGGTGTCCTGCAGGTTTTAGATCTCACCTTGGGTCAACACACCTGAATCACATGATTAGTTCATTACCAGGTCTATGGAGAAATGCAGGAGCTAATTTAGCCATTTAAATCAGCTGTGTTGGTTCAAGGACACATCTAAAACCTGCAGGGACACCGGCCCTCGAGGCCTGGAGTTGCCCACCCCTGGTCTATAACATTTACCACAGACGTATTTAATGCAATTAATTTCTGTTTTCATTAAAAGGCCTTTACCCTCTAAGGTTTTACTCTGCAGATTTGAGGCATATAATTTTATCCCAAAGCTGACAAACTTGTTTTCATATCTTATTAAGGACATCTAATGAACATAATGCTTTCCTTAGCCCACAGGTGTCGAACTCCAGGCCTCAAGGGCCGGTGTCCTGCAGGCTTTAGATGTGTCCTTGATCCAACACAGCTGATTTAAATGGCTAAATTACCTCCTCAACATTTCTCAAAGTTCTCCAGAAGCCTGGTCATGAACTAATCATTGGATTCAGGTGTGTTGACCCAGGCTGATATCTAAAACCTGCAGGACACTGGCCCTCGAGGCCTGGAGTTCGACACCCCTGCCTTAGCCGCTTACCCTAGCCCCAACCATCAAAAGTGAATGATAACTATAACCATATTGTAACTCTGACACTAAAACCACATTTTGAGCCTCAAAAATGCCTTCAAACTCGTGGGGCATTTTGTCCCCATAAGCGACTGTTGGTCCCCACAAGTATAGTGAAATGCCAATTTTCTGTCTTCACAAAGACGTCTAAACATGTACACACACACACACTTTCTTCCCTGCACAGAATGAGAGCTGCACCCGGCCTGTGCAATGGGGCTTAATATTTTACCAATTATAAGTGAGCTTTGTTCAAATAAACTTTTCCAAATGTTTGCTAATCCCGTTTTGTCTTTTGGGCACTTTGGACAAAATCAAGAGCTGTAGCCCTGATGTGGAGCTCCACTGGTATTCTTGGTTTTTGTCTCAGATTAGATTTGACGGTTAGAAGAAGAGGTTTGCTGGAAAAATGTGGAACTACAGTGTCACCAAGTGGTCACAGCAGCACCCCCTGCCCCCCCTTCGGCTGTAATGAAAGATTGTTGCATCCACTGATTGAGAAACTTACCCCAAATTGGATTCTAATTGGAATCTAGTGTACTTTTAGTGTACGCTACTTTGTGTGCTTCTTCAGCCGTATACTTCTTTACTAGTATCTGTTTACTCAGTCCCTTCCAGAAGGCTTTACCTCCAGTTGCTGTCAAACAGTAAACAAATTTTGCCCGCCCCCCTCCGCACTGTTCCTTTCAGCCCAATAGGAGGAGCTGGGCAAACAGCCGCCGGTGCAGCCAGGAGCTCCGTGCGGTACAGACAACAAAGCCAGGTCTGTGGGGGAAAATCAAGAGTCAGAATGACTGGCAATGCTGGCAGCCGATAGCTGCGAATGGAAGGGAAACATACGGCTGCAAGCAGACACAGATATCAGTGCCACGGAAGAAATGTGGGGGCTGTGGTTGTCGATCCAGTGAATTACTCTAACAGCTGACATCAAGTATTATTTCCTATTTATTGGTCAAATCAATCCTGCAGGCCGGCTAGCTTGCCAGAAACAGCGAGCAATATGTTTCCATGTATTTCCCCAGACATTCAGTCTCTTTGCAGAATTTGAATGCTCAATCTTAAAGAGCCTACACACGAGCTATTGTGATTGGTCTGCAAATAATCTGTGCGCAGAAGGCCTCAATAAATAAGCAATACTTACAGAGTAGTTGCAGAGCTACAGAATATGAGACGCTTCTTCAGCCTAAAAAAACACAAAAGCACAATGCACGCGTTACACAAGTGATGCAAGAGGTTTGTGTTAAAGTAAGAAAACATACACTTCTTTACTAGGACGATAAACAATTTATGGTATATACTTAAAGATCCCCTCCAGACAAGACCATTTAAACCACTTTACTTTGAATTTGAATTTACCTCATTTTCCACTGATGTACATTAAAAAAACAAATCAATAAGCTACAGTTGTTTTTTGTATAATGTTTCCAACTCAAGTAGATTCTTCATTTTCCATGTAAGCGATGTGGCAGTTTCTATATCACTCTGCTGGAGCATAGTTGGCTTCCAGTTTAATTGTAGTGTCATATAATCCTGCTGTGAGAACAGCCATAGGTATGAAAACATATCTGTGGCTGTTCCACATGCATTTCCATGCACTTCTTTGAAATGGAGGACGATTTGAAATTCTGCTCACACGCCTAACATGCAAACCGAGAAACACGATGCAAAGGCTCTGCTGGCCTCTAGTGTCTGACTCAACAGCTTGCACTGTGCAGTCAGCTTTAGCCACGTACTGTTTTACTGCAACTCTGATATACATCCATCCATTCGCTTCCGCTTCTCCTTTTCAGGGTCGCGGGGGGCGCTGGAGCCTATCCCAGCTGTCATAGGGCGAGAGGCGGGGTACACCCTGGACAGGTCGCCAGTCTGTCGCAGGGCCAACACACAGGGACAGACAACCATTCACGCTCACTCGGCAATTTGGAATATCCAATTAACCTATCCCGACAAGCTGCATGTCTTTGGACGGTGGGAGGAAGCCGGAGTACCCGGAGGGAACCCACGCAAACACGGGGAGAACATGCAAACTCCACACAGAAAGACCCCGGCCTGATGTTGGAATTGAACTCAGGACCTTCTTGCTCTGCGGCAACAGTGCTAACCACCGTGCTGCCTACTCTCTGATATACAGTGGTTTAAAAAAAATATGAAAGAGTATGAATTTTGGCTTACTTTTGAAGTGATTCATGTCTGATGTATCGATCCGGAGCTCAACCGCTGACTTCATAAACATCGAACAGAGTCATTCTTAGATGAAAAACCTGATGAAAACAAACAAGTGGAGCTTGGAGACATTCCCCTGGGATGGGAAACCTGTAGTGAAATCTCCCGACTCTGTGCATTACTGATCTGACAAAAGCTTTTGTCGAAAGTACTTTGATGTCTAAACCTATGGAAAACAAGTCAGATGACAAATGTATGACTACACCTCAGCTGTGCAGCTTCAGAAAATCAAAACAAAACAGAAGCTTCACGTACAGCAGAATGGTGCTGTGATCTTACAGTGATGTGAGATTACAGAGAGGGAAAAACACAGTTCACATCACAATCGCTTTAACGTGCTGGGAACAAAGCCCATTCAAAGGAAGCGTAAGTGCGCTTTTGCCAACGTGATCAATATGTTCCAGCCTGTTGTGCTCAGCCTGTGAATGATGCAGAAATGGAAATAACCTTTGTGAATATTTTATGCGAACGTAAGTGTGTCTTTTGCACACTACCGGGCCTCTCCTATATCTTTTTTTTTTCTTTTTCTTTTTGCCTGTCTTGTTTGGCTCTTTTGCCATCAGAATTATTGTCTAAAGGCGAAGAAAGATGCCCAACGGATTTACTTTACCAAATTGACCATCCCAGCTTTGCCGTAATGGTCTATTTGATTCACCTTTTATTGTTTATTTTATTTTCACTTGCTGAATACGACAGACAGACTTGACTGGGGGAAAGAAAAGGGAGAAAGAAAGAGGGAAAGAAAAACAGCTGAGAAGAGGGACGGGGGAGAAGGGCAAAAAACAAAAACCAACAGAATAAGTAGAAGAAAAAAAAAATACATATATCAATCACCTGGATCACCTGTTGAGAATGAAAAAAGAAAACAAGCAGAAGAAAATGAGAGTAATAGAATAAACAACATCACGATGATATATGGGAATATGACAGTAAATACTAAATATTAAACATTATTGTGCAGCACGTAAGATCGACAGCACAGTGTGCTTTGAGGTAGGAGCCAAAAAGGGTGTAGTTTGTGTGTGTGAGCACCCGTGTGTACACCTGTGAGCATGGACGCGCTTGTTTTTAAAAGGTTCCTTCATGTAATGATCTGCTAGAGGGTGTGGGGAGCCACAGCCCCGTCCTCCAGGGCCTGAAGCAGGTATGGAGGAGATCAAGACTCCAGACATCCAGAGGCCCCCAGAACACAAGAGACCAAGGAAGACCAACAGAGGGGCAACCGCGCCACTATCCCAGAAAGAGCTGAGGAGAGTCCCAGATGAGGGGTCACCCAGCAGCCGGGCCTCTCCTACATCAATAACGCAGCTTTTCAACTATTATACAGCGAGTGGATTTAAACAGAGGAATGTGAGCAAGCAGCTAGTCATTATTAATCCTGATTAATTTACTGAGCCTGGCTTTTCTGAACTGATATGAAAATGACAGAAACTACAAATGCAGCCATCAACTCTGTTTCAAAATACTGAGATAAAAGAAAGATTAGCGCCGTGGACCCTTTTTTTGTGCATGTCAATATAATACAGTAAACAACTGATATTCAGGTTTCCTTGAAGAAGTCTCCACAGATTTTAAGTGGGAGATCAAAACAAAATTACTGTTTTGGTCTCAACTCTGAAGTCGAACTCCAGAAGAACTGGGCCACCTCCCAGTATGCAGTGTTGAGGAGTAGTGTGACCTACATGTAATACTACATTTTGCAGTATTTTTCTGGTAGTTCTACTTTCATATGTTAAAAACGGTTCAAGCAGAAATACTCTTTTGTATTTTTCGTGTTTTTTATTTACTATGGATGGAAGTATGGTGGCACAGTGGTTAGCACTGTTGCCTCACAGCAAGATGGTCCACCATCAAGCTGGGGTCTTTCTTTTTGAGTTTTTTCATGTTCTCCCTGTGTTTGTGTGGGTTCTCCCCAGGTACTCCAGCTTCCTCCCACAGTCCAAAGACATGCACTTAGTGGGGATAGGTTAATTGATAACTCTAAATTGCCCATAGGCGTGAATGCGGGAGTGAATGTCAGTGTGAATGGTTGTCTCTGTCTACGCGTTAGCCCTGCGACAGACTGGCGACCTGTCCAGGGTGTACCCTGCCTCTCGCCCTAACACAGCTGGGATAGGCTCCAGCCCCCCCGCGACCCTGAAAAAGGATAAGCGGAAGCGAATGGATGGACAGAAGGAAAAAAGTGATAATAATGGTAGTAATGTAAAGGTAATGGCTCGCCTGGTAGTTCGCATTGCTGTTTCACAGAAAGTGGGTTCTGGGTCTGAATCCACCAGCCAGGTGTAGTTTGCATGTTCTCTCCCTGTGCGGACCTCAGTTTAGTTCAAAGGTTGTATTAACATGACAGTTTCTGAAAACACTACTGGCAAAGAATCAAAATACAGTTAATAAAATAACAATTATATATATACATCATGCCAATGTTGTCAATAAACAACATTTATTCATTTGCGTTACCCGGTCTCCTTGTCCTAGAGGAGTATTTTAAATTTTCAGATACCCTTCAGTTCAGTGAAATTTAGTACTTTTGGTTAAGGTAAGAGTGGACTTGTTTGTCTGCTTTCTGTCCCTGACATTTAGGTGATATTCTGCCAATACATAATCTGTTTATGGTCTGCTTTGGTGTTTGCGTTCTTCTTTCCAGTGTTTTAAAAAGGTCCCTTTGCAACAGGGCATTATATGATTCAATCTGGTCAGTGTTTGCAAAGCAGTGCTGTTGTGAGACTGGACAGGGAGTTAGAGAGAGGGCAGTTAGTGTCAGCAACAATTTATATAGGGGAGAGCTGGGAGGTTGTGTCTTGGAGGCTGGATTTAAGATGATTAAAATTTAAAATTGAGTTTCAGTGGGTCCCCGACCTACGGGCAGCAGGGTGTTGTGATGGTTAGCACTGTCGCCTCACAGCAACAATGTCCTGGGTACAAATCCACCAGCTGGCTGGGGCCTTTCTGTGTGGAGCATATTCTTTGCGTGGGTTCTCTCCTGGTACTCTGGCTTCCTCCCACAGTCCAAAGACATGAAGTTAGTGTGGTTAGGTTAATTGGTGAGTCTTTGGTTGGTTATCTGTCTTTCTGTAATAACTCTATGACAGACTGGCAACCCCCTCAATTAATTAGCTAAGCAGAAGGAAATGGATGGATATGGATCTACTGCTGCTCAACAGGTATTTGTTGATGTTTGTATACATGTAAAAATGTATCTGCAGAATTGTGCATGCATGAGTGAGTGGACCCCATACTTCACCAACATACAATGCAAAGGGTAGAATGAAACTATCAAATATTTTACTACTTAGAAGCCTTTCAGTTGTTGAGCTAAGATCAATTTTTCTCTTAATTACACAATCTAAAGACATTCAAAAACATGGTTTTTGGACTTGCTATCACACATATCGGGAAACGTCTCTCTTGATTAGTCCTGAAACAAACTGATGATGTGTGCAGAGTGTACTATGCATCTTACCCTGAGCCCGGTTCTGCTGGAGGTTTCTTCCTGTTAAAAGGGAGTTTTCTTCCCATCTCTCCGTGCTTGCACAACTGAATTACCCTATCAAAGCTAAGACAGGCTGCAGACAGTTTCACTGACACTGATGTTTTGATCATTTAAAATGAGAAAGCAGATTAAATCACAAGTCGTTTTCATTTGTTAGAAACTGTTAGAACTTAGACTCTTTACACTTACACTGGGGAGATTATTCCATTTCGGAATTGAATCAAATAAGACCTGAATATCTTAAACAAACAAAAAAGAAAGAAACACTTCAGTACAAGAACTGGTCTATTAAAATGACAGAGATGTGATTGGGATAATAATCTCACAAGATAAACTTTGGTATATCAAGCAGATTGACTTTATTTGTAACTTCCAACTTCCATTGTAATTAATCATCATTAATCATCACCGGGATCGCATCAGTTAACAGTGTTATTGCCGCCGTCTCTATTACCTTCACAGTCACCATCCGCTCAAATAATGAAATTACATTATCTTAAACAGGCCGGTGACAAACGCTTTAATCTGCTGTGATATTGACAATCTCATTATCAGTTACATAGTAAGTAGCTTAAATACTGAGGACATTTTGCTCGACGGTGCTTGAACAGAAAGCCCGGCCTCGGCTTCACACGTCACTGTGTAAGACAATAATGCGCTGTATGTGACATTATTGTTTCGAACCCATAGAGGCTGCATGTACATTACAACTACACTGTGGTGACAATCCGTTTGTTTGACATTCGATCACACGCAATCCAGCAGCATGAAATATTCAGCAGGAAAGGAAATGTGAACCGAAATGCGAAGTTAGCGCCGAGACAGCGAGAGAGCTTGCGTACAGGCCAGCGGCAAAGCGGACTAAATAACGTCAGGCGACACAGTCGACGTTTGCTGCGTCTTTAACCCGTATTAGCACATTTTTAAACTCAGCCTGACTATAATGTGACCTCAATCATACAATCAGCCTTTAACCAGACACTGTGTATCTGCAGGATAATTATATATTGCTTTAAACTTCAGAGGAGTTTTTACTGACACGTAAATACAGCGAGACGACAGTGATGTGATTATATGCGTTTGAGCTTTTACACGCGACCATTTTTTGTGCTATTGATTATCGTCCTTCGTGTCGGAGCAGCAGACTGCCTTAAGGTGGTGACACATCGTTGCATCAGCGGCACACAGCTGCTCTTTATTGCAGTGCAAAAACAAAGGGCACTGATACTGTATCACCGCGGACACAGGGCTCGTTAGACGTATGCTTTTTCACATTCCCAAAAGAGAGTGAACAGAACATTGCTGTTGTAATTGCTGTTATCAGGGAGACTTAATGCAACTCACGCTGTTGTGTGTGAGGTCGAAGGTCAAAATGCTTGTTAGTATGTATGAATATAACAATTATTGTCTGTATACGCAGCAATTTCAGCTGCATTTCGACAGTCCAACATGTACAGAGTCAAAGAAATCCATTTGTGACACCTGGTCACACTTTTGCATTTGTTTAGCCAGCAAGGTATTTATGAAAATGAAGGCTCATCATGCAGCTGGAATCCACGTGACTTCAAGTCAAACCGTTTAATGTTTTTTTTTAAATTGTTTTTACGGTGTTTGACAAACTTGGTATGACTACTCGACTCACCCCATGACCACGAGAAAAACAGTAACAGTATTGACAACAATACATCGGTCATAATTGCTAGAGCATTTTATAAGATATTCAAGTGGTGACGTTGGTGAAACTGTGGAAAATGAGAGCAGGATTTTGTGTCCGAGCGAAGAAAGAAAAGCGTGAATGAGAAAGGAAACCGTCGTGCATTCGACTGCTCTAAGAGGAGGAGCGTTGAACACAGTCCAACTTCCTCCGTGTCGCTTTGTGTCGTGCGGCGCAAAACGGCCAGACGAGAAGTTGTTTGTGTAGGTGAAATGGAAGCCAAGTCACAAAATGTAAAAATGTCTTTGTCTAATAGTGTAGCGCCCACTGCTTGTGGTTATACGTTCAGAAAGCTGCTTAGCAACACATACAAGTCCAGCCAGAAGCAGGGGCGTGAGCAATACTGCTCGGCAACACATTCAGTCACAGTTAAAGGAAAAGAATAAAATCAGCAGAGGCTGAGATGATTAAAGCACAATCAGATCAGACACAAGCGACGTCAACCAGTGATGTCACAGCATGTGCTTTAAAAATAAATAAATAAATTTAAAAAAAAAGGAAAATCTGCAGCTAAACAAATCACCTGGTTTCACATCACCAGCTGGTGTGTACAGATGCTTAAGTCTCAAACCCACAAAGCATGGGACAGCAGCTGTTTTCTACACTGAGTCGCTGTTGGTGGTTTATCCCCGTTAACCTTCATATATATAAGGCTCTGCTGCCATCTGGTGGATGAAAGTCACGTGCCAGGTTTTGTCAGGCAAACCACCAAGTATTAAAAACATTCTAGGTGGATTTACATGTGAACAGCACCTCAGCTATGAGACAATTAACGAACATCTGTAAGAAACAAAAATGTGCATGTTGATGATGAAGTTCTGCCCCACAGTCCACGAGCACAGATCACACTGTTGCACATTGTGTGGATCTGGTGAAGCCACCTGTGTGAGCTGTTAATGTGCATGTATATAAGCGCAGACATTCTCTGTAAGTTTTCTCTTTTTTTTACTTTTTTTTTTTGCTTTGGCATGTTGATGGATTTATGAAGAAAAGCTTTTGTTGTCCCAGGAACGCAGCAATTAACTGAAATCCTGAGCAGAAAACGTTGGCAACACAAAGGCAGCGTAGCAGGAAAGTTCCATGCTTTCAGTGTGTGTGTACGTGCGCATGTTTGTGTTGGGAGACTGCATGTGTGCGGTGATTATGGGTTTCGGGACGAATGCCACTCTAGTCTAAAACAAGCTGTTGTAATGGCCGCTTTACTGCTGTGACTAAACATGCAAGCGCGAGTGTGAGTGCGTGTGTGTTTGTGTAAGACATCATGGGCACAAAGATCTCTTGGCACACCTGAAGTGGCTGACACACTTTTGACACACTCAGAGATACTAAAACATGATATAAATATCCAGTAACAACAAGTATTAGTGTAATACGCTTATTTAAGATGAACAAATGAGCAAAGAAGACTTGTACGCAAGTATAACTGCATCCAAACCACAACTTGAGGCTCATCAACCCAAGCTGACTGGGCCAGGAGCATTGTCAGTTTTACAAAAGTAACAATAATAATAATAATAAAAACCAGCAAAGATAAGTGTAAGCTTACAAAAGCATCTGGATCACTTAAACAACCTGAAAAAACGTCTACAAATGTAGATGATATAAAAGTAGCAAATCACTGACTGAACTGACAGATTCAGATTTTCAGTTAGAGCTCGTTACTTTTCACCGCGAAGATCAAAAACACATAACGAACAGTAGCCACGTTATTACAGTGAAACAAAATAACGGTCCGAGAATTAGTGAGAACAATGCGATTATACAAATAAATGAACACAGGAGTGTGTTCGGTGCTTTTTCCAGTGCTTCTTTTTGTTTAGGGACATGAATGGAGTCAGTTTTATCCGCAGGTCAATAGACTGAGATAATGACTGATTATGTAAAAATAATTGTCATTTTAATCTCACATTTTCAGCATTTTTCCACTTCTTCGCTCCTCGACAGTTTTCCTTCCCCTCGTTATTTGCGCCGATTCCCTCCCAAAAGCTACACAAGATCCAGTGTGTGTGAATGTGTGTCAGAGTGTGCGCATGTATGTGTCCCCAACGCCAAACCAGGTCAGCAGTCATGCTCCACTTTCTCTCTCCAGAAAGTTGCGATGAGGGAACTTTTCCCCGTTGTCTCTGCTCGATCCACATCCGTGTCTGCGTGCGGTAAACGTGTCCGTTTACTGCCATCGCTCGCAAAGTTGATCCAGCATTGTTTCTGCCTCGTGGCTCTTTACTTTCCGTGTGCTTTTCATTCTCTTGTGAACAGGAAGCAGAGAGAGAGAACGAGGGAGACGCTTCCGACATCAGATAGTGGCTGGAGTGACCTCTGAAGGGCGCTATGCAGGGAAGGTCAACAAATGTTCATCGAACTACGTTAGCGTGTTTAGTGTGCTTTGGAAAGTATCAGCATCAAAGCACTGAAGGTCTCACTGTCTGTGCCGATTGCCTCTCCTGGGCTGAGACGTGACAACTCAGGAAGTAGGACACAGCTATCCATGCCCTTGTCTACATACGTCTAAAATATCTGAATCGGTGCAGATTGTTCATCGATCGCTACTTTTTGGCACTGCGTTTTGCAACGATAGCCATATTTGCTACACAGCTATTAGTAGCTAACATGCATCTCTATGCCAGCAAACGTTTACACATTTTATGCTGAGGCGATGTTTTTCAGAGAGCACTGTTTCTTATTTGCAGATGATTCTCGGAGAATAGGAGGTAGCAGAGTCAGGGCCACAGTTCTTTCACAGGGCTGATAATGACAGATCGTTAGTGGGAGTTAACCTCATACTGTATTTCCTCATTCGCAATTTTGTTGTCTGTGCGATAAAAAAGGAAGCAATTAAAACTCTGATTGCTGCTTACTGTAAGTGTTACTTCCCATGCAGTCCAATCTTATGGACATAAATGAGATAAAGAGGTCATTTTCCATGCCTAACCACGACTACATAGTATATTGATAAGGAGGAGGGTTTTGGGGTTATTGCGTTTTCTTAGTAGCATGCAGGCCTATCTTTGGGAACAAATGTGTTAATCTATAGCACAACTACACTGGCATCACTGGGGAAATTTAAAGCTCATGTGAGAAGCAAACCTTTCAGCTGTTACTTTTTCGGTGAAGTCACTTATATCACGGTGCCCACATAATTTGCTTTTTCCCCTTTCAAATGCACAGGCGTAAAGGTCACAATAACGTTACACAAGTGGGGGGGAAAATCCAGTTTATAAAATATGGTCACTGAGAGGAAACCTCAGCCTCGGGGAGATGTGATATGTGAAAATGCGATCTCATCGCCTACAGGAGCGAGGAGGGTGTCATATATCAACCGCTTGGAAAAAAAAATGAAAGGAGGAGCAGAAGGATGGAGTGGGGTGAGAGGATGGGGGAGTTCACTGTGTTAATGCGACATTTGCTTCTTCCAAATATATGATGCTCCTCACTAGTTTTTTAACAATAGAAGAAAGACAGGACATGTGATAAAATGGACAGAGGGGAGAAGACGGGCAGGGCAGCGCTGAGAAGTAGAGGAAGCAACTGCTCTACTTTTATGGAGGTTTTTTTTTTTCTATCGGCTCTATAACAGTAATGGATAGAGTGGTGAGGAAGCTAATGGTGAAATAAGACGTAATACAGCATGACGAGACGGGGAGGAAATCAATGCTTCTCCTCTTTTATTGTTACTGCCTTCTGTTAGAGGTGCGGTGTGAGGTCATAACGGTGAATCTGACTGAATCTTCTCACGAGGACCTGTTCGAATGATATTTGGATTTCCTGATTAGATTCAAGGTCAGGATTGTTGTGCAGAGGCTGTTGTGTCTGCGATCAGTCCTACATCTTTCCCCCCCTCCTCCTTTTGTGATTATCTTTTGGATAATTTTATTTTCTAGCTTTTAAGAATCTGTCAAATGGAAAAATGAGATTTAGGGTAATCTGGTCTGTGTCCATTTTGGATTCTTCTTAGCCTGCGTGTCCTGCTCCCTTCTCTTGCATGCTGATGTCTTTTGCTCTACTTTACTACGCTGTATTTTACACGATCTATTTATTCCCGCATCTGAATTATTTAGAACCTCTTATCAATTCCCACTTTTGATTCTTTAAATTGGCCCGATTCTCAGTTCCTCTCTCTATATATTATTCTTGAAATTCCCTTTTTGTAGTCTTTCATTTGTGTTAAAGAAAGATTAGACAACAACAAACTCCACTACCTCTCAGCTGGTTTGGTGTCTCTCCACTGCCTCTCCAAGCTGCTATCTTTAGACTTGTTACCCCTCCCACTCCTGCTCCTGCTCCGATATATCTGAAGATAGACATTCCTAACTTTGCAGTCTTCCAAATTATCCAATCCGTCACCCTAACATCTAAAATTGCAAAGATTTTCTTGCCCTTGCTTATTTTCTTAGACTCTATCTCACCTCGCTGTTGCACTCTCTACCAGCTGTCTTCTTCTGATCTAGTGGGTTTACTGACTTTTTACAGTATGCACTGTATTTGTCATATCTCCTCCGTTCGCTTTCCCAGTTCCTCTGACAGTATCTTCTCTTTTCCCTACATCTCTCCTGTTTTGTCTTTCTTACCTCTCTCACTGTGTTCTGTCTGAATCCTTTCTTCTCTCTATGCATCCTTCCTCTCTTCTTTCATCTCCCTCAGCCTGTGCCTGTACATTCTCGCTCTCAGTGTTTTTATTTTTCTCTTCATCACATGTCGTCTCCGGCATGGCAGCTCTCCTCGCCGTGTATAATGAGGACGGGGAAGAAGAACGCATCCTGATAGGATGGAGGCCTCTCACCCTCTCTCGCCTCTCCTCCCCCCGCGTTGTCTTGCTCTGCCTCCTCATCCCTCTCTCTCCTTCCTCTTCCTCTATCTTCCCTCCTCTGCTCCTGCTCTTCTTCCTCGTCATCGTCACCTTCCCCTTCGAGCACTCCTCTGGTCTCCTCGTTGTTCTGTCTTGAACCTAAGCCAAGGAATCCTCCACCACCTCCACCCCCTCCGCCACTTACCCCTCCTCCTCCTCCTCCTCCATCTTCCCTACTTCCTCCCAGCCCACCCCCCATGCTTCTTGAATGAAACAGGCTGTTCTGGCGCCCACCTCCAAGTCTCCCGAGAGAGAACCCGCTCCGACTGAGCACCAGTCTCCCTCCCATGCCCCCACCTCCTTGCCCTGCTGCTCTGATCCCTGCCACTGTAGCGTTCAGGAGGGCTGTGGTTCCCATTGAAGCCCTTAGCCTGGATGGAAGACTGGCACTCGATGTGGTCCGCCGGCATCGGGGGCAGCTCTGAAGGAGGTAAGCCGAGTTGAACACCACAGGCAAAGCCAGAGGAGGGGGGTTGGTCCCCTGGCTGGGAGTGATGCCTTGAGGCCCAGAGATAGGTGTGGAGGCTGTAGGGTTTGTCCCCCCACTCGTTTCTAAGTCCATAAGGAGGGCTTCAGAGTAGCTCGGGACCATCTGTTGGTTACAGCGAATGTGCCACTCCAATTCTGTCATGTCCACCGTGTTGACACGAGAGATGGCTCTGTAGCTTGTCCCATTCACACCAATGCCAATCGAAATTCCTCCCGGGTGGATTCCATTCTCAGTCCCTCCTTCAACCCCGTCCCCTCTTCCACCGCCGCCTGGCCCTCCTCCGCCGACTCCCCCAACGGTATCCTCGTCCTCCCCGAACAGCTTCTCCACGTGGTAGTGGACATACGCCGTGCGGTATTCCGACACAACTCGCAGCGGCCACGACAGGAGGAAAGCTGAAGCCAGCCAGAACACCTTGTGCCTGGAGAACCACGGCTGGTGAGCTGGATCGGCGAATGCTAGGATGTGTTCGCGGAAATCCACGTTTTTAAGGTGCATTCCCTCCCTGGCCTCCATGTAGTCATCAAGCCCCTCGTTCTCCCCAAAGAAGCGTGCTCGCTTGCAATTACAGAGAAAAAAATCAAAAGGTAAAACACTGTATAAGATATAATGCTAAATTATTACCAATATTTAAGAAATTTACTGAGTCAAATGCTTCGTATTTTTGATTTAAAATGAAAATGGACATTTGTTTAAGCTTAAAAAAATAAAAATAATAAAGAACAAAATGAATCGCATTCATTGATCCCTCACATCTTACCTGGGTGAGGTAGGCAGCTTCAGCACGTGCACTTGAAAAGCTAAAGAACACAAAAATGAGTCACTATCTATTTCACTTTAAAAAGAAGGTAAACCTTTTAACAATCAAAGTCATACAGGTTTAAATTTGATGTCTCGCTGATACCTGAAACACTTTGTGAAACGCAGGCGAACAGCAGGGTGTTGCTGCAGGTCCAACAGCTCCTTTGACACGTCTTTGACACCATAGCGGGCATAGTCAAACTCAGAACTCGAGGCATGAGTGTTCACCCGCTCATGGTAGACCTGAAGAAGAAAAAAACAGGGCACGGACAAAGAGGTCGAATAACGATGAAGAAAAAAGGAAAGGAGGAAGGAAGGCAGGATCTGTGATACTAGAGGGACATTTTTATTTTCAAAATATGTTCCAGCATGAATAAAACTCAGCTGTATGGATTTTTTAGCCTTCTGTGAACAGCTGTTTGTCACAGCTCAACAACATTCACTACATCAAAAGCAGTCAGGATAACAGAAAGGGTGAAACGTGAGTGTGTAGAACCAGAAAAGTGTCCTCACCTGTGTGGTCGTATATGCATCTCCATTGCGGTATCTTGTCACCTGTCTGGTCCTCCTCACGTAGTGATAGCTGATGGCCTTCCACCAAATACAGGGTGTGGCCTGCTGAAGTCTCTGCACACGCTCGTATACTTCCTGTGTAAAACAATGAGGTAAAACAAGGCTGCTTTAAAACATGTCACAATGTTTTACACTTTCTACAACCAACTTGCTGCCTGATGTGTTAAAAACGATATAAAGACATAACATTGCCTAAAACGTGCAATCACAGCAGGAGCAGAAACAGTTGTTTTACTATCTGCATACAGTTTAAAGCTGTGCAGGCTGGTGATGGTTTGGTTATTGTGGGATTATTTTTGTCCTTCTATCGTTTCCTTCTTAGTAGAGACAGACAAACAGCTGTACGTTTGGAGACAGACAAAAGTGAGGCCAGAATAAACCAAAAAACAGCAAAACCCTCGGTCAGCTAATTTCTACATGTAGGGAAGGAAGCTGTATAATGACGTTCTCTCCTCATGAAATATTACAAATCGGAATAAACTGCATTAAACTCAGGCTTCCTTGAAGTGAGGATTTTCTTTTTTAAATCATTATTTTTACTGGTTTAACCATTTTAAGGATTCCAGACACAAAAAACAATAACTAAGTGAACAGATTTGTTTTTTAATACCAGGTCTTTCTAGATTTCTCTTCCAGCGTCTTTCTGTTTCGTGCTGGAATCACCTCACTCAAGCCCATTACACCCACCTTCAAAATACAGGCTATAACTTTGACACATACCTGGAATTCAGCATGAGCCAACATGGCCGTCTTGGAGAAGCAGTGCCAACACTCCACCAGGTAAACGACATACAGCATGGCCAGGAAGGCCAGTGGGATGTACACGTAACCACTAGAACACGGACTTTCCAATTGCTGGATGTAATAGGCCGCCGAGGTGCCGTCAGCAGATACGGAGGAGGAGCCCAGAACGGGTACGCGACAGAGAGCGCACCAGGCCAGCGTGGCAAAACAGCCGTACATGAGGAGGGTCAGGAGGAGGCACTTCCAGTGGGACTCCCGACAAAGCGAAGAGGCCAGAGACTGTTGGACTGGCCGTTGCTGTGGAGGCACAGAGAGGAAAAAAAACAGCTGAGCCACAAGACTTCACAAATTTCTAAGTACACACATTGGCAGCCACGAGAGTGATAAACAACACAACATGCCTCTAAATATGCCTCATTACTAAAGCCAAACCAGTGACAATCATTGCTGCTGAACACAAAATGTTTGTAAAGGAAGCAACACAGGTTTTCTGCACCTGCTGAGGTTTTAATAACCATATTCTTCCTGTTTGGTAAACAGTGTCACATTACAGAGAAAGTGTGTAAGCTGAGGTCTTGACCAAAGGAATGCATTACGCTGCCCCACTCCCATCACAGGATAAGTGCTGCATATTAGGATCACACACACACACACACTGCTTATGCCACTCTCTAAGTGCACACAGCCTGACTTGCACTGTGGAGACATCATATTACAGCTCACTCAAACACACACATATACGTACGTACACACATTTGAGATCTACAGACATAGATGGTCTAATGCGCCTCATTCTTTTCAGTCTTGCTATCTCTATCCATATTCACGCCAGCATGCACGTTTCTCAGCACTGTAATGCAGCCAGCGGAGAGTATGTGAATAATTTAGATGAGAACGATGCTTCTAGACGGTTCTAGCCAACTGACTCCGCTCCAACATCAGGAGCATATCAGCATCGCTGCAGTTTGTGTGTGTGTGTGAACGAAGGACAGAAAGATAGACTGCTTGTGCCAAAAGGAAAAAAAACAAACATATGTCATTTTTATGCATACCTCATAAAAACGTGATGAGAAAGGAACACGTTTAACACACACCTGAACTGTTTCATGTGAAAAAGGGTGCTTATTTGTGTCTGCGTTGATGTTTCCCCTGTGGTGAAGGCGACAAGGCGAAAGAGCAACAAAGCAGATGACGAAAAGAAGGGAAAAAAAAGACGGGATGACACCATTGTTCTTTCCTCCTCTCAGTCAAGTCTGCTCGTCCTGTCAGCACATCACGCCCTCCATTTGTCTCGCACACTGGCCCCTCTCCTCCCTCCTTCTACAGTATATCACTCACACACACTCTCATATCCTTCACTTTATCCCTGCGCACCACAACAGAGCCTCAATTTGCTATTTGCTATATTTGCTAGCAGATCTTGGTGGATGCACTGCACACAAACACGCACAAATGTGCACCCATGATTTCAGAGGACATTTGTGCGTCTTGCCTGAAACATATACCAATTCTACTGCAAATCTTACCTTATCCTCAGCTGATAATATGTCTTTACCTTAACCTTTAATGATTTACTTTTTGTCTCTATACGTGACTGTGCAAACAGACTCAGGCTCGCATTAACTGTACACACACAGACTTTCATTTTTCACTACTGTACGTCAAGGGCGAGCAGTGAAAGGCAGTAAGAAGGGCATCTACACTCCACCAGTCTGTCATCACTCTGCAAAAGCTGCCAAAAGGCATCCAAGTGCAGGCCTTAAGATCCTAAAAATAGATTTGCTGCCTTTAAGAAAATGAAAATGATCCGTGGCACCAACTTCATATCATATTTAATGCTTCTCGTATTCACATCTTCTTTCATTTGTCTATTCTCATGCAATCTCTTTTTCCTCCCCCTTCCCCAAATCTACTCCCCGAGCTCCTAAGCATTTTGTACCCACCAATCAGAACTTTTACCTCGCCTCACTCTGTCCTCGCCTGCCAACCCCACCCTCCATGTCTCCTCTGTTACATCCTCTTTCAAAGTCTGTCTCTAAGTGGATTGATTGAGCTAAGAGTGTAGCGTAGGGGGAGGGGATGAGGAGTGTGAGGGGAGACAGAGAAACGGTCATGAACTTTTCATGAATGCAAGTATGAAAGGAAGCTAAATAAGAAGAGGAGGATGAGGAGAGAGGGAGAGAAGCTAAAGAGCCAGCAGCAGTGACAGAGTGCACCTCTCTCCAGAGAACTCCACTGCCAAAATCCATCCTTTTCCACCGTCTCCCTCCCTCTCGTGCCCTTATTTTGTCCTTCTGGCACCAAACCTCTTTTGTCGTTTACCTATTACCCAAAAGAAGAAGAAAATACTCCAGCAGTGCCAAAAAAAACGTGTCAAGCATTTTCAACAAGAATCTGCAGCCGTGATGCCAGTGTGGGTACAATCAGCCCAAGACAGGAGTCAGATTATTCCTGTAAGCACTTATGCCAGTCAGCTTTTGTCAGTATGAGCCATTCTCTTTCCCACAGGTGAAGACACCCGAGTGCCAGAGCTTCAGCACGACTTAGTGAGCATAGTCAAATAAACCAGTGCCGTAAGTCAACGCACAAATTCCAGTGAAAGATGAAACATCAGAGCACTCTGTCAACCATCAACTCTGCATGACGCCAGCTATTTACAGTAATGGGAATTATACACCATATATGGGACTGAGAGGCCATTTTAATTATTACACAGCCACTAATGGAGGTTCAAATTCCAAATCCAGCAACAATGCACGCAAGTAGTTGTCTTAGGAAAACTGAAAGTCATTGGTGGATTAGAAGTAACTTCAAAGGAGGAAAAGCTCCTACTAACACCTCCTTAGTAATTATTATTCTACCAGGATATTTGAGCCTACAACAATAAAAAAAAAAACTATGTGTGCAACCATGTGGACCAGAAAACGTTTTTAGGTGAGGCAAAGGATTGCTGAAAAAACTGATTTAGAAAAAACAAACAAAGATTTTGTACTACAAAAATAGCAAAAAAGAAAACTTTACTGAAACCCCCCCAAAAAGCTTTAATACTAAAAACAGTAATACTAGCAGGGGATTTGGAAGGCTATTGTCAATATTCAGCCCAATTCATGAATAATTATCAGCAGCAGAAACCAGGCGTGTTGCATTTGTGGGTCCTTAATTATTGTCGACTTATTATTCTCGATAACCATGTGAGAGCTTAAAACGACAGCTTGACAACTTAGGTGAGATTTACAGCATGAACGGGAGCCACAGCTCAGTGTCCTCTGAAAGCATGCAGATTATGGCACAGACTGTAGGTAAAAGATGGTCTGAGATTGCAGGTCTAAAAGCTGAAGCAAAATTGAGTATTTTGGTCTAAATAACCCAAAATGTGATGTCCACACATGTGGACGCCAGGTCCTAGGAGGTTAAAGAGGTCAAGTCAGAAAGCTGTTATACACCTTTTCGCAGTCACAGCTACGGAAAACATTTAAACTGTATTTGTCCAGAAGTCTGTGGAGAACGAACTAGGGCTGCCACGATTAGTCAACTAGTCATGATTACGTCGACTATTAAAATTGTCGACGACTAATTTAATAGTCGACGCGTCGTTTGAAGCTTTGTAAGATCCCAAAAGACGCAGGAATAAGTAGTAGGATTTAAGAGTGTAATAACGGACTGAAACAGAAGATGGCAGCACTGCATGTACGAGGATGCCAGCTGCCGTTAAACCCCGAAGAAGAAGAAGCTGTGTCCCAGAATTCATAGCGTAGCCTAGCGCAGTTGTCAGCTAGTTAGTTTTAATATTACTCTTATTATTCTTTCTGGGTCACAAAATAAACGTTTAACATATTTTCAGGCGAGAATGTAACTGTGTAAACTTCAAATATCTGCTCGGTTTATCAAGACACCACATATTTTCAAAAGCGCTCCGACGTTTTCGGAGACGTCTGTTACCCACTAGCTCGATAGCTAGCCGGGGGCAAGAGGCACTAGAGCCCGTGAGAACACCGGACTCCCGGCAAATCATTTTCAAACCCACCGCCGTCTTTCAATACTCAGGTTAAACATGATATATAAGTCACTTAGATAACTTAGAAATAAAGTTATAGTTTTTAAACAGCTGAATAAACGTCAAGCAGACAACTGATTATCAGAAGTGTGAGATGCTCAAGAATATACTCCAGTGTCCTGTTATATTTTAGATAGCTAGGAGCAGACGGCTGCGTTTATTAAACTCCACTGAAACAATCTACAAATTTCATTAAAATTTAATAAACTATCATCTTGTCTTTATTTTGAGTTAGCACATACCTTAAACACTTCAAGCTGTAAGCTAATGATAGTTATATAAGAGCAGATGCTGCTGGTGCAATAAGCTGTACGTTTTACGTCCAATGGATGATGATCTGATTAGTCGACTAATCGCAAAAATAATCGATGACTAGTCGACTATCAAAATAATAGTTTGTGGCAGTACTAGAACGAACATTGATCTATGACATCAGTAAATGCTTTCTTTGCTACTGAATGAACACAATCAGATGTTGTATTCACTGCAGAGTAAGGTTAACTATGTTGAATAGACTCCACTAACTTTTAGCAATGCTGATCTTTCATATATCATCTTCAGAGGAATGTTTTTTGTTTGTTTACTTAACACTGATCTGTGAATCATTCAGGCATAAAAAGGCACCTAACTCAAGAGATGAACCAGTGTTGTGTCTACACTAAAACAAACAACAGTATTGAACAGTATCTGAAATTAATGTTAAGAAACAAGAGAAAAAGTCCAGCAAAGACCTGACACAGGACCTGAGAGAGACTGAACCTTTAGTTGATCCATCCGCTGTACACTGAAGCCTCATCAGAAACAGTCTCAGTGGACGGGTGGCTGTCAGGAAGTCATTTTTAATGAAGGGAAATGGAGCAGAGGCTGAGGTATACCAAATTAAACAAGAAATGGACTGGAAATCTGTGACAACAGGACGTATGGAGTGATGAATCCAAATGTGAAGATGTTGGTTCAAATAGTTTTCACATATGTATGGATGGAGAAGGTCAGAGGAGTTACACTGTGGGCGTCTGGGTTTGGAGATCTTGTCACAATTGATGGAGTTATGAATGCAGAAAAGTGCCAACAGATTTTCATCTTAGTCTGAGAGAGTCATTGTGTTGACTCCACTAAAATATTTACTTTCAAGCTTGTTCAAATTGTACAAATCTGTTTTCCCTTACATGCTGCAAGAAATGAGGGGTGACTCAAGACTTTTGCACACCACCTACCTCCTGAAGGACTGACCAACAATCAACACTTTTGTCTATAAAAACAACTCTGGCTGCGTCGTGATCCTGTGTCTGTTAAAGCTGCCTCCGTAGGCTGCAACAGATCAAAGTGAAATCTCAGTTTCCTTGACACCATTATGCAAAGAATATAGAATATAGCCCAGCCTGGAGGGTGTCATCTTTCCTATTTCACACTGAAAGTCCGAACTGCTCTCCTTAGAAGCTCTTTTGAAGAGGGCGAGTGGCTCTGGCATATTCTGTTGCATTAATGACATCGTTTCAGGGTTAAATATGCATAAAACATACCACTTGACAAAGTTTTGCTGGGCTCAAAACGCAGACACTTTGACACAATCTACATTCGAGAAGCATCCCGAGCACCCACAATGACTGCAGATGGCTGTTTTTTTTAATATCTTGGACCAGCTTGATCTGTGAACGAGATTTTAAAGAACTAATTTTAAACATCCCGAGCAAACATCCGATACATCCTGCTTCTACTAACTGAAACACTCACAGGCCTTTCCCGTTAACCGTATTTGTGCGCTTCGAACGAAAGGATCGTACAACCCTCTCTCCGTATTAAGGTGTCTAATAGAAAACGTGCGCTGCTCTCCCGTCCTTCCGTGCTTCAGCTCATACTGATTCAGCTGGTTAGGTGTGACTGGAGCAGCTATAATTAGCAATCCTAGCGTGTGGGTGGCAAATGAAGTGAGGGAGCGAAGAAAGGAAAATGTGCTGCTGATGCTTACGGTGCTCTGCTAAAAAATTATGTCATTTCAACACAACTGGAGGGAGTCATTTGGAGATGTCAGGTTTCTACTAACTGTTCGGTGGCAGCAAACAAATTATTACCACTTGATGTGGCAAGCAGTGTGTCATCATACACTCATAACGCTATCATCATTATTGCTCCGTGTTGGAGTGTGCTCAGTGGAGGCTACAGACCAAACAATGACATCTCCTATTCATAAATTAAATATCAGTGAAGGCAGAGGTTGGCCTATACGTGAGCCTGAATCCATGTTAGTTACAATACTGTAGATCCGAATGGTGGATGCTAAAAGTTTTCACAGAAACCTCTCAATAGTCTAGTCTCCATCTGTATGTAGACGGTCATTGCTTGCTAATATATAACTGTTATTGTAGCCCATGACAACAACAGTATCAACAAGATACTATCACAGGCATGAAGAAATAAAGAAAAATCATGTTTAATGTCAAACATAATAACTGAATACAAACATTTAAACAAAGAATTGAGAGCATTGCTTGTGTGTTAATTTTAGAAAAAGCTATTCTTGTTTATCTCTCAGGGAGTTGTAACGTTTCTCTTCGTTGAGTCAGGTTTTGTGGCTGTTGACACTTTTCGTTTCTATTCCTGTTAAGTTTACATGCTTTTTTCAGCTCCTCTGTCTCTTTTCACATGACAGTTTTCCCTCCCCCTCCTGATGATGAGCGGCGTCTCATGTGGTGTGGTAGTTTTCATGATTTGCGAGTGAAACTTAGAAGGAAATTAGAAACGCCTGCTTCGATGTGACAAACCTTCCCGCTAATGGAAATATGGCACGAGTTGTTTCTATGTATGGAGAAGTATGAGCTGCAATTTTAAATCTTAATCATTCAATTCTGCTTTATGTGTAGCAATGCCTGCATAAGAGTGCATACATGTATGCATACCCATGTGGCGCAAAGTGAATGCAATTGAGGGGAATATGAGTGTGGAAACGCTTGAGTGGGAGAGTCGAGTACGATGGGGGATAGGAGGATGAGGCTGTAAACTCCACTGGGCAAAAAAAACAGGAAGGAAACCAGGAGGGGAAGATGAAAAGAGTAATGGAGGCAGAGAAGAGATTCAGGTTGAAATCATTGCATTACACTGCACTGTCTGCACTGCAGGAACGGATACAGACAGAGGACTGTAAGTGAAAGGCATCTTTTAACAGGCGTTTCTAGTCCACACATTACATCCATTGGTTTATGAATGATCACTTCTCAGGTGCCAAATGCTTAATTTATCTCTTATTTTCAGTTTTATTAGTCCTTATTTGTAAGTATGATGTATTTCAAAGTATTTGGACAATTAATACACTTACTCTGCTTGCCACCCAGCCAAGGTATTTAAAGCGCAATAAAACCAAAGTAGTCTTTTAATGGACTACTCAGTTGAGAGACGAATGATGTGCTTCTCATTTTCTCTTCAGTTAATCTGTCACTGCAATTTTTATTAGAATGTTTCCAGATATGTAATTCAAATAAGCAAAAAAGGGCTTTTATTTAATGGACAACTAACATAATAGTAGCAGCCTTATAGCATTCATACATGTGACCAAGAGTCTTGCCATAAGACTGGGAGCCCTGTACTGCCTCACCTGACCACCAAGTGTGACACAAGCATATTGCCACTGGCAGGCTGCTTGCATTACAACACACCCCACCTTTGTCTTCAAATGCGTTCAGTGGGAATGTGTTAGTAGCCTCTGTCAACTTGTCATAAACTCCACTGGTAAATTACATTATTAATATTATAATATATACGTTTTAAATGTACTACAACACATGCCCAATGTGCTGTTTCACAGTGGGTACAGACAGTCATGCAGCATGCTCAGATGTATCTATGATAACTTCTTCCTGCCAACTGACTTACATAATGTCATGTATTGTACCCTTCTGTATTTCTAAAGCATTTTTTTCATGATAAAGTGCGTTTAAGTGGATGATGCTGATTGTTCTAAGATGTAAACATAAACATTTGAGCCCTGTGTGAGAACTTAGCAGCAGGAGGCAGGCTTCAGTAGTTAGGGATGTGTGTAATAAGGACATCTGCTAATGAGCTTTGTATGTGTTCGCAAAATTAGCTGAAATCAGAAGAAAACACACTGCTGAGTAGGTACACTGTAACATATTGTAACTCCCGGGGTGAAAATCCTGACATACTGCTAGGATTTTCCGTGATTTCACATTACGTGTCCTTGTGTAATTCTGGCTGTAAGGTGGGTGTGTGGCTAAACTGTGATGTCACCCTCTTGCATCTCTGTGGTGACAGCTGGCAGGTAGACGTGGTCTACTATACAGAAAAGACCATCCATCCCAAGAGTAACACATCACGCAGCCCTGTCAGACACATCGCATCAATACTAAGCCCCCTACCACCCCTATCTGTTTACTAAAGCCACAGCCTGATCTCCATTCACACTAAACCAAGCTCCTCCGTGTCCTTGCGTGAGGCATCACGGAGAAAACAATGGCAAAGACATGTTTTGTCAATGAAAGAGCACACTGATAAGCGTATAAAAGCATGTACTATACATGGAGACGGCAGGCTGTTTGGGACACAGAAATTGTGTCATTGATAGTTCTTCAGTGAGTGAAAACACATTCACCTTTAGGTAAACTGGACCCTTGTTTGAAATGTAAACCCCAAGGAGACAGGAAAAATGTCCTTACCTGCTCTCTTCCCGACCCTTCCTCCAAAATGGGCTCTTCTGCAGCGGCCGTCTCCTCCTCCGTCTGCATTTTCTTTCCTGCCACTCCTTCCCTTCCTCAGAACGGGGCACAGGCAGCTCCCTCCCCGGTAACCTCCGAAGGCAGGGACCTCCCCGGCGGAGCAGGGAGCTCGGTCACCCCATCCGCCGCAAGTCGGTATATAATTTCACGATGGCGGGGCCTGCGGCAAATAGGCATCATCTACTCCTGGTTTATAGGTAGCCCCTGCCTCCCGTCCGCATCCTCTCGCGCTGACCCCGCTTACTGCTTTGGTTCCACCTGCTCCATCCTCCGGCTCCGCGCTCACAGAAAGACGGCACGAAGCAGCCAAAGTCAAAGCCCCGTCACCCTCCGTAACAACCGTCTCCGCTGACGCCACCTCCAGAAGCGTGTGTATGTGCACGTGGGAGCGCGTGACCGACAGCGCAGGGGGGTGGGGGGCAACCGGAGTCAAGGATTTCTCCAGCTGCACCCCACCGATTTTTAGATTTTTTGCGCAAAGGTGAAGAGGAGAAACGGGCAGCATCGAAGTACGGCAACCAAAACACGAATGTCCGTCTCCGTTTAACTTTATTCGGTCGTGTTTGCACCTTGCTCTGGGTCCCCATTGACGTCATATACCAACAACCCCCGCCCCATCTATTCACCTCATCACGTGCACCAGCGCGAGTCTCCCCCGTAGAGCTAGACACGCGCCCACACTCAGGATGCACGGCTCTAACTCGTACAGTACGAGCCAAATTACATTAGGTAACGCAGATATTTATCATAATGTGTTACAAGCAGACATGGTCACACATAAGAATTCAATTGCCTCAATTACTTAGGTTAATATTTTTATTTCACATCAAACATCACAATTTATCAGAAATAATCAAACGTGAGATGGTTATAATGTGATGAAGGCTTAAAAGGTGTGAAATCTAGTTGAAGGTGACTGATTGAGAGAAGCTGGAGTCCTTAATATGTCCTGAAAACAAAACGGTTTTATCAGTGACTTATCCTCTGTCTGAATCTTAAAGATGTTATTTCATGGTGTAAGACACTAACCTGCGTTTACTGCGGGACTGATCAGGACGCTTCCCTGCCCAGCTGGAAGCCTGGAAGACCTTGGAGATGTTCTTTTTATGGACCCTGCTATGGTCCTTTAGCCAAATTTCATATAATCCCTCAGGAAGGATAGGTGAAGTTAGTTAAGGACCAACATCACTTCTTTCAACACACACGGCATGAATCTTCATTCATCTTCATGAAATTTCATATCAGCAGTAACTTTGAATCTTAGTTACACAAGAAAATCTTTTTTTAACATGAAATTGAGGCTGGAATAATAACCTAGGCAACAACAAATCCTTCATCCTTCTCTTGGCTCTTGACGGAGGCGGTCGCACTTTCTCCTTCTCCCTTATCTTTCCTGCTTGGCTTCTTATGTCATTTGTATAGTCTGGCTTATTCTCTAACTCTAAGAGAGTCTCCTAGACTTGTTCTCTAAAACCCTAAAGAAGAATTATGGATTTGATCAACTGGTCCCTTAACGGAATTGACACCCTCCTGGGTTTGGGAGAGCCCGATTGTCCCGCGGAGACGTTTGCTGCCGGATACTCAATGGCCGGTTGCGTCGCGTGTCTGGCGACACTCTCGATGGAGGACATTGAACGACATCTACCAATTCAGAACTATGATAACAGAGTTCTGGCTGATTGGAGCTGGCTCGGACCTGGCTTATCGAAGAACAAGAAGCGGCTACAGCTGTTCAAAATCCCACACGCCTGGCCAACATGATAGACGATGGGCAGGGCAGACTGTGTTTTTCTGAACAAAGTATGGATAAGATCTTGGAGAAGCTCATGGCTCTGCAATATGGGTAAGATCTGGAAGAAGAACAACGGGAATTGAGAAACCTGATGACCAGTGATGGACATTAGACCTACTGTAAAATTGGAAGCAGTTTGTTCGCACTAACCATAACAACTACCACTTATCCAACACTTATCCATGTCACCATGTAACACAGCGGTCCCCAACCCCCGGGCCTCGGACCGGTACTGGTCCGTGAGTCGTTTGCTACCGGGCCGCGAGAGTTGAGGCTCAGGTGTGAAATGTATGGTTTTCAGGGTTTTTATCAGTTTTCAGCGTTATTTTGTTATCGTTTTTATCGTTAACTCGGTTTTCCTTGGTCTTTTCACGTGTGTTATGAATAAATCTTCTTTTTTTCTGTACCGGTACTAGTTTTATTTTGTTGTATTTATCCGCGACACCTTAAAGGCTGGTCCATGAAAATATTGTCGGGCATAAACCGGTCCGTGGCGCAAAAAAGGTTGGGGACCGCTGATGTAACACACTCGCATTACGCTTGCCTAAGTGTGGGGTTTGGCACATCCTGAATCAAAGAATGAGCAGCTGCCTCACAGCCCACCAACTTTATGTATTTCCTAGAATTAAAGCACTCCTGGCATCTGTGGAGCTACTTTTATTTTTTATAGTAATGTCACCACAACAAAAGAAAGAACAAAAAAACAAAAACGTAGTATTACCACATGGTAAAGTATCACAAGTGATTGTCGATTGTGAAACCAGTGAATGTAGGCCGGCTGAGGTCTACTCTATTTTCATTTTGCATTTTGTGCTAAACTCAGATGGATTTGTTGCTAGCATTTACCAATTACAGGTAAAAAAGATGCAGATAAAAGCAATTTCAGAGATGAAATTGCCATTGCTTGAAAATACCATTCACTGTGTAGCAAAAGAAAGCTGCAACAGTCCTTTTCTTTTTGTTATTTTGGGTTTGATTCTGTTTCAGACGTGTATGTTTGAAATTTTGGTGTTGGTTACTCACTAAGTCTGGGCCGATCTCTTATACACAATGTGTTTCTTTAGGTGCTCAAAGGATATTAGCAGTGACTGGCAGACAGAGGATGTCTTTCTCAGTAGGGATGATAATTTCCTGGGAGATTAACTTCTTTGGCTCTACTTCCCCTGCTTGGACAGCACACATTGCAAACAGCTGAACCTGCAGTTCGACCTGCAGACCTGCGGCCACCTAGTAAAACAAGACACCACATATGCCTATGAGACATTGAAGGAAGTAGAATTTAACCCTTTAACAAACAAAAAATGTCAGCTGTTTTGAACATTTATACAATTAATTCAATAGCATTAAAGTAGAAAAGCAGTGGCTGGAACATTAATATAAATATTATATTACATTAAATTTTTATTTCATATTAAACATTAAAATGAAAACTTACAGGGCCAGGGCTGTAGATGACCCGGAGGCCTGTAGCAGGAGGAGGCTGTTTCACATGGAACCTGGCAGTGAAATAAACCACAAATAGTTAGGTCAGAGTTTTCCCTTTGGACTTGAAGGTGACCCATAAATTGCCTCCACCTAACAGTCCTCATTTCTTTCCGAGGTACTAAAAGACAATTGAAACAAGACCTAAGACTCCAAAAAAAACCCCAAAAACCTAAAATCGCTTGTCACTTGTCTCTATCTGTCTGGTGGTTTACCTGCATATGTCAAAACCAACATTCTTCATCACAACAGTAATGGTGGAGGAGGTGCCCTCCTTCAGCGTGCCAAAGTCTACGCTCGATGGCATGAGCTGGAAGCCCTTCATAATGGCACCTGTTTGACACTTCCTCCTCACTTGCTCCTCCGCCTGCAGGAGCTTCAACAGAGGACATAGACAAAGAAAAGTTAACAATGAAAAACTGGCAGCTTGATACTACCGTGATAAAAATATAGGGTAAAGTATGTGTACAAATGGTATTATAGGAACATCTTTTTTAACACTCCCAATTTGATAGGATATCAGCGATAAAAAGGCTCACTCCTAAATCCCACTGATGATGGAGAGAGGAGAAAAATCCTTCAGGTTATGAAATAATTATGGCACAAACGTATAGATCCTCTAAAGGTCACTTCAAAGGTCATTTTACTTTTCACAAACAAACAAACAAACAAAAAATGAACTATTGGAATGTAAGTTCAAAGTTTCTCTTAATAAACATTGAGCCTATAGGTGGTAATACTATTAACCAATAGCAAGTTTAATACTAGGGAACCACCCAAAACAAAAACTCGACCAGCACATTTTTGGCAAAAAAACAAAAAACAAAAATGATTTTGTACCGGTGCACTGCAGGATTTAGAGCCGAGGACAGAGGATGGTAGTGTGTAGTGTGTGTCTGTCTGGGCTTTCCACTCACATCTAACTGTGGTGACTTGCATTTCCTAGAAGAATCCCTCCAACTGCTTTCACCTGGACGTGTACACGCACACAGACACACACAAGATAATTCACAAGTTTGCATAGAAGTGTAAATCATATACAGTATTATTTGTCTTTGTACTGAGCCATCAAGTCCTGGCAGAGATTCAACGATCTAAATAAATTTAAATAAAATTCTGCTTCTGTCCTCACAGAGTGCAGTTTCTGACTGATCATACTGCTCCATGTCTGTAGGTTTCCAGGAATTAATAGTAATATAAAACATGAGAAGGTTGGAAACAAACCAGCAGACTGAGGTGTGGGGTTGGTGGGTCTCTTTTCTAGCACCCTGCTACTTCTTGCTGAATGACTAAAAGAAAAACACACATTAAGCACTGATGACGACAGTTTTGTAAGTGGCTAAATCACAGAGTGAAAAATTAAACAGGAGAAACAGTCCAGAACATAATTTGCTCATTATTACCTTGCAGACTGAGATGGTGTTGGGTTTAAAGGCCTTGGAGCTGCAGTGCCAAACACAAAGTTTAATAAACAGCATATATGTCACTGAATTCACCATTAAGACTAATTTATTCTGTTGTTTTGTTTTTTTGGGAAGATTCCAATCAAAAAAACATCTTTAAAACAAGTTATACCTCTAGTAAATACTCACAAAGGTATCATAACTTACTGTCCTCCTGTGGCGCATCTTTCAGGAAGCCCTCAGTACTGTCCGACTTGGGAAATGGTGGGAGAGCCATTGACAAACTCCTCATGTCAGGTATTTGTTGCTGTAGCAGACTCTGAGAAAACCAGAAACGGTGCTTCGTGTTTTTCTACACTGCACAGAGAAAAATCGACTGGGAATCATTTAAGATGATGTTAAGAGAATATAGTACCTCGTACAGGGGAATATTTTCTGGGTGGAAAAAGGGAACAACGCTCCTCTTCCTCATAGCCTCTCTGTAGATCTTCTCTTCACGCATCTCCTGCCTAAAATACACACACAAGAATAGAAAAATAGTACCAACTTTAACAGTGCCAGTACTTCTTTCTATCTTTCTGTTAGTAGTACTGAAAGTATTGCAGTAGCTCTAGCTCTGTTCAAAATAATTTCTTTCAAAGCAGAATAACAAAATCCACTCAGGAAAAGAGAGACGAAAAGTAATTTCTACAATTACTACAAACCAATGTGACTGACAAATGTCCAGATTAAGTCCTATACAAGTCCTAAAAAAGACTAAGCTGCAAAGGCTGCTTTGTTATATTAAGGTTAATTACTCACAATCAGCAATAATGTTTTTACCTGTACTGTGTAAGTTTTTCAGTCCACTTTGTATCCTTTTCTTTGGTACAACTGGAAAGAAAAAGAGCATTTCAAAAGCATTTTTACACAGTTTAAAACCTGGAACTTTCACCTTAGTGAAGATAAGATTATTTTAGCAAACGTACCTGTTTAATTTCTCCAAGCTGTCACTTTGTGCCGTGGCAAAGTCTTGAGAAACATCTGACTGTTCAGCTGGGCTACAGATTCCTTGGCTGTACAGACTGGCTACATCCTCTGTGGACACATACAACAAAAGGTGTACTTTCCCCTCAGTATTCTGACACCAAACCAGGACTAAATCAGGCCAACTCTAAAAACCAAATGAACTGGTTTACAGATGCTGTCTTACCAACCTGAAATCATCCTATCAATGGTGTGACTGGCATCATCTTCCTCTGGAAAAGACTACAAAGTGCAATATAAGTCAGCTTTTGTCCTTTATGTTATAGTACAAGGTTTACTTTTAGAAGCCAGTATTTAGTAGAGAGAAAGAGCCACACAATGTTCCCTATAACATTGTCATAGTTTAACTCCACGTGTGTGTGTGTGTGTGTGTGTGTGCTTACCAAAATCAGATTGATGAGATCACTGGCATGGGCAGTCTCCTCCTCAGAGCGAGGGTCTTTAACTTTCATCTCTTCTGACCGTTGCTCTCCTTCCATCAAACTCTCGATGTATTCCTGCAGTAAAAGCCACATTTCTAGATATGTCTGAAGTCACATTAACGAGATGATTTATGTCTTTCTCAAATGTTTTAGCACAAACTCCAGTTTTGGAGACAAATGATAAAGAATAATTTTACCTTTAATCGTGAATCTATAGTACTTTTGAGTGGTGTGGTGAATGGTCGGTGCTGGTATAGTTCTCTCAACTCCAGGACCTTAGGGCAGCTCCTGACAGGCCGATGATGTACTGCAGAACCTGCAGGCCTCATTCTCAGACCCAAATCATACTCTACGTCAATACCAAATGGAGGACCTGGACTCTTCTTCTGGATTTGAGAGGAATGTAAAAACAGTAAAATGGATTTCAAGTGCTTTTCTGTGTGTGTGTGTGTGATATGTGTAAGCATGTCTATACTTCTACTGCGGGGAAGTCATGCCAGCTGCGGTTTCTGAGGTTGGGAGGGGTAATTTCAGGGTTCTGTTTGTTAAGCAACCACTGAGACCACACACTCTGGTGGCTGGGCTTTAGGATAGTGATGCCAAACTCATCTGGAACAGACACACCCACAAACCTCACATTACTTCCTGGTTAACTGAATAGTTTCTTTTATCCATCTCCTGATGTAACAGAATGACAAAAGTACACTCAACATTAGAGACAGCTAACTGTCATTATACACTATGTGGAAGTTTTTTGGGGGACATTCTTGAACAAAAACCACAGAACAATTTTATTCAGTCCAGTTGTTTCTTGATTTAGGAGACATTAAACCTTGTGTGTTTGCCAATTGTTCCTTCAACAGTGCTATGGTAGGGTCCAAGTACGCCTGGCAGAGCAGCTCCTTTACAGTTTGAGAGCTCAGCAGTTCAGTGCCTGAGCCATCCTCATGCACCAGAAACAACCTGGAAGACAAAATACGTTTGCAGACTGTGAGTAACAATGCCGGACAAAAAACATAACAAATACAGTTTATAAGAGTTTTCTTACTAAATGCCCTGTGAATTGTCTTTTCTTTGATCTTGTGGACAATTAAAAACAATTGAAATACGAGTGGATGTTGCTGACATTTTGCCATACAAGTTCTCAGTAGTCACTACAACTTTATTACATAATGGCTGTTTCATGTAAACACAGAAATAATAGTCAAAAGGGCATTTTTAGGTTGCTTAAGTTTCTCCAGAATTGCATTTTGCCATGGTGACACACAGACACACACACACAACATACACACAATCAGCCAAGCTACCTGGGACACTGCTCTCTGGGTTTTTCATGAGGCCCATCCATTTCACTGTCCTCTTCCTTTTCTAGCTCTTCCTCCGTTTGTTTAAGCGTGCTAGTAGCAGGTCTCAAGTTTAGCACAGATATCTGCCCATCCTCCATAACCTGCAACAGAGTTCAGCATGTTACCGAAACTAAAAACAATACAAGCTTAATGAATTTCTATATTTTTTCCCATCATAAGTCTTTCTTTGAGACTTTAAGAATATAGCAAACTATTTCATAGATCCAAATTCCCACATTCCTTCTATGCTAACCACCTTAAGAAAGACCTGCACAGCAACATAGGCTCACTATCTTGTGATCAGAGAAACTGACCTGGAAATGGTTCCCATCAGGGTCTGTAATTTCACAGGCCACTTCGCCCGTATGACTCATAGTGTAAATTCCTGTCTGTTCAGTGGGAGTAGACCCCTTTGGACTTGGAGTTACGAGTGGGTCTGAGGAGTACACGCATGTTCCATCGCTTCTGATGGACAGGACTCCTACACTGGATGAGAACACCTTGGGTACAAAGTACAAATATGGATCAACGGTTCTGCAAACAAGTGTCAAAGTGCAGCCTAATCCATGTCTTAAAGTCACTAGTTCCAAGCTTTTATTTAAGTTTTGGTGCCATCTGCTGGCAAATCACGCACCTCGTATTCTCCTTGATTGTTCCCAGCAACGACCGTTCCATCGGCTAAAAAGATATGAGCCGTTTGACGCTCTGGGTACATCACTACTGTGGCACAGCCCTCCTTCTCTACCAACACCATCCGCTCTTTAGCAGACATCCTTGATTCATCCTTTTGGCAAGTCTCTTTGGCAAACAGACCATGTTCACTATTCATATGCACACTACTTTCAGTACTTTCTTTTTCATCACACATACATCCACACTGATTCAGATTTGCGCACACATGAACAGCTCCCTCCCGGTCACATGCATTCCCTGCACTGTTCCTGCTGACGTCTCCATTAAGACAAGTGTCCTTGACATCCATGTCCCCAGCAATGCTTTCCACACACTCAGTGCAGTCGCTTGCACATTGAGAGGCTGATTTAAGGGTTACACTCCCTGCCTGCTGTCCTGGAAAAGTGTCACAGGAACATAAATCAGATATAAAAATCTGCTTAGAGATTATAATGTATTTTAATGGTGATAGCATGTATACTGCATATATTTGTGTAGTCATCTGTAAGTGCAGGTCTACTGCTGAGTGGATTTGATCAATGTACTGTGTGCCTGCTGGTCACCAGTGCGCAGCAAACAGTGTGGATTAGCATTCATTGGCCTTTCTTGCAAGAGGCTGGTAATCCTGGTTCCATCTGCATGGTCTACAATTACAGACCCATCTGGGTTCTGGACAGAAACCACCAGATCCTCGCGGTTCAGCATCACCTAACACAAGAAACCAGAGTCAGCGAGCTAAGTTAGCGATGAAAAGCATAAGATGATTTCAGAATGAGTCTCATTTCTCTCTATATATACTTCAAGGTACTCCGAGAACATCAAAGTGTGAACACTCTGAAATTAAATTTCTGCCCCCAAGCACCGTGAAGATTTTTTAACTCTCACATTTTTATTATGGACTTAATTGCAATGTTGGTAGCCTGTATAATTTAGAAGAAATAGTACTTTCTTGCCTGATGGGTGATGGGGTCAGTAGCCTTGTAAGTGAGAAGGGACGTGGTTGGCATGTTTTTGTGTGTGGTCCCAACAGTACAGATGCGATCTCCACATGGAGTTGTAGTTAACCAACACCCTCTGTGATCCTTAGCCCCCTCCTTTGAGCCCTGTTCTGCAGAGACACAAGATATGCAAAGAGATTATAACTGTACCACTGAAAATTAATTATCTTCCCAGGAAGCGCCCCGTCACACTCATTACGAGATAGAAGTGCCGTTTTGTATTCAGTGGTACACCAGTCTAACCTTTCTTGCTGTCCTCAGATTCCTGATCAGAGTTTTGCGCCTGAACCTCAGAGTCAGGGACCCACACTGGACCAGAATCCTGACTGAAACTTACTGAGCCATCAGCAAACAGCACCTGCAGTACAAAAACATAAGAGAAGCCAGAAAAAACGATTCTTCACCGTTTTTATGTAACAATTTGTGCAGCTATTCAAGAACTACCTGCCTGGAGTCAGTTGTATATTTATTTCAATATGTGCCTCAGTATGAATGAGTGTACCTCTGTGGATCCATCTCTCATGTAACGGATCACAGCTCCCTGGCTGGTGATAATACGGGACAATTCTTTGGAGAGGGATGTATCCTGAAGATGTCTTGCCTTTCCTTTGCCATGTAGAGGAAAGCTTTGTCTCACCATAATACCTCCTTCTTTACATGGACACAAAAACACACACAAATCATGTCATATATATTTGAGTATGACTCTTTAGCATATGCAGAATGGTTAATGGGATTATAGTAGATGCAGAAAGTTGTGCTAAAACTTCATGAAAGACACGTTCATTAAATTCAAGCTATTTGTAGATAGGCCAAAATGTGGCACTAGTCTCGACACATAAGCGGGTAAGCAGGTCAATTTGAGCACAGAAGATATACAGATGAGTCTCTACGAGCACGAGCAGGGTCCTACTTGCACCAAGGACGGGAGTCTGCAAAATTGCCTGCATAGGTACTATAAATTCTAAACACATCCGTTACTGACCTTGTGCATCTTCTCGCAGATATTGCAGCATGAGGCCATTAGGAATAGAGAGGCTGAGACCGCTGAACGAATTTGATTGCTCTGCTGGTTGACCTTCACAACCCTTAGACATACATTACATATTTAGTCTAATGACAGAACATATTTTATGGTTAACCCTGGAGAAACCATGGGGTCAAATTTGACCCCATGGTTTCCCTAGAAAACCAATGGGGTCGGCTCTGACCCCATGGGTTCTCCAGGGTTAAAAACCTATGTGTACACGTATATATAGTCTACATGAATCTAGATTATTTTCTGTAAACATGTAAATGTGTGTTAACCTGGGACTCTGGAGGTCTGCTGGATGTGGTTTGCATCTTTGAGGGAACACACGCCGCATCTTTTTCCTTGGAGCAGTGGATGGAGGCAGATAGATGAATGGGGTCTGGGATAGATGTCTCTGGTACTTTGCCATTGGTTTCCTGGGAAATTACTATAATAACAATAATAATAATAACTTTATTTTAAAAAGTACTTTAATAACACGTAAGGGATTTTCACATCACAAAGAAGACTATAAATCAAACAGAGACAAACTAACTCAACATGGGACATTAAACAGAAACTGCTCACAACAAGTGACAACAACAAATAAAACTTATGATCAATGCAGTAAAAAGGAAATATATAATATGTAGACCATCAGCAAGGCACTAAGCTGTAGCAATTCAAGCCAAGCAACAAAGTGCTTTCTTCTGCTCATCCGATTCAGGCTTGTGAGGAAGCTGGAGCCTATCCCGTTTAAAGTTAAATGGGATTAAAAAATATTAAAGTCAATCTTAAAACTTTAATTGTAACCAGTATAAGGAGGCCTAAACACAAGATTCTGTTTTGAAATTTAAAAAAAGTGTTTTGAACTAATTGCAGGTGTTAAAAATTCTGTCTGTGTTCTTTTCTACAATCCATTTTCCAAAGTCCAGACAGGATGAAATAAATGCACATATACCCTCCTCAATGTCAGAGCAAGTGTGGAAACACTAAAACTTTTGAAATGTGTCCTGAAGGAAGCATTACTGGACAGTGATTTAGACGTGACCCACAGTGAAGATAGACTGACATTTGTGGAAGCTACTGAAAAGCATCTCCATCACCTGATGTATCCTGCCCTCTTTCATTGTCTTTCACTAGGGCGTAGAAATGGATGCCATCTGCATAATCTTAAAAAAGAATACTGAGTTTGCAGATAAAATGCAAATAGAGAAGAAAAAGAAGACGAGCCAAGGATGGATCGATAACTGGGCAAAGGGGTTACTAAAGTGCAGGTCCGACCAAACAAAAACACTACGCTACCCGTACAGTCAAGGCCTTTTAAACTTGATGCTCCAGGCTTAATAAATGTCAGGAACACTGAGTTTATTAACTATTCAGTACTGTATTTAACCCGTTTGCAACTTTAAGTATAAAAAAATACTTTATTTTATAAATATGTACTGTACATCTGAGTGTAATACCTGTGTGCTCTCCCGTGGGACCGTAGAAACTGTATGAAAGACGAATTCTATTGTCAAGCACAGCTGAGAACGAGCCCTGCTTCACTGTTTTTATCTCCACAGGTTCTGCCCCTGAAAGACACCGCAAACACACACGCACACTAAATGAGACTATATATCACATATCATTCACAATAACTGTGGTATTTACACAGGTGTATAAAAAGGTAACCTAAAATTACAACAGGTAGCATCTTTACCTCTACAGTCCTTTTCCGGTTCAGTGTTTTTATTGTCTTGGCTATGAGGGGGACATTTTGCAGGATCAACAACAAAGTGGTTGATGTGTGTGTAGAAATGATGTCCATCCTTCTTCACAACGACTTTCATTTGGCTGGAACCTGGAGGAAAAACTATGTGTTACTGAGGAATATTTGACCTTTGCTTTATTTGTGTTTTTCATGGATTTATGGTGCTATTTGTCTAATAATGGAACTAAGCTCATAAATACTTCAACATTTTTTTCATTCTTAGAGAAATATAGCTGCGGGAGGGGGAGAAAAACTGTACGAATGGTTTAACTTTTTATGTTATCTTAAGATATAACACATGTTTGTAGTTTTCTATAGTGTCTAAGTAAGCTGTTTGTGAGTTTGTAGTTGAAGGTCTGCTTAGATGCATGAAGAACACAGACAGATCCCGTACCTTGAACAAAGCTGACTGTCTCCACAGTGACACGTCCTCCATCGGAGGGGAAAAGGTACTGGAGACAACCTGACACATGGATCAATTTTCCATCCATGATGTAGCCAATGAAACCCTAAACATTGGACACACACGTCAACATGAACGACCATATGCATGGAGTCATTTATTACTTAACCTGAACGAAGCTGTTTCACTTATCAAGACCTTAACCAAAACACGAGTTTAGTTATGTAATGGGTTCTAGCGTGTGTGCTCTCACATTGAAAGGTTCCTCTGCCTGCTGTACTTCCACAACTTCATCCACAGGGGGCGCTGTTGTGATAGCTGACTCTGTGGGAGGGTTGGCTGAGCCGCCTTCCGTCCCTGGCCTGCTCTTCTTGTCATCAGATGACGTTTTCTTTTTCTTGTTGTCGGTTGACTTATCCTCCTTTTTCTGCTGCTTATCTTTCGGCAAATCCTCTTTCTTTGACTTTTTGGGTATCGCCTCTTCCTTCTGACGCTCCTGCTCCAACTTCCAGGCCTGTAACACCATAATACTGTAACCTTGTACCACTTTGGTGACTCTAAAGTAGTTTAATGTGGCTGTGTTCTATCCCGAGATGATGAAAAATCTTATTTTATCTCTAGACGTACTTTACAGATAAAATACTGAAAACTGGAACTATTAGAACTGGACCATGAATTTGAACTCATGAATTTATTACTTAACTGCTCTGTGAAAAAGCATCTGAGGGATATAAGAAATGAGACTGCTCTATGAAATTCTCCATGTCAGATTCACGTGTGTGTACTTGTGTGTTAGCCTGTACTGACTTTAAGGGAGCCTTTTCTGATGAAGACTTCCATTCTCTCATCCTCCTTGGAAGAACAAACAGTATTTTCATCTAGTCCAGGAAGAAAACAAATATTATATGTATACAGAGGCACGGTTAAATTGGTAGAGCCACATATTGATCACTATAGTACGATACCTTTTGGAGAATCAGATTTTGGAGTGTCGTTTCTGTCTTGCGTTGTGTCTCTCTTTGATTCCTCCTGTCTCGTCCAGTGTGAAACAGTATCTGCCACATGCTCAAAGTAACTCCTGTACAGTCAGACAGGACAATGTAGAGTGAGCTGCAGATTACGCTCTTTAATGAATCCAGGAGTACTCAGTTCCAACACATTGCTATGACACAGACATTGTACATCCATGGAAGCAATCAGCAAAAGATTTCTTACTATTCCTCTCGTAACAAGCATCATTTCACACCTGAACTTGACATCGGTGTGAAGAGCCACATGCCAGAACTCCCTGGACTGGCGTTGAGGACTCATGGGATTGTGGCAAAAAACGTATAGTATGTTGTTATGGCTTCCTCTGAAGGTGTCCAAGCAGCGGTATTCCTCTGATGCTAACTGGAGCAACTACACAAAAGAAGGAAGTCAAAATATCCAAGCAAATGCCTCAAACTGTAAAAACACATAAAGAACGGTGCTGTTTTATGCTTTTCTGCAGGATGTACATAATACTGCTGCAGAGTATAGCCTCAACTTATAGTTTAGTTTGCTCATTAAACCCATTTTCAACTCTTGCATTTTACATTTAAAGCTTCAGAGTAGAGGAGACTTAACGTGTAGTAACCACAGTACGTCTAATGTGACACCACTAACACATTTAACAAGATAAAACAGATATATCACCTGAGGCAGGACGGTGGCATTGTGGTGCTCAGCATAGTGCCAGTGAAACAGAGATCTCAACCTACAGCTCTGTATCTCAGATAAGTCCAGGTGGCTACACACTCCACCACTCTGCTCCTGGGGGAAAAATACAGGATCCATTGCTGTTTTCTTTTTCTTTTCTGTTTTTTTAAAAGCTAAATAAATAAATAAAGAGATAAATATAAGAATAATACCTCTCTGTTAGAAGGCTCGTCAGTAAGAAATGTTGGATCTATAGTAAAGTAAAACAGTGATGTAGGGTGTTTCATGAGTGAGTTGTAAAATGCAACATACTGCATGTGAGCAAGTGTCATAACATAACAGTAAGTGAATTAACTAATATAACATCAGACCTTTGTTCCTCATGTTATAAAGCTGCTGTTTAGCAAAGGATAACGGGTCATCCCAGGGGATTACTGTTGATGTCTGCTGCTGTGCTGGATCTGCTATTCCACGTAACACACCCTGCTGATCCACCCCGGACAGCGGCATAGCCTCAAAGACGCTCTGATGAAAAAAACGCTCCACCTCCGGCCATGACACATCATCTGTAGGAAGCCGATGAATCAAGAACTTTATTACAAGATTCACCAACATATACTGTAAGCGGGTACAGTGAGTTGGCCCGAGGCCTTAAGCACAGAATCTGACCATCTGTGCAGTAGTGCTGTAGCTGTTGTTTGATGGACATCCAACAAGATTTTCTGTTTTTCTGCTGAGTGACTGACTCGATCATCTCCCACACCGGAGACAGTCTCATCATGGACAACTCCACCTCTGTCGGATCGAAATCCTGAACCACCTAAGAGGGTCACGTGCATGTACGCAAATACACAGCAGCTCTTGTTAAACCAGGCAGTCATTTTCTTAATATCATGTAAAAATCACACACGGACAACGTAAAAACTTGATTTTAAAATACAATAAAATGACTTACACTGATGTCTCTCAAGCGCTGGGCCCGCTCATCATGGTGTCTGATAACCAGAGGTTGCTCAGTCTTCCTGTCAGTTTCCCTTGCTCCAAATTTCGCCACTAGCCTCTAGCACAGATAAACAAAGATAATAAAATTGAGAAACATTAATAAATTGTACACTGTGCTCTAAGCGTACCTGAGAACCCAGAACTCATTGTTAAACTGGAGCTTATAAACCTTTTCTGATAGAAGTTAACAACATTATTTGCAGTTAATTTCTGATCAAGTTTTTCACATAAGCAGGAGATAAAATTTCTCTTTGCTGGTATGAGCAACAGATCCTGGTAAGAATTTGTAAAAAATGTCAAAGATGTCAAATATATTAAATAAGAGTCCTGTTAATCTGACCTAGAGTTGTGATTCTGAGTAAGGGAACACTTATCATAAACATGCAAAGTGTTTGGAGTATTTTTAAGGCCTCAGTGAAAATCTCCCAACTAAAGCAATGTAAACTGTGTTTTTGTGCTTTCTGTGGAGTTTGTGGAACAATGCTGGTGCTGTAATGTGAATTTCCTGTATGCAGGAATAAAAAGCCAGCTTAATGCATATGCATATGTTCATAAAGTAGCAGCTTCAAGCTGTTTTCATGATTAGAGTGAATGTTTAAAAGGAGCTTATGGAAAATCTTAGAAGCAAAGTCATATTTAAAGGAATCCTGTCCTACCCTCCAAAATCTTTCTTCCTTTGAGCTCATGGCTGGTTTCTTAGTATTAGTATTTATTAGACATATATACAGAAATATCCTCAATATTTCTGCTAAAGTTACACATTGAATATAGCACCATCTGCTGGTGGTGCACTGGTATGTATTTGTAGTATGGTTACTCAGTGTTGTACGTGTTATTTCAGCATTACGCAGCTCTGATTAATCTCTACAATAAGGACATGTTAAGCATTATTATATTGGAGTATTTCTTGAAGAATCCATATCTGATTCATTTTGATAAATTAGATTTGGAATTGGATTCTTCTCTTAATGCATACATGTGACTGAGTTATGACTTAAATGTGAGTTTGAGTTCATTAAAAATACAAACGTTTTGAATACCAAAACCTTTTGCTCTGTAAAAATGAAAAAATATTTTCATGCATAAACAGCAAGCGATAGATGACATGCTTTTCCTGTCACATGTTCAGGAAACCGAGTGTTTTACCCCACCCATCCCCCATACGTCACAACCAAGCCCATCCTACTTGGGGAATGTTGCCGCAATTGCTCTATTACCATAACACAAGAGCTTGTGGGCATTTGCTATTCAGCTTTAAGTGTCTGACACTAATCATGCCCACAGAAATATGACCTTGTCTTCCGGCGCAAGGTCCTTCTGTTTAAAAGGAGAAGGGGGGAAAAAAAAAAAAAGCTGCTGCATTGGCCGGGAATCGAACCCGGGCCTCCCGCGTGGCAGGCGAGAATTCTACCACTGAACCACCAATGCTTCACATACTAGGTTGGAGGCTTAGCATTTTTTGTGGTCTTCTCAGCACTTGTTCTTTGGCTTTCTCTAGGCATGTATATTGTTATGCAGTGGTAACTATACCTTCTTATCCTCTTCATTCTGTACAGTGTTTAGGAGGTTGTTTAATACATAGAGTCTCTCCTCTTCTTTTTGTACTAGTGGCAAGAAGTTTTGGAGCATATAGCTGACCAGCTGGTGGTCTAACCAGGGGCTGCTGAGAGGTTTGGAGTCCTCAGCCACATGGGGGTGGGCAGACAAGGACTGCTCTGCAGAAATCACCACCTAGAGACACAAATTGTACAAATTCTAATATGTCCTCAGTCCTCATTTTAGCTATTTCTTAATCAATCACACAACATTTTCCCATCGACCATATTTGGAAATGCTTCTTTCACACACAGTAAGAGATCGAGCAAAACTGCACATTTACAAAACCAAATGCACACATACCTGTTCTAACATACAGTGCAGGATCAAAGGCACAGAGCAGGCCTCAGGAGCAACCAGGTCCAGCAGGTTGTTATAGTAACACATGTCCACATCTAGAGAGAGAGGAAGGAGCCTGTTCTCTGTCCACCAAGAAGAAACCATTAAAATGGGAATGGATTAGGAGGTTTTAATTCAAAATGCCAAACAAGACTATACCAAAATAGTCCAGATGAACAATAACAATAACAAAATTTCACCTTGGTCTCCTGGGGCTTCCTCCTGACCTGACTTCTTCTTGGTGAGTGGGGTTGGAGCTGCTGACACAACCTGGCACAAGGAACAGAAAAATCATCTCCATTCTGACAAATATCAACAAATAAAGAGGAAGAAAAACAATGATGTCAGTGTAGAGGTTCAGGACCAGTGCTGTGGGTCATATCTGGAGTGTTGTTTTTAGATAAAAAGCTATGTTGTCTGATTATCAGAGGATTCATTTCAGACTAGACCTATCCTCCTCAATATACTCTTGAAAAAAACCCACACATTTACCTACCAGAATATCAACACTTTTATTTTGATAGTGTAATTGACAATCTTTTTTGTTTTTTGTTTTGATAAAGCCAAAAACTGGGGGTTAAGTGCAGGTTAGTGAACACTGGTTTGTACCTAGTGGGTTAAAACCAGTGCATGAAGCCTAATGGATAGGCTTCTTAAGCCAGGGATAGTGGGTTTGAGTCACATCAGAGGCATAAGCAGAGTGGCGCAGCGGAAGCGTGCTGGGCCCATAACCCAGAGGTCGATGGATCGAAACCATCCTCTGCTACAAGCCTCTTTTATAAAATAAATCCATTCAAGAAAACTACCGGTGTCCAACTGTATCTACATATATTTACCTCCACAGGCTTTGAGTGCTTCACAACAGCAGGCACACTGATGAATTTAACATTGTTCCGGTATTGCTGATACTGCCTTCTGACGTCTAGGCAGTCATAGATAAGACTGGCCACACCGTCAAAGATTTGGCTTCCCAACTCCAGCTGGACACACAGCATAGACACACAGACACGGATTTCAAGTAAAAAACAGGTCACGTCATGTGATGCTTAAACAAAACAAAGCAGATATGTAATATATAATTCAAACTAGATAACAGAAAAACAAGATAATGTGCAATATTCTAATAAACTCAAAAATGAGAATAGATATGTTAAACACTTATCTACTCACCACAGTTTCAGGGTCCTGCGCGTCAAAGGGAAGCAAGAAGTCAGGAACAGTGTAGCTGAGCTCAACCACATCATGGAGCCTGGAGTCTGGTGGCCCGCTGTCCAAAACTGATCTCAGACCTGACCAGAATTCATTCAACTTCCTTTCCTGCACAGCTTTTGATACACGCAGAAAAAATGATGATGCAGTGTAAACATACATGTCTTATACTTCTCTTATAACATACAATAAATCTACTATTTACTGAAGATAGCAAACAGAAGATTTACTGTTTACCCCTTACCTGCATCAAAAACCGGCGAAGCTCTGAGACTCTGTTCATTTCCCTCACAGCTGTCTTGGTGATCCTGCTGCTCCTCCATATTTTGGGAGAACTCCGAACACAATTTGATGACATTAGACACATGAACACCTATGGCATCAAGTCCCGCTATCAGTTGCGGCTGGTAGAATCCCAGGATTAGAATATAGTGCTGAGGACCCCACTCTGGCTCATCGTCTATGACCAAGAGACAAAATCAGTGCGCACAAGATTTTAAAGCACGAAACAACCTGAACAATTATATTAATTTTTTACCACTTTAGCTTTTCATCAGCTTTTACCTTTGAAAGTAGGTGGCTCAACGTCACCCCTGCGCTTCAGCTTGGTCTTCTTGGGTGGTATCACCGGTGTATGAGGACCCTTTCCCTTTTTACCAGAGACTGCTGTCTTTTCCTCCTCAGCCTTAAACATAAAACAGTTTTAAAAATATGACTCTGAGGAACATCTTAAATGTGATATCAGAATTATATCACTGGTGGTACAAAAGCTGTCTTGAATGAAACAATACTTGACCATTAAGTATAGGCCATGTACCCATGACATGTGAAACACAAACGAAGAATGTAATATCACAGGGGGGTATGATGAATACAAAAATACAAAGAATTTGGAGTTACAATAAATCTTTTTTAAAAACAACTAGATGTTAGTAGTGTTAGTAAGATAACACTGAAAGTGAAATTTCACGCTCTGTCAACACCTTAATTAATTATAAAGGAATAAGAATCACTTAAATAACAAGTCATTTACCTGGATAGCATCTGACCTCGGCTGATCACAGGCTTTGATAAGTAGCAGCTGAAACTTCAGTATTTTTGCCATCAGGTCACAGGGAATCCCCTCTCCTACATCGAGCAGCAGTTTAGCTGGCTCTGTAACCTACACAAAACACAGACACTTATAAATACACACACAACAATGACTGTTACGCTGAAACACGTCACATAAAAAACATTATTCTTTGGCATGGTGCACAAAGTCACTGCTGTAAAAATTTCCAAAGCATACCTGATAGAACATGGGGACATCGTCTGGTTTTTTTGCTTTGGGATTCCCCAGCTCACGGATCTGCAAAGAGGAAGGATTTTACTTTACAGTATATACCATGAATGGTACATTATTAAGCTATAAGCTATTAAGCAATATTAAACACAGCTCTGGAAGGTCCATCCCAGTTTTAAGCGCAACAGTCAAGTCCACTCTGTATAGGTACCCAGTCAAATACGAGGACTACCACATGCTCACCTAAAAGGGATGCCCTTTGAAATGTGGGAGAAACCTTGAGCACCCAGAAAGAAAGCCAGGTAGGTTCAAACACCCACAGGGCTCATCCTGCTGATGGATTCGAACCACGACCTTCTTGCTGGTAGGCGTTAGTATCATGATGCATTTACTAACACCGCCATGCAACATTTGAGACAAAGTAGGCTCATTTTTAAGTGCAAATGATGTAAAGCAAGTCTAGTAGAGTCAACAATAAAATATAAAATGTGTTATATCAACACCACAGGTCCCTTTAATATAAAGGAAGTATCAAAGTTGGAGTACCTTTGCAAGCGTGTCGTCCCAAGTTAGCAAGGTGAAAAGTTTGCGTTGCGGTTCCTGTACAGCCAAGGCCAACGCCTGGATCAGTTCCTCCTCCTGCGGACCTCTCCCAACCACAAAAGACACACATGCCTGCCACGAATCCTGGGAAGGGGAATACGTTTTACGATATACCACTGCAACACACCCCAGTCACAGGCTACATTATTTCATATCATATTTATACATATTTGCTTTGCAGTATATGACAGCTCGCTTTAGGCTCAGTGATGGTGCAATTTATGCTAAGACAAATGAAAAAAAAATTACGTTAAAGAAAAAAGAAGAAGAAGAAAAAGCTTTTAAGAAGCATAAAAACGTTTACTAATAACATTTAGGGATGTCGAAATTATAACTTCCGGTCTGAAAAATCGAAGCTGCCTGATCTGGCTAATCGCACGCGCGCACCCATTAACCTGCCCTTAGACTCGGCTAACGCCTTATGAGAAAACTGCGAGATTCACTCAATGTGAAGAGGATATAAATGTTTCCAACAAACTATTTAAGTTCAGCCAAAAAAAAGTGGTCAGTGAGACGACAAACCTCTTCAAACTCTGCTTTGATGAGACCAGTCTCCCAGTTCTTGTTTACTGCGCCTCCATCAGTAGTGGACTTTTTAGCAGAGCCCTTTTTAGCTCCCTTTGGTGGCATTTCCGCTTAGTGGTAATTCAACAACACAGAGCAGTGAAAACAGTAATGCAATTTTCGACTTAGAGATCAACTTTAGATTACTAACTGTGAGTTGTCATCTGGTGCTCATGTTGCCCCTGGTAACCGCAAGGGCACGAGCGTCAAGTAATGTTTTCAGAGTGGGACTTCCTGTAGACTTTCAGAACAAAAGCTTGACGGAACGCGCCTCCCTGTTTACAAATTCGCTGTTTCGTCGTGTTCGACTTTAGTAGTAAAAAGGTACGAAAACAAGAATTAGAATATAATAAAATCTGCTTCCTTTTTAAAGACATAACCTTTTAGTCTAATGTTGCTGTCGTTTCCTGTCTCCACTAGATGGCCGTATTATACTTTGTCTACAGCTGCGCTTTCACAGCAGAGTCACAACCCCTCCTGAATCAAAACTTTACAAACCAAATCCAGGTCGTTGCTTACAGTTTCAGTGATTGTTATATCTATAGTAGTACACAGTAATCAGTTCTTAAGTTCAAAGCATTTGGCTTCGTAAATCTAACAAAAAAAAAGAGCTCCCATTTACCAGTTGAATAGATTCAAACCTGAGCAATATTGTCACTGTGCCCAGACAGTGAACACTGAAAACAGCTGATTAATTTCTGCGATAGAAACACTGATCCAGAGCAACTGAGAATAGATAATGACGGCACATACACTTTTTAAAATCCCTATAAAGCAGTGGTTCCCAAACTTTCTTTGCTGGGCCCCCCTTTGTTTTACAAGAAAAATGCCCCCCCCCCCACACACACACACACACCCGCGCTCGCACACGCACACGCACGCACAAACACATCCTCCAACCACACGCACCCATAAGTTGCTCCATTGCGGTTTATTTCACACCTCAAACATTTAGTAAACAATTAAGCAAATACAAGTAATCTGCAATAAATTACAGGTAGTAAGGAAATAAACTTCTAACTCTTTTACGCTATGGTCACACCTACACGGGTATTTTTGAAAACGCAGCTGTTTCGTCCACACGTAAACGGCGTTTCCAATCACCGAAAACGGAGATTATTTTAAAACTCATTTTTCGTGTTTATGTGTGGAGGAGGAATACAGAGTTTGTCACCCAACATCAAAGGTATGTGCCTTTTTTCACGTCACGCTGTGCGCCACGTTATTGTTTACATGAGATGAATTGCAGAATGGCAGATTAACAGTATTTTGTCTCTATCTTCAGGTTTTACATGCTTACATATAAACACACAGTTACTGTCCCACTATTTACAAAGACAGAGGCCTCACGGTGTAATTATTTTACATGTAGTTGTTTTTTTTCCTGTGTAATAATATTCAACATTGCTATCAATACAATTTTCAAAAAAAAAAAAATGCCTCTCTGTGCAAAATGGGTTTAAAAACAAACAGCTGTGGGATACTGTTTGTCCGTGATTTAGACAGGGGGAACAAATCGTGGCAGGATCAGCCTGATATTATTTGTATCCAGCTGTAACTTTACTGTATAAAGAGCCAACATCTCCAAAATGTCAGGAGTAGTTAGTCATTACAACAAGTGTTTGTGAACTAAAAATCAAGAATGTGGGATGTTGTTTGTCCATGATTTGGAGAGCCCAGCGCTGCTCCTGACGATGGGAAAACAAATTTTCCAGGGGAGACCTACCTCGGCACTTGTGCAGGTGAAACCAAAGGGCAGACATGCGTCACCATATTTTCTAGTCTTTGGCTTAGAATGAAGTTGGTTTGGAAACATGTTCAGCTATGCTTCATCCCCTGCTTTGCGTTTGTGTGGGAGCACCGTGCTAGCAGTGTCCAAGCATTGTTTTTTGTTTTTTTCCCTTTTCATACCCCCCCCCCCCCAGGGGGCGGGCCCCACACTTTGGGAAGGTCTGCTATAAAGGATGGTGAAACAGTTGTTCTACAATATGAGCCAAGCAACAAGATAAAGGTTAAATATAGCAGCCATGGACAAGAGCCTTCAGTTCAACGTTCATATATTCATTATTTTCAATCATAATGCAGTCAGTATTGAAAAAAGAAACCAGCCTTGGCAAGGTTTTATTTTACAACAAGACTTTAAATGCCGATCAGGTGAATACACAGATTTAATAAATCTAAAGAGGTTGTGACCACTTTACCACCCCAACACACTCTCAGACAGTAATTAGCAATTCATGATAATATTATTTATATTCTTTTTAATCGGTCTTCTTGATGTTGATGTTCTTTTTAAAAAAGAATAGGATACTCTCATCTGTTTTAAGTAAACTAGTGCATTCATATTATTGATTATTGTCCACTGAAACATCATTTAAACTACTTCTCATATACTTTGGCATAAACTTTGCTTTACTAATCTTTAACTTTATTTTTTTAAGGAAGGCGATAAAACATGAAAATCAGTGATGCCAAAAGCATTTTCGGTTTAATTTCTAGTGAAAAACATGAGAGATGCTCCCCAACCACGTCCTGTGGGTCAGACTGCCTGTTTAGTTCTGTTTTCCGAGGTATTTTTATTCTTGGCACATATCCTCACAAATTTTTTATATCGCACACATTACTCTGGCTTTGTATGTTAAAAGCAGAAAAAAAATGCTTTGTGTAAAATGAAGGCTTATATATCTACTGGGCATCTGTTAATGGGCACTCATTCAGTTATTCAGTTGAATCTTCCTTGCTCTGTTCATATTACAAACAATTTCATGCATCTCTACATCTTTGTTCTCAAGCACAGATTCCTAATAAACGCAATGGGCCACAGTTATGAGGGCGATATGACCCAGGTGACCAACCTCTATCAGCTCTGCCATAAAAGCTCAGAAGTGAGACAACGCCCACCTGCGAGATGCCAGAGAAATCTGTGCTTGAAGCCGGGGGGGCTTCATTAGTTATGGAGGAGTTGTCATCTCCAAACTTTCCAGAGGCAGTGTCCTACAAAGGTCACACACAGCAGCCACATAAACACTGTAGTGACACTTATATAACAGTCCGCATACTGAAAATAGCATAGCAACATCTCAATATATCCATTTCTTTTAGTCCTGCACGGCTATTAAACTTGTGCATCATGCGCCTGCAGGGGCTATTTCATTACGTCCAAGACCAGTCATAAGAGTTTATTTAAAATCTCGGTTCACTCACTACTCAAAATAATGCACCTTGCACAACTAAATATCAAATATCTCAGTAGGAAGGAAATATGACGTCACATTCTTGGGAAGGTACTACCTGTACGTTCGTTACAGTTTATTACACCCTCGAGGTACAAATTGTAAATCACGTATTTATAACCCGTTTAACATCATTCAGAGGCTAAGCTTTCGACACATATTCACTAGTTCAGCTGCAGCTCATAAGCACCTTCATGTGACTGTGGAAGGAGTGTTACAGACACATGGCAATGGAGGAAAAGTGAGCATAAAATAACCCAAAACAGAAATGCATTCATTGTAATGCAATCCATCAAATCGGTCCTATCATACATACTGTCCTTAAAAGTTAAAATTACTTTTCTCACCAGGCATTTTCTACATTTAGATCTACATTACATGCCCAATAAATTTTTATGGCACAACTTCACCTACTTCCAAGGTGCAAGGAGAAGACAAAGATCTGATGACGTGAAGACAGTTTAAGTATTAGGGAAACTGTCGCTGGAGTCTTCACGTCATCCTACATTTGATACCGTGTCATGGATTGTAAGTTTCTTAAAATTGAAGCCCCCTGGGATACATCAGAAAAAGATGATTAGGATATTACCCTAGGTGGGACTCGTACTAAATAAACATATCTCATGCCACACAGCGCTGATAAGAAATGTCTAATTTTAATCCAAAAAGAAAGCGCTGCAAACGTTGGTGTTTTTCCACAGTCACTGTACTATCTTCTTACTTTTAAAGCTAAATTAAGCTCGGCACAGCACATCCTACAGCCACTGAAGCTTTGCAGGCCAAAGCAGATTTAACATCTCCCTCTTGAACATCACATGCTGCCTGCTCCAATGGCAGCAAGAGTCAAGTGTTTTAAAGATATGTATTTTGATACCCAAACATCATGTGATGAAACTCGTAAACATGAGCTTGAACACTCAACCCAACCACCTAACGCCTTCTTCTTCTTTCTTCGGATGGAGGGCTCATTTTTTCTCTTTTGTGCAAACAAAGCTGAACATAAAGTGACGTTTTTTCAAATAAAGTTTTATTGTCTAACTTTCAAGAATTTTATTGTTTCCTGGTGTGAGATAAAGATCGCGGCATCACAGGGCAGCTGACCCAGAATCACTTATTACCTAATTCCAAATGGGGATACTGACCAACGTAAGAAGGGCCTCCTGTTTTTTTGTTTGGTTGGGTTTTTCTATGTTTATGCTATGTCTGCTTGTGAACTGACATACCCAAAAGATGATGAGGCAATAGGGAAAAGGTATTGTTTACTTAGAACATAAACAAACAATCAGATAAACATATCGGCATTACAAGATAACCCCGGGTCCCAGAGTGGCATGCATTCTCCTTTTAGTAAGTTCATCAGATTTCCATCTTCCCAGAAAGACCTTGCTCTACGGGTCAGGAGGAAACATGGAATCAAGCCCAGCTCATCTCTCAGGAGTCAGGAACAAATAGGCCTATCCAGTAACTCGGATAAGCCCGTGGGGATGGAGAGGCATCAAAAGCCGATAAACATCTGTAGGCTGTTTGTGCAGGGTAAGCAGTATGCATCCGTTTGATCGGTGTGATCGACTCCACAGCTGTGGCAGTAAAAGACCCCTTTCACAACCGTCAATGTAACTCACGCTGCGCAGGGGTGAGATGAATCATGTTGACACCGAGGATATCGAGCACCACAAGCAGATTTACTTGCTCCAGCAAACAAGTTGCGAAGCCAGTACAGTGCAGCTAAGATTTTCCTTTTTTTCTTTTTTGGTTGCAACAGCATGACAAGGGCCTCAGTACTTTTCCATGAGGCAAGATATTATGGCAAAGCCTCCCTCAGTAGGAAGATTTGCCAACTCTGCCTTTTCATGGACAAGGACCATAAATCAGGGGAAAATGCTAATGTTGCAAGGGACTTATTGACAAAGATCCTTGTAAGATGTAGTAGGTGGAATGAGAAGGCCTAAAGTAAATCTATATAACATTGGGGACAGGAGGAAATTAGACTGTAACTTGGGCTTCAATTTAACCTGTTTTTTCCGTCCATGAATAATCAAGTGTGGTACACTATCAATCTAAAATTTGGACACCTTTATTTTCATGACGATTTACATTGTAGATTCTCACTGAAGACATCATAAACATATTTAGAGTTACTTTCTTTGCTACATAAAAAATAAAGTAAAAAAAATAAAATAAAGAAGAACAATTGAATGACAAAGTGTGTCCAAACCTGTGACTGATAGTGCATCTATAGAAATATTAGACATAGCGATGAATTGTATAGCACATATTCTTTGTGGATCTTTTGTGTTTATGGGCTTCGCAGTTCAGATCTGCGCCGCTGACCCACATTAGCACAGCAAAGCAACGGGATCAGAGGTCGTTACGTGTGACGCCAACCAGACGATCAGAGCTTCATTGTCCTGCACAAGGACTGTATGCAGCGCATCTTGCACAACATCATGTGACTCTGCCATTAACCTGCTGTAACCCCTGCGGCCTGTTTCGCCACTTGAGCGTGACCGGCGTGTTGCCATGACTAACTTTTTACACAAATGTAAAAAGTTGTAAACAATTATGACAGTAATTCCTTATTAAAGCAAAACTGGGAGGAATCTTGTCATGCACCATACAAGTCTCATGCTCATCTCACAAGTTTATTAAAATCCCAACCATTCAAGACAATGAGAGAAATGTCACACAAACACTGCAGGTACACACAGCGGCAGCCAGTGAGCTTTACGAGCAGTCAGGAGAATGGCGTTTGGAAGCCTGCAGAACAAATTACATTTTTAAGCTTTTAAGGATCAAGTAAGTGCCACATTCTTGTCAAGATCTTGTAATGCCTGTTGCTCTGTCTAAAAGGGGTTTAGTTTAGCAGGCTTTGCCATGACAGGATATCCATGGCAATATAAGAATGGAGAAAAGAGCACACGTGGAATCAAAAATGAACATTAAAGTGATTTTATTGTCCAAACAGACAACTCAGTTTGTTTCAACATCAAATTTGAAAAACAATGGAAAGTTAAAAAATAAAAAGGGGGAGGGGGATTTGGGACTTTTTTTTAACAAGTTAATTGTTAAAACAAATACACATCACTTGGGCGAACCATCCTTTAATAATTTATAAAGTCTCTGCATTGAAAAGGTGCATCAGGCGGAGGAGGGGGGGTAAAAAAATAAAAATGCAATAAAACATTTAGAAAGAGACGCAGCTGTGACATAGCTGTGTGGAAAAAAAAATGTGCGTGAGATTTAAGGCATCCACATATTCCCCTATAGTGTGGGAAGTCCCACACCATGACAGCAGCATCTACGCAAGACATATAGTCTTAAAAACAATCACAGCCCTAAATACAGCATCACACAACCAGAATATGGCCCCCAAAAGACTAAATGTCAGACTCTTATTCAGCCCTCTGTGTGCTCGCTGTGGCTGAGCGTTCAACGTATCTGGAAACACACAGATGCCTCAAGAAAGTGTCTAGTGTCTTTAAGAAAAGTGTACCCGACAGTATGTCCCTCTCACACTTTGGGATAGGTTTACATTCATCTGCAAAAAGTACAACTTCAAATGGTGTTTGAGCAACTCATATTAGAAAACACACAAACACACAGAACATTACAATTTTGCTGAAAAAAAAAAGAAAGAAAAAAGACTTGAATCAGAACAATCAGGCTTTCTGATGCACAAGCTTCTGGCTTTACATCCAAAGCTGACTGGCTAATAGTTAACACTGCGCTGTACAAAAACACTGTAGAAAACGTGACACCACTGGAGTGTCATTTACATTTGGGCAGAAGTGTATTTCCCAACAGGAAACCCAATATCCAAATCCCCAATCCCTACAAAAGTTCAGCACTCCTCAATCACGGTACCTGCCGAGGAGGAGTACAGTTTTTTCTTAACGAGACGGAAACCTGGACTCAGTTTAAGTGCGTGCCTAAAGGTCGGCGCGAAGCAGGTTCCCATAAAAAGAAAGTCCCGCAGGCTGGGCCAGGCGGTGCCATCCTGCTTAAAAACAAGAGTCAGCTCAAATGTAGGCACCACGGTGGCATCGTACACGATGCGTTCGAGCTGCTTGCATCCCTTGTCCAACTCCAGGTGGACGTAGAGAACAGAGCCGCGCAGACCGCAGGGCTCGCAAGATGCCAGCCGCAGGACTTCATGAGCTATTCTCCGCGTTAGCTTCTCTGGTACCAGCACAGAGGAGCAGTGTAGCGTTGTCTTCTTAGCCCGCGAAAGGCAGTTTTCAAACATCTTTGCCAGCTGCTGACAGGTTCTGTCCTCAGTGGCATCTGAGGTCCTCTGGGTCTCATCTAAGCAGTCTAACCAGACGTCCAGTCCTGGGAAAACAAGGCAAGATAAACATTTAAAGGTCGGATAATCCTGATTTAATCATATCAGCTGCAGTAAAATTGAAAGGTATTTTATTAGGTCAACTGGGACAAATCACAAGATTTCAACACCACCAATGACTGAAGGAATGGGTCTGTGTTTGTATGCTTTTCAGCTGCCTTGTGTGAATGTGTCAACAGTCCCTTAAAAACGAAATATCATCTCAAGAGTCTGAGCTGCACACCCACAAAATATCATGTTTCTGCAGCACAATCTTGTAGCAATGTGCAGAGAAAGACAGCCTCAGACTTGCCTTTAATCGTGGGCTGCTGTTTCGCAGACAAACTGAAGGGATGACTTCATCTGTACCCGCCCCCTCCTCCTCCCCACTGCTGCAGCCATGCACCACACAGGGATAAACAAGCGCACAACTAGAAGTATCCAGCATCTAGCAGGTTAGCTACACAAACAAAAAGAAAACACTAGTAAGCTCACCTGCATCAATGCAACCGTGGTCATATCTTCTATCCGCCAATTCTGAAACACACTCGCTGCTTTTGGGCTTTAACGTGCTCGTAGCAACCATGGTGATAGCCTGTTTCTCCTGGAGTCGGCCGTTTTCCCGTAGTTTTAGAAAAGCTGCCTGAAAATAGTAGCGTCATTGTGTCAGTCCAAGCGGATGGTTTGAGATATATTTAAACAAATTACTAACTAAAGTAGCTACCTCAGGATGCTAAAACTTTCAAAATGTAGCCCTTAACGACAAAAAGCCGTAAAAAAAACCTAAACAAATAAAAAATTTAACCCCTCAATTCTTAACTGCTAGCTTAAAAGACACTCATTCGCAGCATTAAACGACTCACCTTAAATATTATTTAATACAAAATAACTTAATTTAGACGGTTCCTCATGGATAAATTCGCACACACACATTAATATAGAAACACACACACTGACACTCAGACGTACTGCAACGGGGTGAAACTTCTGAGGGTTATTTATACCCTCGTCTACTCAGCTGACCAGAGGGCTTGACCAATCAGGCGCTGGACGCGGGACACAGCTCCTTTCCGATTGGCTGCGAAATAGCATTTAAATTAATTCATTGACCAATACTTGGGGGGGATTTCTTGTGTTGCTACATGGGCAATAAAACACACCGTAACGTTTTTGTATTCGTTTTAAAGAAGGGCTATAAAGCGTTAACTTTACCCGAAACGTGTTTTAATGTGCACTCAACGCTTCAGCCACCTGTTTGGTAGATTGTGGGTCACCAGCAAATGTTAATAAGCTATCTATGACTGTTTCATTATTATTATAGAGAGAGACCTCGAGCTATGTTTAAGCCTGTAACCAAGCCACGTGAGTTTTCATATTGCTGTTTGATCAGAAAACGCAAAATATTTTTGTAATCAATAAGGTAAACGAATAAAGAAAAAAAAAGTTAAACTACACACTTTAAAGAAGGGGTGGTTAATTAATATTCCCAATGTGTCACTTGATAGACTGGGACTGCACCAATAAGCTGAACTCATTACTGTTCAGTATCAAGTTTATCTCTTTGTGATCTTATTATGGTGGCCCTCCACAACAGTCCCAGATTCTCATGTGGGCCCTTTAAAAACAGATTTTTTTTAAAGTAACTTTATTCATAATTTTATTAGCTGTATTGACACAACGGTACTAGCTAGAAAATTTGAGGCAAAAGCTGAAAATAAATCCCTTGATTTCATCTCAAATCCATTTTTTGTGAACCTCACCCCAAACACAGAGTGCACAATGTCCTCATCAAAAGGACACACTGCCGTATGAAAGAAATTCATCCTAACACAGAAGAGGAGTAGACGAAATCTGAGTGGGTTTCACTTCCCAAAAGTACAGTTATGAGTAAAGTGTGCAAACAACCAGATCAAAATGTGAATTTCAGGATTGTGAGGCAGGAGGAAGCCCTTTGAGTATAGAGCCGCTGAGCCAAAAATGTCTTGTCTTACTGTATTGTGTGTATACATTTGGCAGGCAATGCGGCGAGCACAGTTGTTCAGTTCATCAGCGGTTTATCTCTCACCACTCACAGTCTCAACAGAGTTTTTCTCCCAGTAACTGGATCTGACCCTCTTACCCCCAGCAGCTCTGCTGGCTAAAGGGTAATGGAATCCAGTGGGCGAGGGAGAGACGGAGAGACCAAGCGTTTTCCACCGGTCACATGGGGAGAACTAGATATGCCCTGGAAAAAAAGTCACATTCTTTAATGTTGCTGCTTTTGTAGATGCAGAAATATACTGACAAGTGTTAGGTAAGCAAGGACTTTGGTAAAGTTCACATGTGTCAAAAACTTGTACGCAGAAAAACACAGCAAGGACAGAAAGAGCTGTCATTATGGAGGCGGTGGTAATGAGGTGTGGACTGACATTTATGAAAATATGCAAGGTCGTTAGTAGCTGTCTAAAGGGTAGAAGTGGGTCAGGGGTTCTGAATAAGGAGTACTTGTACTTTAGGTAGATTACAAGTAGAAGTAAAATAATTTCCCAGCTCTTATGCAGCGCCTCTTAACATCATCAGTATTAGGGCACAGTCCAGCACATAAAACTCCGTATCTAATCGTTTCAAAGCCAGCAATCAATATTTTACACCCTGCAATTAAAATTTACAAGCAAGAAGAGATTCCTTTGAAAAGATATTTATCCAGGTCATCGAGTAAAGTTTAAAATAATCTAGACACTTCTATATTCTAAAGACTATCATCTCGAGTGTCAGCTGCACGACATGTTGAAAATCTGCCATGAAGAGAACACCGTGTGTGATTTATTCCAGACACTGTGTCCGAGACCTGTCCTGCAAAGCTCTGGTCCTTATTTTGCAGGTGTTGTCGTAATTTGCAGCAGTGTGAGTTAGCTGCAGTAGCCTGGGCGTAAATGGAGCAGCAAACTGATTCGTGCAGTGTCTGCAACACGAGCATTTCTTAAGCACTCGGAAAGTAGTTTGAATGCATTTGAGCCAGTGTTAACAAGTGTGTAGTCAGAACATTTTGTCTGAGCTCAGGAGGTGCAGTGCTTTTGCACGTCTGCACAAGATCACATCCACTTCTGCTCGCTTTGCTTTGTGTGTCAAACATCTGCTCCACTGAAACAGCTGAGAGCAGGCCGGTAATGTGGGGCACTGCTGCGTTTGACCTTAACCCCCTGTCAGTAAGTCGAGTCAAATCTGAATCCACTTGATAATTTTTCCCCAACTCCTGTTTCCCTGAATGAAGCAAAAGATGAAACGTGTCGGGTCTCGGGTTACTAATCCACTCTGGTTCAGATGAGCCTTCTCTTATCCCCTTGAGGACACGCGGTATGCCGATCTGGGACTCGCCTCCATCCAGTAAAACGTGCCCCTCGTTGCCCCCTCTAGGAAAGTGAATAACAAGAAGCTTTTTGCTGAGTTGCATTTCAGGAGAAAGCAGGTTGCATGTGCCGGGGTTCATATCGGTGTGTAGCTGTGTTTTGCTGGTTGTCACAGCAGAGCAAGTAGTTATAACTTACTCAGATAAATTCTTCTTCTTTAACGTGCTCTTATATATCTTATAGTTAACGTCTGTGACACATGAGCAGATGGAGGAAATGAAAAAGACCAATAAGTGTGTTTGTTTTAACAAACAAGCAACTATACATGGAAATTGCAAGTATATAAGCCAAAGACAAAGTTGTTGTCTTCAGGAATAGTTCTCAACAAATTGTGTGTTTTAACAGCAGGCTGCAAGTAACAAAGTGACTAAAGATACAATTAAAAATTGGTCTGTTACACAGCACTGGTTCATCCCTTGAGTTAGGTGCCTTTTTATGTCTGAATGATTCTTAATGCTTAACAAACAAAACATTGCTCTAAAAATGGTCAGGTAGAAGCACTGGACTGAAAACGAGTGAAAAAGCAGCCAGTATCCAATTAACAACTCTTAATAAGCGGTTTTAAAGACTCAATATTGAAAGTTTGGCTCCTTGGAAGCAAAATATAAAGAAATTAGGGGGTGGTTCAAGACTTTTGCACAGTACTGTACATTTAAAAAAGGACTTGCACACACACACACACAGAGAAAAAAGTTAAACCTATTCTTTAAAGTCTGTGGGTCATGAAGGCTTTAATTTATCACTTTATAAATTCAAACATAAAAGGCTTTAATGTGTCACACAGTGAGCTCAAAATCTCTGTTTTCACAGGCAGCTTGAACAGTTTTAATTAACAAATGAAAAATGTTCTGAAAGGCATCGTTTACATCTCAGCAATGTTAAAAAAGTCAACTTGCACTCCATGGTTTTGTAACTTGTTGGCTGGTCATCTGTGAAGCGCTGACACCCATTCAACTATTTCACGGCTTCAAACAATCCAAAATCCAGCAGCTTGGTTTTTAACAGCTGCTAAGAAAAGAAAGCACATCGCTCCCTTCCTAGCTTTTTAAAGGCTTTAGTGGTTTACATTTCTGATCTGCTTGCACTATTCTCTGCCCCAGGTCACTTTGGTCATTATCACAACTGCTCATGTCAGACTTCTTTATTCATTTCTCATATTTAAAGCTGTCTGCCCCCAGATTTGGAGGAATCTCCTACTTCAGCTCAGATCGTGTCCCACAGCTGATGTAAATGTAAACTCGACCTTTTCTTAAAAACTTTTACAGCTTTTAACAATCTTTGATGTGTTGATAGTTTATTCATCTGTTTTTGTAATCTTTGCCAGTTACTTCCTCAGGTGCACAGTTTTATTCTAAATGCATCGACTGAAAAGCATTTTGGGTCGAGTGCTGCTGTTATTAAATGTGCTTTTAAAATAAAATGACTCAACGTTCATGTGAATGTTTCAAATGGCAGTTAAAGAAGGCCCGCTATGCTCATTTCCAACTCCATATTTCTATCCCAGAGTACAGGATTACTTTGACATTTTCAGACTCCGATTATCTCCTTTTATTCTGCGAAGCATGTACTTTTAGTTAAGAAGACTTGTGCCTTAAAATGTAAAAAGGCAGAAGGATTCAGGTTTGTAACAACAGGAACAAAAGCATGTGGGAGAAAATAAAAGGCAAAGATACATATTGATTATTTAGAGTCAAGAGAGGAGAAGGGGGTCGAAAATGGGGGACAAACACACTGAGCAGGAGAGGGCGAAGAAAGCTCCCCACGGTGCCCTGAATGTCACAGCCCCGGCCACAGCTGTTAGCGCATTTTATTTGTGTGTGGAGGGTCTTCTGCCAACCTGCTCGCTGTGTCTTTGATGGAAACGTGCCCACAGTCCAAGCTGTCACCCGGTCTCATTTTACGAAGGCCACAGTCAGACCTAACAGGGCAGTGTGTGAATCAGAGCAAAATGAAGGTCATGAGAGATTTTATGTTTGATCTTATATCATTTGATGTTATATACTCAAAACACCATCTGGGAGGGAGGCTCTTGAACTTATTTGTTACGCACTGCGTGGAAATATGAAGAAGAAGCTGAGAGGTGTGTGTGTGTGTGTGTGTGTGCAGCCAAAAACATTTCATTCTGTAGTTACCTGTTGGCTCCCTCTAGTGGTGAATTACTCAACTCACACCATTGGTGTCCTACAGCTCGCTCACAAAGAACCACAATCAAATACAATAAACCCTGCAGATATATATATAAATTAGAACTTTTAATTTATTTTAATGATTAAATTATCCATTTAGCACATCTCCTATATGCTATTTCAGATCTATCAGAAGATGCATATGTATATGTTAAAAAAACAGGGCAGCACAAAAAAGACATTTTCTAGTGATTTATTGAGGAAATTGATGATGACAAATTCCAGCCACAAAGCATAAAGTAGTTCCAGTGTCTATAAATCCAAACAGCCTTTTGCATCTGCTTTAGTTATGTGTGCTTTGGTGCAACATTTGTAGAAGAAAACCCCACAAAAACATTTAACAGACCTTCTGTTGCAGCAAATTCCTATGTGAGCTGAGTTACACGCGCAAACAAGTCGTCCTAACAGCAAATATCTAGCGCACATCAAACAAACCCCAAACCTTCATAATTAGCAAAATGGCTCAAGGCAAGTAAAAAGTAAATGGCAGATAAGAACGTAACGAAAGGATGATTACAGAGTTATAAAGCGTATGATAAGACTAACGTGAAGGATCTGGAGTCACTACACAGGAAACATGTTTGCGGCAGTAGTTTGCACCGAGTGCAAAATAAAGGCTGTATAAATAATAAGTCACCACTGTCATTTAATAGGTGGCGTGTCAGCTTCTTTAGATGAGCTTTGCAGTCCTTACTTTTGAGATCAAGTTCATTTGTTTTAAGATTTATCATCGCAGTCACACGCCCTACTTCATAAAACTGCTCTCTGCATACAGAATCACACTTGAAAGCCTCTTTTATTGAAAAACAATTAAAATATTTCATTACAGCTTAAAAAAAAAGGAGACCTAGGATCGAAACAGCTTTCTCAGACCATCAGTGTGTGGGCGGCGATGGTGACTCTTCTTATCTGGCTTCAGCTGAAACACACAAAAGAACAGGAGCAATTCATAAAACTGATTTTCCAACCTGAAAAGTCAAAAAAGGCCGTTAAATTGTGATTTTAATCTTATTGCGTTTGGTGGGAATGCGTTTGCTGTTTTAAAGCTCCGCTCCAGCAGCCTGCAACAAAACAAACCCTTCTTTTTTTTTCCTCATCAGAATTCCTGAAGCGTTATTCCATTTCCCTGCCAAAGGCATGCAGGCCTGACTGGGAAGGAAGGCACTGCATTCGTTGGCCAGCTTGTGTTTTATAGTAGGTGGGGTGAAGGGGTAACTTAGGGTGTGTGCGCAAACTATGCTTGACATGCGCGCCCGGGGATGTGCTCGTGCCTTTACGCACGCACGCCTCCGTAGCATGTGGGGCCACGCTGACATTTACCCAGTGCACAATAGGTCGCGTCCAAAATAATCTGCGTTTATGTTAGGATGTCCCTATCTTTCAGGCCCTGCTGCTTGTTTGAGGGCGGGACGCGCGAAATCACAGGAAACACCTTCTGCTGCCCAGCTAAAGCCCCAGAAGCCCCATGCAGTACAATGAGGATATTAAAAGCCCAGCACTTCCCTGGGATAATTGAAATTCGGTGTCTGGAGAAACAGTTTCACCAAGTGATGGAAGAATGCGCAAACAGAGGGAAGTCGGGAGGAACCCGCTGCAGGAAATAGAGGGAAGGCGGCTCACCGTTCTCTTCTCTTCCTGATGATTTAACTCCGAGGAGCATGACGCCATCCTTGCTGTTCTCAGCTCTCTGGAAAGATGCGCTGTGAAGGGTTTTAAAGAGATAAATGTTTGGCTTTTCTTCACACACCCTGAAAATGGCATGATCTGTCTGATCTTTTAATCTCAAACTCACTTCTCAGTTCCAGTGTCGACGGTTTCTGTTCAGCAGAAGACAACAGAAGGCAATGATAAGCACACATGCTTGTTTGAATTAAAATAATCTTTCAAATCATAAATCCCAGTGTAAGCACTCATACACGGGCGTCCTGGCAGAGCATGTACCTGTGGGGTTGTGGACTTTCTTGGATTTGAATTTGAGGACGATGGCGATAGCAGCTGCAGCCAGGATGGCGGGCAACACAAGCCACCACAGCTTTTTATCTGGGGGAGGAGAACATGAAGGACACGGCCATCAGTATCCATCTGGTGTGACGTGCGTCGTCCACATTTGCGTCTAACCAAAGGGCAGAGCAGTGATGTAGCAGCTGCAGAACCACGCAGTTTGGACTTTTGACCTTTAACGGCCCGTGAACATGGACTCTGCATTGCAGTGCAGAGTTTTATCCCCTAAATCATTAAAAAGTTGAATTTTTAAAAAAAAAAAAGTCTGTCAACATAATATGTGACCTTTTTTAAAACAAGATTTTATTGGATTGGGCTATTTTAAAGGTTTTGGTGGGAAGGTGGAATGATTCAGCCCTCTGAGGTGGCAGAGTCAGTGGGCTGGGCAAATGGGAATCTCAGTAATTGCTGTGTATTTTTTGCCCACACATCAGATATATGTAATCAGGAATCCCAAATCGCTTGCAGTGTTGCTGATAGCGTAATCCCCAGTAGGACACTAGTTTTGTTTTGATCTGTTTCCCTTTTTTTTTTCTTTGCTCTGAAGCTTTTTGTGCTTTCAAGTTCAAGGTTTTTATTTAACAAACGATACTCACAGTCTATGCATTCATCTTCATCTCTAGATGATAATCATATGGAGGACCAGAAGAGCTACATATCAAGATCATTCAGTATGACTCAGTGAAAATGAAATGAATGAATGAATATCTACATGTACTTGTTGCTGGCATTTAATCATATACCATTTATTTAGTGTCTATATTTTTATTGGCAGCTTTGGTCCTCCGTACAGATTCAGCTATGAGAGGCTGCAGCTGCTGCATCGCTGGTGTGCAAAGTGAGACTGATTAGCTTTGTTACCTGCTGATTTCTCCTCTGTTTGACCCGCCTGAGAACCTTTCAACGACACACATTTTGATTTGATTAAACACGGTTGGGATGTCCATTCATGACCTCACGTTTAGCTCACTGTACACAGGATCACTTACCGGGACTGTTCTCCTGAGCGGTTCTTTTAGTGGGAGGTGATGATGATGATGAAGATCTGCTTTGAGAGTCAGTGGTGTTTTGTTGTCCTGTCACATTTAGATTCATTATTTATTTATATATTTCAGAAATTAACTTAATTATTTTTTTTTTTTTTACTCAAAGACGGTTCTGGTTTCAATTATATTGTGTGGAGCTGTTTGGGGATTTCTTTTAATTTCAACATTTTCAACAAGGAAGTGCTGAAGGATGGTTATCAATAAGAGAAGAGAGCACAGAAGGAAAAAGAAAGAGAGGGAGGCAAACAATCATGTCGATACAAACAGTACTGTACCTGGGGTAGGAGAAGTGTTACCTGTGGACAGTAAAGAGAAGCGTTGTTTCATTTGAAAAACAAACTGTTTTAGTTGTTTGATGTGTTTTTAATGCTTTAAAAAATCGCATGATCACATTATTTTTTATTGTGTACCGAAGTTCCGGTCAGGATCGGTGTCATCTGTTCAGAAAACAAAGAAAGAAAAAGAAAAACGCTTCAAACATGGTCATCATTTTTGTAGCAAGTGAAGAAACCTATGCCTATCACTGAGGAGCTCACACGTGCCACACTTACCTTGACCTGCTTTGGCTTGGCCATCAGAATGCTCACTCGGAGAGACATTAGTGGGGGCTGATAAAAAAGAAAAAAACCTCATGAAATATGTTAAAAGTATCTATGTCAAACTGCCTTCCATATACAGTGTTACACTTTATTTCTGAATACAAAATGAAGTTCATTTAAATCGTCTCTGTACTAAAGCACATGTAGAAACCCTTCAACAAACCACATATGTCATATAAAATTATCCTTACTTCCACTGCTTGTCTTGTTCATTAGTTCATAAGTCAAAGAGTCATTCTGGGCGGATGCGGATGTAGCAGCAGCAGCAGCAGTAGTAGTAGTAGGTGACGTAGTATTGGCTTTAGGCGTGTGTCCTAGAAAACAGAACGCAATGAAGGGTTGTAGGGAAATCTGTTGGAGCTTGACGATAAAATAAACAAGCAGTCTTTAGCCCAAACTAGCTTGTTTTTAAAAGCACACCATCTTGTCCCCCCCCCCCCCCCCCCCCTTTACTACAGTATATTATTTATTACCTTTAAATCCACCGTATTTTAAATGTCTTTACAAGCACTCCAGCATGCAGTTTAAGGTCACAAACTGTGCTTCTACATCTACAGGTGTGTTCTAAAAGTGGTTTTAAGGTGAGCTTTGAGACAATAAAGCAAAGTGAAATGCAAAGAAATTTGGAAGAGGGCTTTAAGACACACTCACCATCCAGAGGAGATGTGGTCGTATTTGTAGGAGGAGAGGGAGGAGCTGTTGGTATTGTGTTTGCTGCTGTCATTTTTGTTGTTGTTGGTGGAACTGTTGTGGTTGAGTTTGAGGTTGAGGTTGAGGTTGAGTTTGAGGTTGGCTTATCTTCTGTGTGGTATGAAGAAATCATGAAGGAAGTTAAGAAAAATGATTTGATTAGGTCCACATAAAAGTCTTTTGGTGGTTATTTAAAGATATTTGTGATTGTGGAGAGGTTACAAGAGAGATTAACACACTTTGTCATCTATCCAGAGAAAATCTACAACCAACACCAGCTCACTGTTGAACTCATTGCATCTAAAAACTCAAAATCTTCAGACAGCAGCAATTTGATTTTGTTTGAAAGATTTATTCTCGGCATTTTAGCCTTTATTTTCATAGGACAGTTCAGAGAGCAGACAGGAAGCATGGAAGAGAGTGGGGGGACAGACTCCAACCAGGGGCCCTGCAAAACCTTCACTGCTGCCACACTTGGTTAAGTAGCTAGCAGCTGCCTCGGGAACCAGTTTGAGTAGTGAATTTGAAGGATTATCTAAATTCAATTAAATTTTAATACCACTAAACCAAAAACTACACTGAGAGAATCAGAAGTCTAAATCTATTTTTTTTCTTTAAAAGTTTGCTGATTGCTGTTATATTTCTATCATGAGATCTGCTGTTTGGAAATTTTTCCAGATGTCAGTTTGGGATTCTTTGACTGCATGTCTGTCTTGTAATGTCCCTGAGTGCCTTCTTTGGTTGGATTGTTGTCTGCGATCCAGATTTAAGGTATTTCTGCATCCGCTGGAAGGTATGTCTATCTTTTATGTACAGTCTTTGGTTTCACCATCAGATCAGGCCCTCACTCGTCACGTCAGGGTATGAAACAGAAAGATGGCTCCAGCAGAAATGCTCAGCCTGAGGTTTCACAGCAGGATTTTACTGACCAACGGGTGGTGCAGCAGTGGCTACAGCTTATATTGTCCACCTGTATGGTCTCCAGTGGAGATTTTGGGTTGTGGTTGCTTTGGTAACCCTGCATTTCTCATAATTACTCACGGGGATGGAATTCTTTGGCTCCATCGGAAGTCGCTTCGGTCACTTCCTCGATCGGAAGTGACGGAAGTGATGGTATTCTTTGTCTCTGCTGAACACCGTGCCGCCAACAATGATTTCACTTGTCATCGTTACAAGTCACAAAACTTAAGTGACATGTTGCTGCTCTTTTCCAATGTGCACAAACCGTTTTAAAAATACTCAACCGAGAAAGGAAATGGTTAATATTTCTTTTTTGTTATTACAGTAAGTTATTACTTGTGCTATACTTGTGTATCCTTGGTTGAAACTGTAAAGATATTTATGCCCAGTTTTGCTCACTGAGTCACAGGCTTGCTTTACGAGCTCCGACCGCCATCCTGCGTCGTGACTGTTTGGCGCTACTTTAAAGGCCAGCTTCTGAGACGACCGAGGGTCAAACGTGTCAGACAGGGGGTGAAAAGTCTAGATAGAGAAGGAGATTACGGCATGTCGAGGTGGATATCCTCTGCCCCAAGTGTCGCAGCAGTGTGAAGCTGCATCCTGTCCCAGACATATACAATTGTTGCTCCCCGACCCGTGTTAGGCTTCCTGCTGTCGATCGTGAGTTCATTCAGTGCATGTCACTGCAGTCCGGCTGCTTGATGGCTAACAGGACGTTTCTGCTCTGACCGCACAAAGATCAGACTGTTTTACATGAATCTGGTCAGGAAGGAAAATCAAGTCTCCCTGCCAGACGTAACTCTAAAGTATTTAAGGCAAGTCTCAAGTCAGGTCATTGAGTCGTTAAAGGAAGAGTACGAGGCGAGTCTTCGGTATGTTGGATCATTCAGAGAGTTGTTTAAGTTGGTGCTAGTAAATCGAGGTAAAGTTAAATGTTAAGTATGTGTAAATTGCGACGCATCGTGGTCTTTTCAGTCCTTTAATCACGTAAACAAATTCAAGTCAAGCCTCAAGTATTTCAAAGCAAGTTTAAAGATCAAAAGCTAAAGATTTGCCAGCATCAGAGAGTTTTGGATCCTACCAGGCCCCCAGTTCATTACTTTTCCTTATGTGTCGCGGAAGAAAATCTCACACAGATAATTCTAATGGCCCAGGCGTGGGCGTTTCCTCCAGCTTGTTTACCGCTTAAACCTTGGAAGAAGATTGGCTGTCACCTGGGACCTATCAGGCTCAGGACAATAATCTGCTGTCTCTGTGATAGAGGGGGCGGTTTGGTTCTCACTGCCTATCTGCTGTTAGATCACCTATCTGCTCGGCACAGACAGGCTTTCAAGTTCTTTTGTTTCTGCACAAGGAAAAAACAACAACAAGTCAGTAGCCATGTGGCACTCTGGTGCTTTTCATGCCAGAGGTTCTGACTTGTATCTAACATCTGTTCACTCGCAAAAATCAGAAACAAATTGTCAGACTTGTTAGTTTGAAGGTCTCCGTTAAGATTTGGAGGCATAGAAACACAATCACATAAAAATGTGCTCCAAGTTTATCTCCCTTGGATAAGCAAAAATAGTCTGAGTGGATGTCCTTAAAGTAACGTAAGTGACTTTTGACCATCGCTGTGATCTTTATCATTGCACACACCAAGGGGGAAACGCATGGGTTAAAGGGAAGCACCATTAACCAGTGCTCAGACCAAAACAGAACACAACTATGGAGGCGGTCATCTTGATAGAAAGCCTATTACGTTTAGTTTTACTATAAATCAGTGAAGGCGGCCATTCTGCAGAATCCTCCCCACACAGAAACAAGGTTGTTGCTAACTATTAAAGAGTGCTGAAGACTTCTATCAGCATGTGATCCAGCTGTAGCCAGAGTGAATGATCGCCCTACCTTGTGTGAAGACATGGGCAGATGCTAGAAGCAGGACAGCAAAAACCCTGACGGACTTCATGGCGATTCTGCAGCTGTGAACTCCTTAAACGTCTCCCTTCGAGTGGCCCGTGTGAAAGGTGTCCAAGCCTGGGTGCTCCGCTGCTGATGCTTATTTTGGCACTTCCTTTAGATAGAGAAGGGGAGGAAATACACTGGCTTCCCTTCCTGACGTAAACTGGGTGGATGTAGAGACTAACACAAGGCAGGCACTTGGCTCAATTCTGGGTCTATTTAACAATCATGTCAGTTTTGTATAATGTGGTGGAACCCAAAGGCAACTCCCATTGCTTATTTTTTCCTGCTCTGACACCACTTAACGAGGGTCAAGGAGACTGGAGAGACCTCATGGAGAGTGAACGGAGCAGAATCGGACAAAACAGATGAGATTAGATCTTTAAAAAAGTAGTTACACTGAGCCAGAGCTGGGTGTAAGTGAAGTAACTGTGGTAAATTTTGATAGGGGTGACATTTCAAGCCTTAATCCATTGGAAACCATTAACATACTACACAGTTCAGTCATCGCGCACATAAACTGAGAGATGGAATCAGATTGGTAAATAATGACTGGAACTGATGACAAAGACCTGACAGCCCAGGGGAGCTGCTGAGATGCCAGCCATTCTCCACTGTTTGTTAAACAATGTCTTCACAAAACTTGTTGTCCAGGCGTGTTGGTGGTAACACACACTCACACATCGACCGATGCATAAAGTCAAGACAGCTGTTTTTTGCAAAAGCATCACAAAATTAGTTTGGATTTTTATACAGAGTGAGGTTATAATCAAAGACGAAATAAGTTCTTCACTTTTGAACACTGCCCGTTTTTACTTGAAAAAACTTTTTTTTTTAAAAACTCATATTGTTTCCTACCCTATCCCAATCCCCCACCCCCAACAAAACCAAGCTGCTGTTTTTTGGGCCCTCCCAAAAAACAGGATGTCAGAGTTTACTTCCTTTCATTTAAACATTGTGTTTAAATGAAAGGAGGTCCAAAAGAAAGACACTTGAGATACGCACACGAGAAGTGGACTTCTTAGCTAAAATATAGAATGACTTAAATGTTTGTTCGACTAATTAGAAATTGTTTTTTTCCACTGACAATAAAACAGAAATAGCTGTAACATATTTTCCCAACACATTTTCAGAAAGCCTGACATTTCCAAAATTAAATGTAAACTTCAACTGCAACCTAATGCACATGCCGATCACTTCATTCGGTACACCTATTCAGTTCCTCATCAATACAAATGTGTAATCAGCCAATCACGTGGCAGCAGCTCAGTGCCTTTAGACCTGTTGACATGCTCACAATGACTCACTGGACTTCAAATCAATCATCAGAATGAGGAAGAAAAGTGATTGAAGTGTTTGTTTAATTTAATGTGTTTGTCCTTGGCAGGCTGGTTGGTATGAGTATTTAAGAAACTGCTGTTTGGGACTTTCCCACACAACCATCTGTAGTGTTTAAAGAAAGTGGCCTAAAAAGAGAAAATATGCAGTTAGCAGTTGGGTGGAGATATCTTGTTGACTCCAGAGGTCAGAGGGGAATGACCAGGCTTCTTCTAGCTGACAGGAAGGCAGCACTATTGCTAATATATAACCACTTGTTACAAGAAAGGTATGCAGAACATCACTCCCATCAGCTAAGAACTGCTACTGCAAAGTGTCGTCTCGAGCTCATGCTGCATATGGATGTAAGGATCAGAATTTGTCATAAACAGCATAAAAGCATGGCTCCGTCCTGATTTGTATGAGCAGTTCAGGTTGCTGGTGGTGTAGTGTGTTTGAGATATTAACATTGGGCCCCTTTGTATCAATTCCCTCATTGTTTAAAAGTCACAAACCTACCTGTTGCTTACCATATCAATCTCTTTAATTAAAACGCACCCATCCTTTGACGGCTGCCTTCTCAGGTCATCTCAAACTTCTTTTGAACGTGACAGTGAGTTCGTTCTACTCGAATGGCCTCCAGTCACCAGATCTCAATCCAGAAGAGCACCTCTGAGATGTGGCGCAAACCAGAGAGTCGCATCATGGATGTGCAGCCATGCTGTCACATCAATCTGAGGAATGTTTTCAACACCTCAGGGTCCAACTCGGGTGTAGCTAATAAAGTGGCAGTTGCATGTATTTAAAAAAGAAACAAGGCTGCAGATCGCTGTTCTCACAAACAAGTGTGATTATGCACAGTGATTATGTTTGAGCTTAGCTTCCCGAGTTTAATCAAAGAAGTCACTGAGGTTGATAAAGAGGAAACACCTTTGCTGAGGAACTGCCAAGTAGCAATTTCCTATTTACATACTGCAGCGCTTTGAGCCAAGCTGCGTTTGACTGGAGCTGTAGAGGAGAATCACACTGAACTTATATTAAACCGTATATAATGACACGAGGATGATTTCTATCAGTTTTCGGGCGCTTTTCCCTTCCTGAGCTGCAAATTAAATACCACACCTCTACCGTCTTTGGTTTCCTCACAGGTTTAAATTACACAGAACATGAGTGGGCTTCCTGTAATCTCTCTGCAAAACACACACCTGATCACACCGCATTTGAAATCTACTGTGGGACGACTTGCAGGCCGACCTGCGGTCTCACGCACACATTCACCACACACACAGGAGATTCGGGTTCATTTCAAGTTGAAATTCATGCACATTTTTATTGAACAGTTATATAAAATACTTTTCATAGTTGCAAGTGCATGCCTCATCTGCCAACAGTTTTGAAGTTAAATTACAAAAGCAAGGCTTCATGTCGTGTAGTGAATTACTTGGGCACTTAAAGCAGTTCTTAAAAAAGATCTAAGTTTGTTTTTTCCTCGTTTCATCTTAAAGTATTGAGCAGTATCAAACCTGTAACTGATATACAAAGCAGAGGTCCAAATAATAGTCATAATAATAATAATCAAATTACACTTCCTGTGGCACATTTACAAAAACAAAACAAAACCGATTCACCTGTTATATGACACGAACAGCTAATCATGCATTTTGGAGTTCCACATGTAACCACACACCTCACAAGAATTGTCAAACATGCTTAATTGGACTGTGTGCACTTACAAGCGCAGGTTAAAAATTTCATTTCTCATCCATCATAGATAATTAAATGCTTCAATTACAAAAAAAAGAAGGCATAGAGCATCATGGTGTTAATTGAAAGTATGCAGTTATACGTTTCCAGTATATGTTCACTAAAGCGCAATATATTTCAAAACAGGCCTCCACAGCCAAAGTTTTCAGATGTTCTATTTCCTTTTGTTTGATTTTTTTTTTATAAAACATGCATAGGCAGACACTTTATTGTATTCTTTTTTCCTTTTCTTTTTTACACAATATAGTTTCTCTATTTTTACTTTGTTCGCAATACTTAAAAAGAGAAAAAAAAAATAACACTCATTTCCAGCAAGCCACAATAAATCTACCCTCCCCTCCCTCCCCCCTTCCAAAAGAGACAAAAAATAAACATATCTGCAAATGATAGATAGGTTAAGTGTAAATTCCAGTTATGAAACTCAAGAAAATAGGTATTCATTACTGAGTTATTTAGCCATTATACAGAAAAATCAGGTCAAAGCACACACCAAAAGAACCTGAGGTAAGCATAATATGTACAAAACCATAAAACGTTCCATTATTTGGCATTTCCACAACATTGCAACATTCTTTTTTTTTTTTTAAGACTGCCTAATTAATTTCAGAGCTATTTTATAAGAGTAGCAAAACAAAAAGTTATCAATAAATAGTCCTTATTTAGTTTGTACACCCTTATATGTTAAAAACATTATCTCATGTTCTGTCCTTTTTAGTGCTGTATTTTTGTAAACGTACAATAGTTAGTAAGAAGTTAAACGACTTTCCGTTTCGGTGTAAATGAGCAAGGGTCTTTCAAGAAAGAAAAAAAAGAAAAACAAGAAACTGAATCACCTTTAAGATCTCTCTCTCTCTTTCTCTCCCCCATCGTTCTCTCCCTCTCTGACATACTGTGGTGTGGAGGTGAATCAAGCGCGGTTACGGCCTGACCCTTCAGAAATGTGACCTGGCAATAACTTAGCAGATTTGACTATGAACTAATATTTTGAAGGCATATCCAAAGACTAGCAAGTGAGATGTCCCCCCGTTATGAGCCATAGATGCCTCCCCCCTCCACATTCCAACACTCCTTCTCCTCCTCCATCCCACACCTTCACCCTCTGCCCCTTTTCTGTGGTGGCGGGTCGCGATGAGGCTGGGGGGCGAGGCAGCCCCGTCGGCCAAGGTGGCGCCTTGCTGCTGGGCCTTCACTGGATGTTGCTGCCGCTGCTGGTGCTCCCCTTGGCGTCTGTGCCGTTGGTCTCCGAGGACAGGGCCTTGTTGAGAGAGTTGAGGCTGGCGTCAGAAGGCAGGGCGTCTCGCCGCGGAGGCATCCTCTCGTTGATGCGGTCCAGGCCCTTGGCCTCTTCGAAGCTAGTGATCTTGTGCTGAGGCGAGAAGCCTTTGATTGCTGTTGAGATGCAGGAAATAAGGGTAGGGAGGGGGGGAAGAGAGTTAGGAGTGATTTTATATGGTGTAGAGTTTAAATGATTAAAAGAATGGGGGTGGAAGGGGTGGGGTCACGCTCACATTCACCCGTGAATCACCAAATTTGATTATATTTGCTTTGCTCTTGAAATTGTGAGAAAAAAAAATTGTTTTACTGAGAAAATGACAACAGAGACTGCACCTGATGAGCTGCTGGCTAGTTCAGTTACATTTAATCCATAAAAACTGAATATCTAAAGGCGATCTCTGATATGATAAGTGCATGGCGTCGATCTCTCCAGACACACTTGTAGGTTTGGAAAACAGACATACTTGCTTTCTTGGGTGGGGTCACATGAGAAGATTTAAATAAAAAAAAAAAAATCCTAGCCATTAAATCTGGTTAGCTTAGCTTAGTAACAAGTAACAAAGTTTCTTTTGGCTGCTACCTTGTTTGCAAAGTGTCAATATCCTCATATTTCTATCCAAGCTGTCCTTTTTGATACAACTCTTCAAGGGATTTGATAATCTCCCCCTGACTAGAACCATGCATCTTTTGCATGTTTGGCAAATGTGTTAACCACTACACTATGGAGCCGACTGTAAAGCGTTAAACTTCCGCCCCTTGAGCGTGGAACCAAAAGCGAGGCAATCAAAGGAGACTACCAAAGGAATGTTTACAGGCTAGTACAAAATATTGTTTTTTTGGTTTCTATTGATAATTTCTATGAGTTATAAGTGGATACCAGGCAGGTCAAAGTTTGTGCACATTAGTACTTTGCTGGGTGTTAAGCTGAAGCAGCTAGCTGTGACTCATCACGAGTGTTATGAATCTTCTCTTGTGACTCCACCCAGGAAATAAAAAATTCTAATAGTTGAACTTTCTTTGGGTTGAAGATGAATGAAGTGAGAAGAATCTTTGCTATTCATGAGGCCATACAAAGTCTTCAACCACTGTTACTTGTTTGTGTTTTTCATGGAAAACAGTATGTGTTGTGCAGCATTTTAAACGATTAATGGTTTAATAAGGCATGAATGCAACATGAAAGTATTTAAGCAATTTGATAATGTGACAACACACGGATATAACTTATGTGATAATGCCGCTTGACAGATGAAACGATTACATATTCCTTCTAACTCTACAAAGGGCACTTCCTGACGTCAGGGTCGACAGGTTTTCACTGTGCCAACAATATCCGTGATAGCAGACCATCTCGTGGCCATCTTGTCATGCTTTTTTTGCGCATGTTAAAAGTTAAGAATGTGACCGATATTAACCAAAATCTCAACGCAGCCGTATCGCGGAACACCTGAAGACCCCAAACATCCAGGTCACCCCATCACAACACAGCTTTTGTAACGACAAAAGGGAAGGGGGAGAAATGATCAAAGAGACAAGAAAAGAATAAAGGGAGGAGAAAAAGAAACACTAGAGTGGAGCCCACTGAGACATTCACTTCCACAAAATAGAAACCACGTTGAGACTGAGCTCACGTACAAAGACACTACCAAAGGAACTTGGGGTGCTAACGACTTGTTTAGTCTGCTTGAAGCATGCAGCAATTGAAGGTTGACTGGAGGTTATGATGGGTGGAAGTCGCAATATGATACAAAACTGAGTGAACTAAACTGAATAATGGAGATAAAACCCTTTAAATATGCAAAGAAACACCAATGAAATGAATAAAACCAGCAATTCAAGGCTGTTTCATTCAAGTCGATGGATACTTTAAGTATTACAAGAACGAATCGTTCCAATATTCAGCTTGAGTTCAGCACTTTTTAAAAAACATTTTGTTACTTCCACCTTTCATACAGACTGAGGGTGATTAATACTATGGTTGTAAATAAGAAAACCCTTCTTACTAGAATGGGGGTGTGACAAGGGGAGGAGGGGATTTGATTTAAGAGGACAAATTGGGGATTGTGGAGAAGACGGTGTGATGGGTAGCGTAGTTGTGTTGCTGCATAGCACAGGTCAGACACAGGTTATTAGCAGCTCAGAGGAAAGAACACGACACAGCAGGGCCACAGAGGATCCACATGGAAAGAGAAGCAGAGAAGAGTCTGGACACTACAATGGACTGTCCTCTATGGGGCTAAAGAGGAAGTACTGGACAATTTCAATGTAAATAGCAGCTGGCATACTACTATTTAGCTCGCAGTTGAGGTTGTTCTTGCGCCAAAGGCGATGCAAGTAAAGCAGATTTTAGGGAGCGTCCAATTTGGATTTCAAAGCCTCCTGTGGAGCGTCTACCAATTCAGATTCAGCTCTAAGGAAGGTGTTACATAAATAAAACAGCAACAACAATGCACAACTGCTTCAGCTGTTTCAAAGGGGAAAACCATCAAGAGCTTTCATAGCAAGACTTCATTGTATTGTGTGAGGGCAGAGCAGAGGGGGAGCGTGCTGCCTACTATGATAAGAGCATTGCATCAATCATTTAAACTATGATGAGTGATTTTATTGAAGTACCTTCCTCTGGAAAAGTTCATTCAATCCCCAGATAAGAGAACAAGTGCAGTTTACCACATAAAGTATTACCCTCGGCAACATTAGGAATATATTCCATTAGGAAATAAAGTGTTGCTTCAAAATGATATTCAATATCCTGTCAGGGTGAACTCTACCGATAACTCTACAGGACCTACTTCCTCTTTAAGGTCGTGAAAACCTTAATCAGGAAGGTGGGGTTAGAACACTTTGAGTTATTTTTCACTTACATGGTGCCTTATCTAGATCTGCTGCACACATTTGCTGTGGAAAAATACTGGTACCAGTACCACAACATTAGCACCTGTGCTTTTGGGAAAGGCCAAATTCAGAACCCGTGATGGCGATAAAACCTTTGTGCTTCTCCTATTGGTCTGAAGTAGTTAAGGCTTGTTTAGGAAAAGTTCATGCCAGATCTAATACCGTGCAAAAGTCTTGATTTACCGCTTCTTTGTCCAGTTTTATCAATTTTTTAAGGGCAAACCATGTGAGAGATACCAAGTTGTTTGGATAACAGCTCTGAAACTTATCTCTTGTGTTTCTGTGATAAGCTGCCAGTAACAATGTGCCTAAAGATACAATTTAAAATAGGCTTTTAAATAAGTTGTCTGTTATGTGTAGACACAACACTGGTTCATCCCTTTAGTCGGGTGTCTTTTTACACTTGAAAGATTCATAGCTCAGCGGTACTAATTCTAAAAAATGGAGTGCCTGGAAAAGTATTGCTCCAGACCACCTTAAAAATTGCAACATAATCTGGCTCCTTGTGATACAAAAACAATATAAAATGGGCCACGGCTCAAGACCTTTGCACAATACTGCACTTTTCAACATTAATCAAGAAGCAGCTTCCTATGAATAAAAAATGAAGGATTTTATTGGCTTGTGTGCATCACATAACCCCTCAAAATTTTAGGTTTTCAGGACCTTTAAGGATGCTGGTCCAGTCTATCCCTCTGGATAGGCTGAAGGCTTGGTAAAGCTGCCAGATGACCTGATGATACCCACCTCCTACATTATATACGTGTGAATGTGCATTTTCTCTTTATCTTGATGTTTCATGCAGATTATTTTAACTTCAAACAGAGAAGATCCTTAACGAAGGAGTTTTTGTGGATGAACCGATTGTGACACTAGCGCTGATTTCCGAGGAAGACCGCGAGTGGTAATTTGCTTTGCACTCACTCAAAATCACAGATGACCTTTGTGATTATAAAATCTGTGCTATGAAAGACATTCCCCTTTCAAACATGTGACCACAGGATTTCCTAATTTACTTACTTCTTTTTCTCCGTTAATACTATGCCACAATTTGTTAGCCCAAACACCCAACACACTCTATTCAAGCACCAGCGAGATGGATGAAAACCCAGCACAGCCCCCTGTCTATTGCCATGAGAAGCAACAGAAGAGGGCAGCCAGACCCATTTACCTTCGTCAGCCTCAATAGCTTCAATAGTAGCTGAAGAGAAGAAGAGGGAGGTTGCAAAATGAATGAGAGAAGTGAGCAGGAGAGTTCATTTTGTCCCAGGAACAAGTCAACGAGCAGCAAAGACAGCCAATGCCGACAACACAGGTTAAAAATCATCTCCACATTTTATGACAGAGGACATGTGGATGTTAGCAAACAGGGGAGACGGTGAAAGAGGGGGGAGGAGGGGAGAGGATGAGCCTTAGTTCCAGATCTGTAAAGGGAAGGCGATACACGTATGTAGCAGCAAACCTCATGGAGAGGATTGCATGTTCGAGGTACTTTGAATGTGTTTGACAAAAGGTCTGAATGTGTGACAGATAAAATGGAAACTGCAAGAATGAACATCGACAGCAATTTTAGCAAGTTGCAGATGCATTAGGTGTTCCTGTTACGCAAAGAAAAGAGTACATTTCGAAACGAGACAAATGGAAAACAGAGAGAGGACTTAAGTGCGCGTGCAGGTGTGAGCTTTCTGGCCGTGACTGAACTGTTAATGTAAAGCTCGAAGTACGACAGAAACATGGAGCGTCGTTAGCGTTGTGTTGTGTGCAACATGAAGTAGCATCTGCAGCTGCGGGATTAGCATCTTTTGATATTAAATATCAAAAGTGCTGGCTTACTTCTGCGACGCGTGAGGGGAGGAAACCTTTCAGCCACTTACCAATCAATTACAGTCATCCTCGAGATAATAAGTGAACACACGATAAAACTTTGCAGAGTCAACTTTAACAAAGATGGGGGGGTGGGGCGAGGGTGACAACAAAGTAATGACTAAATTCTACTAAAGACTACATACTTAAAAAAAGGGCACAATAGCATGAGACTTTAAAGAGTATGACTGATGGAGTCAACATTAGAGTAGAAGCACACTGATGTGCTAAGGGCAGCAGTGTGATTCTACCAATGTCGTAACAGGAATCTCTGAACATCGCTCTACCTTCACCGCAGTTCTCTTTAGTGTCAGCTGAACTTATATACTGTATACGCTAATCCTTAAGAGCACTATTGTCATGTAGGCCATCGGCAGAAACACCTGTTTGAAACTTAAAGGGGACCCATGATGCTTTCCCTTGCTTTCCAAAGCTGGACGGGCATATCAGACATGGTCGAAGTTCCAAATAATGAGGTCAGAGTCAGATATTCCCCCGGCTGATAACACAGAAGCCCCACCCACCTGCTATTCAAGCAGCTCTTTTCAGACAGGGCATGTGCTAATGGGCAGCAACACGGCCCAGCATAAGATAAATGATGATAAAAATGAATCACGCAGAGCTACTTTAGTTGATTCCCAGAAAAAAACCCCTGAAAAAACCCATGATATTGGAAATGAGCATGATAGGTCCACTTTAATGTTGGTTTAAAAGCTCAGTAGAGATGCTGAAAATGACTGTGAAAGAATGCTATGCTTTCAGGATAATTGCATCCTTCCTAACAGAGATATGCAAAACTGACAGCTTTAGTCAGAGGCTCTTTGATTTCTGACAGACTCACGTCTAAGGACACGTGCGCACTAAGTTGATCAACACGGTGTTATGTAATATGTTCAAGTGGTTCTTTAATAAAGTCTTCCACGATTTCAATAAGATTTTATACATTAGAAACAGAAAGGGGTGTTATTAAGCAATAAAACACGATCTTACTGAGATCCATAGACCTGCACGACTGCTGCTACCTTAGTGTGGTATGACCAGCAGCTAAGTAGGTAATGCTACACAAGGACCAAACAAACAGTTTGATGATTAAGTGTGCTAAAGTACTGTACACCATACTGTACAGCATGATTAAACATTTATTATTATCATCATCATCATTATGTAAAGGTTACTAACACTATGCTACATATGTTTTTGTGTATTCAGGAAAGTGCTAGCTGATGTAGGGTGAGAACCTGTGCGAGGAGAGGGAAGTCTACCGGATTTCTGCTTTACTTGGTGAATGACAAGGCAGATGGCAGCTATCCCTTTTTCTACACTTATTAGTGTCGATACGGTTTTATCCCTTGATTCACAGAGACCTGAGTCTATTCTGACAGAGCACTGCTGAGATTCTCTGCTAGCGCTCAGATCTGATCAGCGCTGTAAACGTTTGTATCCAATTAAAGCGTGCGTAAAGGTGATTCCAAAAAAGCCTTCATCTCCTTGCTGCGGCAGCTTGCCAAACTCATTGAGGGAGCATTTGAAATTTCACATGAGAAAGAGTGAACTGAACTCTTATCTTTTCCCACAAAGAAAAAAAATAACAACACACAATGGAATACTTGCACAATTGATTATACCTGCAGTTTCTAGGGAGAAAGGAGAAAGAAAAAGATACAGGTAATATTTGAGATAAACCCAGTGGAATACAGTGAAAGAAAAGGACGGGAAGAGAGCGTATTAATGCCAGATCAGAGGGGACACATGGACACAAAAAATTTAAAAAAAATAAATAAAAATCTACTGAATGTGTTTGTCATTGTTTAGGGAGATAAAAACTACAAGGAGCAACTGTTGCTGTTTAGTAACAATTAAACTAAACATGAAAAAAGACTGACACTCTCAGAAACATTTAACTATGCTAACATTTTGAAATTCCAGTGCAGTTAATGAGGAGAGAAATGAAGGAGTCTGTATTTGCAGTATTCTGTAAACACTAAGCTTGCACTTTGTTGAGAGTTCTGCTGTGTAAGGGGAAAACGTGTTGGTGTGAGAATCCACTGGTGGTGGGGGGTCTCTGTGACACACTTACCATTCTGCAGCTTCTCTTTGCCTCCGGACAGCACTCCGCTAGGTAGCATGCCTGTGGGCGTCAGACCCTTCAGCGTCAGCACGCTCTCACTCTCCTCTCTGAAATATTAACCGAGCAACATTTTATTTATTTAGAAAAACATCCAAAATATGGGTTTTGGGCAGTCACATAACTACATAACCATGTTACTAAGTTAGCAACAAAAAAACAAAAAAAAGTCAGAAATCAATTGTAACATGAAATATTAAAGTAACATATTTATTACTTTAATAAGTTATTAATAATATATTCAAGCGCAGATCTCTAAGGCTGTGTAAATGGAGCTTAACGCAACAACAACACTGTTTTTATGTGTTTACCTGAGCACAGAGAATACCCTGGCCATCTTCCCAATGGCACGGATCTTGTTGCGGATGACCTCCTTACGTGCAGAAGCTGTGGCACCTGCATTGAGAAAGTGCAAAATGTCTTACAACCCGTGACTCATCTGAACTCAACCACGTCCTGTGGAAGTCGAGCACACAATGCACTGCATAGTCTATGTGCTGTTTGTTTTAATCCCCATAATCCTCGTTAAAAGATCATCGAATTCAGTGAGTCTACTCAAAACAAAGCACGTCTCTCCACTATTAGTTTATCCAGGAGTGCAGGAGACGAATACAATGCAAACACATTGTTATTGGAGTCTTAAGTTCGGTTTACAGAAAATGGTTTGCATCTATAAACACATCACATCATCTGAGTAATTCTCAGCATTCAGTGCATTCATGCTGCGGCTGTGTTACGTACTGTGAGCTGCAGTCCCTTTGACTCTTACAGATTATTTTGCCCAGAGAGCACTTAAGCCTTTTTAAAACAAGCCACTGTTCTCCATCACTGAATGGCTCTGACCTTGTCCAAAGTGTTTTCAGCATGTTTCGATAAGCACGCTCTTTAAATTTTCCTGTGCTGTGTTTTAGCGGTGGAGACTAACGGGATTTTTCCTGGACTGGAAACTTTGTTTTAAAGATCCCCTTTTGCAAAATAACAGTTTCAAGGTCCCAAAGGCCCAGTTTGGAAAATGTACGAGGGACAGAAATGAAGTCGATGCATGGAGTAAAGCTGGGTAAGGGACACAGCTGACAGTGTGAGGATCTGTTTCAAAGTATTCCTGCCATCCTCAGGTTGCTCATTCTTCAGAATCTATTTATTGTGTACAACAAAGACTAATTTAGATAAAAGGCATGACCCTTCTGAACACTTTTTCCCCTTTCTGGCCCGGCCTCAAACAGGACTGGGTAATTGTTAACACTTTTGACCCCTTTTTCGGTTTAATTGAGAACCACAGTTAGCCTCAGCAGAAGTGTTAGCAGGCGCTTTAAACAGAGGTGTTAGTTTACAGACTTCTGAAATGCAGAGAGCAAGCACTGGACAAAAGTCTGCCCATCTCTGCACACACCAGTACAGCTAGTGTTTGTACCTTTTTTGGGGGGATATATTAGCTGTCCTTCTCATGAAACACCCCCAGAAGAGAAGACAAGAGAAAGGACAGAGAGATCAGTGGATGGCTGCAGAATGAATGAGGTGGAAGAGAGGGAGCGCACGGCGAAATAAGAGGCAAGAAAGCACGAGTGTAAACAAAAGCGATGCCTTGAGCACAAAACTCTGGAAAACATAAAAAATAGAAATTAGATGAGATAATCATGGGGAAGAGAGAGAGTGAGAGAGAGAAGAAAAGAGATGTGAAAAATCTAGTGAGGTTGGAAACATCAACATAATGGCAACTGAAAACCATGGAAACCATAGCAGATAAAGAGTGGGTCATAGGAAGGATTATCTGAAAACATAACAGGGCACAAAAAAGGAGCTCATGAGCGAGAAAGAAGACATAACACAATTGTCAAAACAGTTAAAATAAATAAATAAAAACAAGCATGGAAATGGCTGCGAAACTAAACAAGAAACAAGCAGTGGCGAGAAATGAGATCAGCTAAAATCAGCATGAGTGAGTTGGTAGAAAATGAAGATGTTAAAGGACAGCTACTAATGTTTAGGAACGTGCATGAGTTGTGCTAGTTTCCTCATCAATATAATCAGAATTTAGCTTTTCACATATGAAATGCTTTAAAATGAGCCACATGTAAAACCAGTTCATTATATAACGATATTTACAATCACAACTTCAACAGCACAATGAAGCAAGAAAGGTTCTCTTTGTGAATTTGGAAAAATAGTAACAAACCCCCCCAAATATTTCTAAATTATTATAAACCACAACATTTGGTCTTGCACATGATCTGTGCAAATCTCAATCTACGCTCCCTGATCAGTAGATTAAAGGAAACGCTGCGTTTAGATGTGCAGAAGGAGCTCAGACATAGTGGAAATCTGCTGAGATCCTGACACATATCCTGGGTTTACTGATGCACACTGTGACCATTAGTAAACACAAAGAAAGAGGAGGAAGGGGGGTGGGAGGAGGGGGTCTGGTGAGATCATTTCCTGTTTGGCAGTAAGAGGTGGGGCAGGCAGAGGAAAACTGGCCATCTCGTGTACATAAGCTGTAAGCTGGTATCAAACAGACGACTCACCACTAGCGTAGGTAAACCAAGCAACTTAGCAGAAAACAACACTTCAAAAAACTGTCCTCAAAGGATTGTTTTGTTTTAATACTGACAGACATGTTGAGACTTTATAAGGGTCTTCATATTTCCTGGATTATCTAAGGTCATCATTTCCAAGCTGCCGAGTTCAGTCATTCAGACGTCACGTTCCTCTGTGTTTAATATTTTAAAGCATATATAGTTTTTACATGTAAAATTCTGAACACCATACATGTAAAAACTAAG